>NC_140962.1:141050113-141240113 GCF_056783735.1 Eptatretus burgeri | reverse complement strand
AGCAAATCATTTCGCGGGTAATCTTTTTTGGGAACGGTGAATTCGCGGCCGACCAATGAGCGACGCCGTTGCTGTCACGTGTTCACGAATCGCACGTGGCCGTGTCGCGAGCCGCGCTGGCGGTGGTGCGCGTGCCCTTCCCGGCGCAGGCCGTGTCATCGGTCTTGGGACTGAGTCCGGTCCGTGGCCTGCTGCTCGGGTCCCGGAGGACGATGGCAAACAGCAAGTTCGAGTACGTGCGCTCGTACGAGGTGAACGACGCTTGCCTGCCGAACTGCTGGATCGTGGTGCGGCTCGACGGAAAGAGTTTTCACAGGTGTGGTTCTCACCGGGGTATCGGAAAAGGAAATGCCGCATTGATTGGGGTTACATGTGCGATGTAGTGCCTGCCATCGGGCTGTCGAGTTTCGAGTTTGATTCCCGCTTAAGCCAAGTCTCAAAGCTGCCGTTCCGCGATGCAGTGCCCCCAAATGGGGTTTGGCAGGGCTGCATCTCGAAGCACGCTGTTCTTTGGATGGCGACGTAAATGGGACTCACGTCGTTCGGCTGTGGACGTTAACGATGCCTCGGTATCTCGAAAAGAGCAGCCATTGCGTGCCGGTGCCCATTGCAATGCCGGTTCGTCGATGTCACAGGGATCCTGGATACCAAGTTTACGTTAATGCTACAAGCAGTAAGGATGGGATTAGTCCATCGAAGAAAAGTAATTTGGTTAATTGGATGTGGATAAAGCACAGCCATGATGGCCCAAATGTCCCCCTTGTCCATCCATTGATTTGGGCATGATGGTGTTGTCAGATTTGTCTAACGCTTATGGAGGAGCTTGTACTTTAATGTAACGAATTGGAATATTGATGCAGTAAATGAGATTAAAACCTGAGGTTGTACTCACAGGTGTTTGGATGGGAGCATGAAACTGAGTAAGGATGGTCCTGCCCCTCCCCCCTTCTCCAATGCCCTCCATTCCCACAATGTGACAATTGTCAACTGGTCCGTCTGTTCGCAGGTTCTCCGACGTGCACAGCTTCAGGAAACCCAACGATGAACGGGCGCTCCGGCTAATGGGACGCTGTGCCATGCGTGTCATGGCGGAGCTCAGTGACGTGGTCATCGCTTATGGACAGAGTGACGAGTTCAGCTTCGTGTTCCACCGCAGAACCGCGTGGTTTGGGCGCCGTGCGAGGTGTGCATCATCAGCATTCGGTTAAGTGGGTGGCTTGCATCACCGTTCCATCACCTGGTTCGCATTGCTTTTCATCATTTTTGAAACCAACATGACGGCAATGATACAGGCTCGATGGCTCGTGGAGGGGTGTGCGACGCAAGTCACGTGCACACGTCAGACATACACATGAGACGACATCAGATTTTACTTTCACACACACACAACCGCTGAAATTGAGGGAAGTGACATCACTTCCCAGAGCACGATGGAGTATTAGTGACGTCACTTTATGGTCTGGTGTGTGAGTGGAAGGGGCAATCCAGTGTATAGGTGTGAAGGGGTAGTTGCTCGATGGGTTTGGTGTCTGGATGGGAAGAGGATAGGGTACATTGCTGGATGAGGAAGTCGAGGGCAGTCTGGTGTGTGAGTGCGGAGGGGCGATCCAGTATCAAAGTGGGAAGGGGGGGGGTCTGTTGTCTGGTCTTTGGATGGGGATGGGGGGGGGATCGTGTGTTTAGGTGGGAAGAGGGAGTGCCCATTGCCTGGTTGAGAAGGGTCTGGTGTTTGGATGGGGAATGGGTGGTCTTGGCAGGGGGATTTTCACTCACTCCTTGCATACAAATTTTGCCCCCCTCCTATTAATCACTCTAACCATGACTTACAAGGCTGGATGAGCTTTTCCCGGCGGTGGTTTCTTGACATGTTGGACATTGAAAAGCTATGGCATTATTGGCTTCGTTGTGGTTACCTTTTGCCTGCGGGCCGGCAGAAGCGCTACCTGACCCCCACATTCCAATATACACTTTGTCGTGGCCTTAAAACGGACGTCAAGGCCAACGTGCGGTAGCTTAAAACCTTGCCCAGATTCTGAATTACCTTCACACAAAATTTGGGGCCTCAAGATGCTACAGTTTGGCCGTGAAAGAATAACGCACCAAATGCTTGAAAATATGTGTGTTGTTTATATCGGCTACAAAATTACTAATCATAATGATGTTCCTCTGAGTGATGCAGAAACCTGTTTTAACTGTTGTTTCGTTATTAATTACAATTATAACACTTTCACAAACTTTTTTTTTTTCTGAAGGAAAGCTCTTTCTTTACCTCCATATTTCGAAGGTGGGCGGAGGTTACGTTTTCACCTTTGCTTGTCTGTGAACAGAACATTCCAGAACGTTGTGCATGGATTTGGATGAAACCCGGTGTGTGTGTGTGTGGTGTGTGGTGTGTGGTGTGTGGTGTGTGGTGTGTGGTGTGTGGTGTGTGTTGTGTGTGTTGTGTGTGTTGTGTGTGTGACGAATAGATTCGATTTTTGGTGAAGATCTGAATCCGGATCTGGAGAAGAGAATTTTAAAAATCCTTCTAAGAGATTCTTCACCATTGAGAGATGGGGCCAAAATTGATGAGGTGACGAGAACGAGCCAATTAAATTTTGGTTCAGGTCTGAATCCGGATCCAGCTTATCGGTGGCATCCAAAATGTAAACTGTTCAGCCTGGTGGAGCTTTGCACTCTCCCGAGTGCCGTTCTCGTTCAAATTATCATTATCATCAGCAGCACAGTTTTATCGATAACTGGCATGGTCTTTGGGGTTTTTGGGGTCTTGGGGTGGGTCTTTAGGGTCGAAAGGTACATTCCAATAGTACGTAATTAATAGACCTATAGTCACACGGCTTCACCGATGGACAGACCATGTTTTTCGTTTTTTGTATACTGCACTGTATATAGATAGATACATCGATAGATCAATCGATGCACGAGTGTTTTGTTGATTCCTTTGGGAAAACCTCAATCTTCAGATCAACTTTTTTTGTTTTTCGTTAATTTTGATTCATCGTTGCTTCCACATTGGTCTCAAAGACGCATGCTCGGGTGTTTCACACAAATTGTATGGGATTACGAGATTCCTCTTGTTGTTTTAAGGATTGGATTTCAGGTTTGATAGCTTTCGGAACAACCACGTTTTTAGTTTAGATTAGATGAACAAAGAGTGACCGTATGAGATCGAGAAAGTACACGAGATGCGACCCCATGTGTGATGCACCTGCAGTAAGCTGATGACTCACACCGTTTCGCTGTTCGCGTCGTCCTTCGTGTTCCACTGGCTCGAGTTCTTTGGTGAAACCGTGCTGCGGTTTCCCCCGACGTTTGACGCGCGTGTCGTGCTGTTTCCGACCGACCGCTGCCTCCGAGACTATCTCTCCTGGAGACAAGCAGATTGTGAGAAGTAACCTGATTTGCCATCGCAATCCACCAATGTTGTGTTGGACACTTTCGTTTTTGTTTCCTTTTTACAAGGACCTTCAACCTGCTTTATGTGGGTGCACAATCGCCATTATTGGCATTTATAGAATGTGGATGAATGTTTGATTTTTGAATCGTTTTTTTTTTTTTTTCATCTTTAGTTTGCATACATTGAGAGCAGGATGGCCATCTTTCTGCTGCTATTGCATCATTTTGTTGCGCTGTCAATGAGTATAACGAAGGCAGCTCTCCGATAGTGCATTTTGCTGTTATTACAGGCATTGCACTACAATGATAAATCTACCAGCAGCAGGTTCCATTTCTGTGGCTAATGTACACCAGACTCTCTGGTGTTACGGTTGACGCATCCGTTCTTCAATCTGCTGGCTCGGTGGTTCGAGTTCGCCCCTGGCTGAGTCGTACCAAAGATTTTTGTTTTTATGCCTCCGTCTGTGCGTGATGGATGATCTTGTGAACCGCCAAAGGGAGATTGTTCCCAAACTCGGTACAAAGGTAAATTATGACGCGAAGATGAACTGATTGGATTTTGGAGTCAAAGGTCAATGGTTATGTGACCTTCATCTGAAAGTAGCAAATTTTCATTACCGCGATAACTTGCGAACTGCTAAAGGGATTTTGATGACTCTTGGTATAACTATGAAATGCAATATGAAGATTAACCGATTTAGTTTGAGATTGAATCGGTCAAAGTTCACGTGCGCTTAGGAAAATTATTTTATGGACTGTACCTCGAGTTGGGAGCGTCTGATGGTCTCTCTTCTACTTATCTGTTCTTTCTCTTGCACACTGTCTCAAGGGACCTTTAATTTTTTTCATGCGACCTTCAATTGAGATCAAACGTAACGGTGGGTTGAAATCTAACACGGGCGGAGGCATATCCATTGACGAATTTGCGTCAAATTCCACTTTATACTTCGCTTCACACTAATAATTTGGAGGATAGAGCACTGACAAACCCTGAAGGTTGGCATCCACGGGAGGGGAGTAGAGTTGCGGAGGAGGAGATGAAAAGGAACAAAATGTTTGTGATTGTTTTGGAATGAGCCAACCAAAGACCCGATTACATGTACAGCAATGAGCAGTGGATTTCCCTTCTAAAAGCACCGAGTAATTTCTCTGCCAATTCCAGGTCACATCAACAACTTGTACAACACCACGTTCTGGGCATTGGTGCAGAAGGGAGGCCTGTCACCATCACAGGCCCAAGAGAGGTTAAAGGTGCGGTGGATTTCCCTTTTTCATTATTGCTGTGTGGCATTTCCCCCATTACTGCCACAGTGAATTTACTTTATTTTCAGTTTGATTTTTTTTTTTCCTCTTTGAGTTTTCATGCTGCATTTTACTTTTCACAGCAAAACAAGAGGATACCAGGCTTAAACTTGGACAATTTTGGTTTTCCAGTTTGAAGGGATGGAAGGGAAGGCTGCACCATATCACTGCCACCCACTCCCCGGAAGTGCATGACCTAAAAAGTGCTTGTATGACTGGTCGTACACATTCATATCACGTCGATTGAGGGGGAGGGGGGAGTGGTGAACCAAATAGCTACAACCTTCGTCTTGTGACCCTTGGTTCCCTTGGCAAGTTTGTTTGAGAATGGATATATGTAAGGACTGAATGCATCGGCCAGACATACAGGTGGACAGACAGACAGAAACCAAATGGCATATTTTATTATGATTATCGTGTGCTGAATGTTTAATGCTCCTTTTACCTCTGGGGTGTAACTGAAAGCGGGTTGTGAGTGGAGGAAAACCGAGCCACGTGCCACAGCTGAGCCAATGCCCTGCAGACATTTTTGGGTAACTGATAATGTCACCTGAGACTGGGTCTGCTGCAATCTTCCTTTCCAAAATTTGTGGTGTACTTGGTGCAATTCTTGGTTGACTGTGATTTTCCTTCCTCCTCTAAGCGGGAGCTCGTTCCATTGCACGTGAAAAAACCATTGTGCTTGTATACATATATATTGTTGCATTTTAGGAAAGCCCCCCCCCCCAGGGAGTTTCACTCAACACAATAGGGATCCCTGTTTAGTTATTTTCATTGTAATTTTGTTTAGTTGGGTTACCTTTCCCCTTGTATCGGGGCAGGGAAATGTGTTATGTGTGCATAATCGGGTTCAATTCCCCCATTGTAATTTTCCCCTTTTTTAAATCTCTATCCCTTCTAATCCTTCTCCCCGTCCCTCTTAACCCCTCTACTTCCCCACACTTTATTACAATGCACATATAGCAGCATGCATGCACTGCCATCGCCGCCACAAGCCATTCTAACGCGCTCTGCGCTGCGCCATTTCAGCATTGCCATCACCGCTCTGCAAAGTTATTCAACGCAGAGTGTGTTTCATTGAAGGAAACTGCGAAGGAAGTCAAGACAGGGATGCGGTGTGGTGAGGGAAACTGCATGGCTGAAGGAAGTAAAGACCGGGCACGAGCCAATAAGAAAGTGGCAATAAGTGCTGCTGTGACCGTTGTGCTCAAAAGCCATTCCCCGCCCAGGAGGAATATAAGCGAGAGATTTCCAGGCATCGCTGCTGCTTTTGCGTCTGGGGATTGGTACGAGTTGAGCTTTGCCATCAGAACAAACTTCCACAAGGGCGAACCTCTGCAGAGCAAGCAGACCAGTCTCATGAGACAGAAAAGTGGATGGGTAGTGCAATTCCCTGGACGCAGTGGCCAGCAGGGTTACTGGCTCACATCCTTGGTTTTCTCTTGTGCACACATTGCAAACACCTGCACCTCTCCTGACACGCTGCACCACACCATCCTCGTTCCTTTCCTCCCTCCCCTTCATGTTGGGACCCACGTGGCTTGCCGGTTCGTGTGCGGGTGTACAAGGGGTCGAAAATACGCACCGATCTTATTCTTCTTCCTGTCTCCCTCTCTCTTGTCTAGTTTCCTGCTTGAACGAGGCACACCTGTGTTGTCTTTTTGTGTAAAGGCAAAATGTATGAGGGGTTCTTTTATGTGCTCGGGGTTGCCTTTTCTTTGTGACACTTCATCTTTATAAATATGTGCCTTTGTTAAAACAATATCGACTTTTCAAACCTGCTTCATTTGTTTCCTCCATTGGTTGGATATAGTGTGCAATAAGTATATGGGAGGTTGTACCCCATTGATTCGCTGTGCTAGACTAGCCGACGTCCTGATTTTGGTTCTGCTCAGCCGTACCTGCCAAACAAGTTTCTTGACTCGGTTGACATACATACACGCATCTTCAGGGTTTGAGGCAGCACCTTTTTTTTTCTTCAGTACATAAAGGTGGGGCGTCGAGAGCATGGTTCCTGATCTGGGATAATTAAATCACTGGGAAGGTAACGTGACATTTGAGTACAGGGACCCGACCAGCATTTGCACGTTTGTATATTTATATAAACTGTATTACCATAACGTGTGTGTGTGTGTTTGTTTGGTATCCACATATGTGGGTTTCAGAATGTGGAATGGAGTCCTCCCAGAGTGGGCTCAAAGTACACACCTTCATTTCGGTAAGGGGTCACGATTCATGGACCAAGCTGTGAAGTTTTCTGTTCTCAAAGTTTTGTGTCGAGGGGTCTCTTCAGAATCGTTACTGAGCTCAGGACATCTTCCCACTGTAGTTTGTTTGTGGTGATATTCCCAGGGATGGTTTTTAATATATCTATGAGGTTCTTTGCCATTCGTCAGCTTCTAGGATCTTTTCACTTAAATGCTTGAGGTCTTGGTATTTGATCATTTTCTTGATTTCTGCATTGTTAGTCCAATATCTCCAGTATAAACACCACAAATGGCAATGCCTTCTTCTCTTTTTTTTTTTTGCATCAAAGTATGATATCTGGTCACAATGCTTTGTTTTTGATGTTCATGCCCGATGGGATCATTAAGTTGTACGTGAGCAGTACTTCAATGTTTTCAGTGATTGCTTTTAGTTCATTTTCTCACAAATTTTCTGGAATTGGAATATCAAAGTTTTTGCAGACGTGCCGGCAGATTACTTTACAAACTCTGTTGTGTCGTTGTGTGTACAGCAGCTGTTCTGACACTTTTTTTTTCTGTGTGGTCGGTCATCAAGTGCCACATATCATTCTCTTTGCTCACCCCACCTCAACCCCTCACCTGTCTTTTTTTTCTCCTCCCCCCACCTTTCTCTCACTCCTGTCCCCTCCTCACCCCCCCCCACTTCCTCATTTTATGCAGCACTCTTCTCCCACACCTGTCTATCTCGGGTTCCCACCAGACTCCCCAAAATTGCAGGCTGTCGCACATGGATAATTCCGTGATGTGGCGGGTCGCTAACTGACCCCGAACGGCAATAACTCAACCGCGTGACCTAGGGTCCTCCGTCTATGGGTTAACCGGGTTACCTCATTAATCACGTGACCTAATTACCGAGGGACATGCCCTCGGTACGCCTTGTCCGAACCGGATCAGATGCAGCCAAGCGACACTGTCAAGGACCTACCGGCTAAAAGGAACGGATCGTTGAGAATAAAGTCCCGGCTAGGTTAGGATACGGACCATGCTGGATCAATAAAAGAAAAGACAAAAACTAGCTGGGAACATTTCTACAAAGGATTTATTAACAGGCAGGTGAGGAAACAGGTGGTACTGTGAATATAGCTTTTGTTGTTGTGTGTGAGCAGGGATAGGAAGAAATGTGAGATGTGACAATAATCAAGCAACTTACAAAAGCAGACACAGAGTAGTTATCCCAATATAATTCTTCTACAATCTTAACTTAAGTGAGGACAGGCCCTATGAAACACACACACACACACACACACACACACACACACACACACACACACACACACACACACACACACACACACACACACACACACACACACACACACACACACACACACACACACACACACACACACACCCCGATGAAGAGGAGTTCATGAAGAGAAAAAGGAGAGGAGATGAGGCTAACGGTCTCTAAATACCTTGCACGATTGCCCGACCGCGCCACCAGAATGTTTTGTGGGGAATGCTCCGCTGAGCGATACCTCCCTGACAGCTGGCGCGTCGTCTCTTGTTTCGTGGCACTTTGTGCAGCTCGCGTCGGTCCAGAGAATGAGACGCGACTGTCGGGCGTGAAGGGAGGGACTTGGATGGAGCCAGCAGCGAGTGGGTGGAGAAAGGCGGAGTCCGAAGCAAGTGGGCGGAGTGACAGACAGACAGGATTAGGTGGGTGGGTGGAGTCAGCGACGAGGTGGTGAAAAAGGGGTGGAGTCAGTGACGAGGTGGTGAAAAAGGGGTGGAGTCAGCAAGTGGTCGGTGGAGAAGGTAAGTTGGAGATCCAGAGAGAGAGAGAGAGAGAGAGAGAGAGAGAGACTGACTGACTGACTGACTGACTGACTGACTGACTTGCGATCTGCCTTTTTTTTTTAACCCCACGGTGCAGAGTGGGGGCGCCATCCTGAAGCGGTGTCGTCACCTGAATCGGGCGCTCTGATTGGCCCCCGCCACTGCATGGCCCGACCGTGATGGCCAGGAGCGGCTCCACTCCACTTCCGGCAAGATGGTTCCAAGCTGAGGAATCGTCTCGCTCCGAACCCCATGATATGAATCGCCTTGCACCGAACTCCATGATATGAATCGCCTTGCACTGAACCCCATGCCATGCCTCGGGGACCCACGGTTGGCGCTGGTCTCTGTGCCACGCGGCCCGAGCGATCCAGCCGCACAGCATGCCTTTGCCTGGAAGCAGCTGCATTGAGGCAGAGGTGTGGGAGAATGTCTGCCGTCCGCGGGAGATATTTGTGGCCGTCGTGGTGAGCGAAGACCGACGGTAAGACGTGATTGTAACCCCATGCGCAGACCTGACCAAAGATGTGTTATTCGTGCCCCGTTCTGTACGATGAGAAAGTATCACGGGGTGCGCGCGAGTCCGCCATTGTGCATGTGGTCAGCGAGCGGGTCCGCCCGCTATCGAGCATGCCCCGTGCAGTGCACACAGGTCTGCCATTGTACACGTCAGCGTGCGGGTCCACCTTTCATCAAGCATCGTGTTCGCAGTTATCAGTGGCAGTGGGGTGCACGGTGCCAGCCCTGATCTGTGTCAGGGAATTGAGGGAAAGGATTGGATATAATTATTCGATGGAGATTCGTTTTGAAAAGGGGACAGAAATATTTATTATTGGAGATTTGGATTGAAGGAGAGTGCATACTGTATGTTGTTAGCATTTGGTGTGTTGGTTATGCGTCTGATCGCCTGAACATTGGGTGGGTGGTTGTCGCTGTAGGGAACATGCTCCGTGCAGCGCTGGCGTTTATTGTTGGCTCCTACCGCTACCTCTTGCCCGGATTTACCTCAGGAATTGAGAAAAAAGAATAGGAATGAGGTTCAGAGATTTAATCAGTCCTAGCTATGAGATTTACACAATGCACTGTCCGTTCGACCCACGGGACAAGAAAGAAGGGATTATCTGAACTTGCATTAATGAAATAACTGACTGGGGACCACTGTATCAGGTCAGGTATGGGAGCATGCGCCAGAGCAGTGTGTTGCTGCGTCCACTTTCCGCCGGTACTCCAGGGGCCTCCGTCTGGCCATCCCCCAGGCAGATGCCAGGCCCATCCCCATCTCCTTGAGATGATGGTCAACCTGCTGCAATCACGAGGCACGTGGTTGGCCCACTGGCCTCCTCAACTCATGAGACTCCCTCGCTGAGAGAACTAGTGAGCAGGATCAGCATCAGGAAAATGAGCCACATGTCAATACAGCCGCAGCTGACGCTCATGGACTATGCAGGTAACAAATCTCATTCGAGTCTCTCTCAGCAACCGCTCGTTGGATACAAAGCCCGACCAGCGATAGCCAAGGATTCTCCAAAGAGACCTGGTACCAAAGGAATTAAGTCTCAGTGTCAGATCCCTGGTCAGAGTCCAAGTCTCACATCCATAGAGCAAGACTGGAAGCACCAAGGACCTGAAGACTCAGACTTTCGTCCTCCCGCACAGGTATCGGCAGCGCCACACCCCATGATCCAGTGAATCCATGACTCCCCAGGCTTGATCCAGACGTCTATGAATCACTGTATGTTGGCTGCTTTTGGTGTTGGAGGGATGTGGTTTCCAGAACGGCTCGAGGAGTTTGGAAGGGGTCAATTTTTTATATGATCCTCGCTACCTGGGTTTAGTTGATTAGGTGAGAGCTGATTGGCTATTCCCTCCATTGACAGGTGAGAGATGTGGGTGGGTTTTTCTATGTATATATCCATCTGGAAGCAGCAGAGGAAAGAGAATTGCATTTCTATATGTGGAAGACTTGCTTGCTCAGCCAGTGGGTCGCCCAGATAGCTCAGATGGCAGAGCACTGGTACTGTTTTCCAGAGGACCTGGGTTCAATACCCGGTCTGGGTTCATCAGTTTTCCACGTATATGTATAATGTTTGCTTCGTGTTCATGCATATATAATTGCATGACAACGCCCCCCTGTGGTGATTAATGGCAGACACGTAATGGGAAGATCCTCTCGTCAGCAGGCCCTCACTGCTCCTATGGTTGGTAGTGAGTGCCCCGGAAGCAGCAGGGGAAGGAGAGTAGCATTTCTACATGTGGAAGAATTGCGTTCTCAACCAGTGGATTGCCTAGATAGCTCAACTGGCAGAGCACTTGTGCAGTTTTCCAGAGTATCTGGGTTTGATTCCATGTCTGGGCCCATCATTTTTCCACATATATTTATAACTAGTAGTAATGCCCGGCGTTGCTCGGGCGAGCAATAAAGCCTGGCGTTGCCCGGGCTTTCTTGCAAATTTCCTGAATAGCTGTTAGCGGTTAGGGTTAGCTGTTAGGGTTAGGGTTAGCTGTTAGGGTTAGGGTAGCTAACACAAACCCTAACAGCTTGGCGTAGCGGAGGTAAACAGCGCCTGGGGCAAAGTGGAAATTTGCGTCCCCCGTAGGCCTTAAACTTGAGTGGATTTGAATGGAAAATCCCATAAGGGATATCGATTTATCGATTTTTTTTTTTTTCGAATATCGGAAGTGTTATAGAAAAAATTTATAGCCAATGACCTAAGTTGGACCAAAAGCCATAATTGTACCGAATTTGAATGGAATCCGTTGGAGTTTGTGAAAATGCATCAAAACGAATTTTGAGGGGCCTCTTAAGGAAGACAATAATATCATTAGTATATGTGCCAAATCTTGTTTCATTTCATGCAGTAACAAAAATCTGATGGTAGAACAAAGAAAGGGGCGTGCCGAAATATTATAGATGCTTGCTCATTGATATAATGGTTCATTGATAATTACCTTAATAATTAGTGAGACTTCATTTTTTTGACCATAGTTTTGCTCAAAATGTGGAAATTTTACACGCATTAAAATGATTTGGGTCGGCAATGGACAAACACGTATGGGATTTGAGTTTAGATTCCCTGCAGAAGAACACTTACTTTAAATGAGGAATAAGTTCAGGTGGGAAGAGCAACAGGTCAAAACCTTAATTAAAAATTAACTTTACGGAAAGATTCCTGAATTTGCTTGTTTAAAATATCGACAGCTTTATGTTTGTGTTGTGTGGTGCAGGGAACAATGACTGGAGACAAAAACGAGATCCTCTTCTCTGAATTTGGCACAAATTACAACAAAGAGCCAGAGGTCTTCCGCAAGGGCACCACCCTGATCTGGCAAAAAGTGAGTCCCACACTTCCTCGAGCGGTGTAAAAACTTGCATTTAGTAAAAACTCCTCTGAACTGTTCTAAAAAATGTAGAAAAAGAATCGTTTTTCCTTTTTTCAAATATGAATTTTTTTTCATGTTCCCATTGTAATACTTTCACTAATGATCGGTTTTAGCTCACCTGGACTTTAGTCCGGTGAGCTTGTGCCACCGAGCAGTGTTCATATGTATGTCAGTCAGTGAGTCTGTAAACACTTCAATCATTATTCCTTGAACCAAATAAACAATTTTTATGAAACTTGGCCACACGTTTCATATCTGATGCCAAATGAAGGTGTATTCACCACATCAAAATCTGCGCTCATTAACTGGTTCAAATCAGGCTTAAAACGCTGAAAATTCCCGTGCTAACCTACAGGGGGCATCACTTCAGCAATACAGCCATGTCCTCTGCTAAAAACATGACCTGTGACTTGTAAAAACATCACCTATAAACATGTATTGCTGTAATCGGCATCGAGAGGGCTCCATTCAACTAATCACATGACCAGATTCTGCGCATGAACAAAGTTTTGATATGTTGTGCCGTCATTGTTACTCCTGATTTAGTTCAGTGAACTTGTGATCGAACAGTGTCCGTCGGTGAGTGAGTGACTGACTCAGTCAGTCATTCAGTAAATTTGTAAACACTTCGGTTATCGCTTGAACCAAACATACAATTTTGATGAAACTTGGCCACAAGCTTCACAACTGATGCCTGACAAAGATGTATTGCCTGTATCAAAATCTGCGCTCATTACAGGGTTAAATGGGGGTGGGAGTTTGAGCCCCCACACCCCACCACATAAAATAGGTATTTTCTCTCTTCTCCAAAACTACACGCACAATTTTGATGAAACTTGATGCACCAAAGTTTGTTCGCGGCATAAAAAAAAAATTTGTGGTTTAAAGGGGTCTGCGGGGGGTTTAGGTGACTTGCTCCTGTTCCAGGTGAGCTTCAGGACGTGCAGTCCTATTTTTAGCTCGCCTGTTCGAAGAACAGAGAGCTATAGCGATACCCCCGGCGTGAGCGTCAGTGTTAGTATGAGCATGGAAATGTTAAAGTTTTTGGTGCAAGTTATTTCCTTTCTAATGTTTTATCTACCACACTATTTTTTACTGATTACAATATACAAATACATATTAGTTCACAAAAAAGTGACCACGATATTCGTTAGTGTTGTGTGTCTGTCTTTTGGGTTGTCGATCTCGGCGGGAAAAATTTTTTTTTTCAAAAAAAAATTTTGGGGAAATTTGTTCTACCTTTATTATCAGTATTTCTGTCGATATGTTTGTCTGTCTGTCTGTCCCTCTTTTCGGTTCAGTGCTCCGTTAATACAATGGCGATTTCGATGAAACTTGGTTGGTAGGTTCATACCATGACCTAGTTGTGTGCAAATGAGAACTGTTGCTATGGCCACCACCGTTGACTAGCAACGGGACTTTGAAATTTTTGAAAAATCATAAAAAATTAATTTTTTCGAAAATCAAAAATCGGGCCACGAGCGACTGTGGGCAGTACATTCAGCTATATTGTCAAAAATTTCCAGCCGGATCCTATGAAAACTGTCGGAGAAGATGGACTTTGAATGAACCCTGGTCGAAAACAATAAAAAAACGAAGTTCGTTATATCTCAGAGACTGTGTCAGATATACATGAAACTGGTATGGTAGGTTCATGGTATGTCCGAGTTATGTGTGAGAAAGAACTGTTGCTCTGGACCCCTCCGTTGCCGAGCAACGGCCAAAAAACCTCTAAATGTGGGGGTATTTTAATGAAAAATCAATCTGCAGCATTAACCCTTGAAACTAGAATCATGAATTTTCTTGTGCTTTATCCTCAGGTCATTCCCCATCGAACAGGCCCATCACGTCAGGTTCTATTGGGTAGTCGACTACCCATGTCCGCCTACCGGCTTGTCTTTGTCTGTCCCGAGCATAACTCTGTGGGTTTTGATCCGATCCTGATAAAATTTTGGTGGGAGGTTTATATCATGATCGAGTTGTTTTCCTGAAAATGGGCGTGGTGCGCCCATTATGGGCGGAGCCACGCCCAAAAAACGTGTTTTTACGGGGTAGCCGATTTCAATTTGCATCTTCTCCAAGGGGGTTTGTCAAATCTGACAGGGGTTTCGGTATTTGGTTAGCCCAATGGCACCTGCATAGCCCCAGAGCTCGATTTTTCATTTTCGGCCCAAGGTCAAGGCCACAATGTCACGAACTTAGAAAATTGCAAATTGTGTTTTTAGGAGGTAGCCGATTTCAATTTGCATCTTCTCCTCGGGGGTTTGTCGAATCTGGCAGGGGTTTTCGGTATTTGGTTAGCCCAATGGCACCTGCATAGCCCCACAGAGCTCGATTTTTCATTTTCATCCCAAGGTCAAGGTCACGAACTTAGAAAATTGCGATTTTGACTTAAAAATCCATCTTCTCCGAAGGGTTTGTCGAATCTGGCAGGGGTTTCGGTATTAGGTTAGCCCAATTAGGCACCTTCATAGCCCCACAGAACTCGATTTTTCATTTTCGTCACAAGGTCACGAACTTAGAAAATTTCGAATTTTGACAAAAAATCATACGACCGCCAAAACTTTGAGAGCTCGGATGACAATATTTTTTTTATGCATAATCTTGAGGTCATTCCCCACCTAAAGTCTTGAAACCATTTTGCTCTATCTCGAACACCTTGCCCGTGGCGCCCTCTTCATGTTTGTTTTTACGCTGATTTCATCAAAGTATGGATAATCCGAGGAGTGCGAAATGCCATATAGCCTATATGACGTTATATTGTTCCTGGAATGTTCCAGAGGAAGTTTTGCACCAAAGGTCATAATCCTTGACCTTTGACCTTTAAAATTCACAAAGGTGAAATTTTCAAAGTTGTGGGAATCGAACCGAGTTTTCGACATTCTTCGACGAACTAACTCCAATAAGCTATAGCACGTATCCTATTTCCTTATTTTAATGTCCACAACATTGTTTTGTGACGTTTAAAGGTTATGCAAAGGTCAAATTTTGAAAGTTGTTGAACGAAACCGGGTTTTTGACATTTTGCAGCTCATAACCTGTCATTCATACCACATAATGTTGATCATTTTTATAACTTGTTCAAACATTATCACATTGTCTCATCCTTGACTTCTGAAACGATCTACATCGTCAAATACTGCTCGTGAACCATCGTCGTCTTCAGACTTGTATTGCTTTAAAATTGTTTGGATCAGAGTTCACTGCAATGCTTTAAAAAATATTATTAGACTAGTCTTTGAGTGTCAGCGTGAGTGTGAAAATGTTAGTTTTTGGTGCAAGTTATTTCCTTTCTAATGTTTTTTATCTACCACACTTTTTTTTTACTGATTACAATATACAAATACATATACAGTGGTGCCCCCAGAATCCAAATTTAATTCGTTCCAAGAGGCTGTTCGGATTTCAAAACTATTTTCCCAATAAGAAATAATGTTAAGTGAATTAATCCGTTCCTGGACCCCAAGAAAACCCAGTTTCAAGACACTTTCAACTGAAATTACCCATGTTTAAGGTAAAATAAGATGAGTAAATGACCTTTTCTGGGTCATGAATCTTTTTTCAAGCCTGGGGGATGGGCAGGAGCATTGTCACTTCTTCCATCAGGTCTGGATGCAGCTCCAGCCTATCAGTGGCCGATCCAAAACGTAAACTGTTCAGCCTGGTGGAGGTATGTAATTAACCATGAAGCACCAAATGGTGTTATATATCCCAGTACACTCTGTGGAGTCACAAACGTGCCGTTTTCACCGCACAATTCCACGGGAGAGAATCAAGAGGTGAAGAGATTGGGTGACGCAGCATGACGTCACTACCATGCTCGCGAAAAAAACGTTGAGTTCGTTAAAGCCGATTCGTCAGAGGGTTCATTGAATGAGTTTGCTTCACGACGGGTTTTCGCGCTTTTATTGCTTCTTTATTTTTCAGAATCCTACACACGGTCGATTTCGGCAGCGAGATCAGACACACGCGTACCGCTCTCATGCTTCGCAATAAGTTCTGTCTTCAACTCAATTGTCGTTCTCACAGACTTCCTCTTATTCTTATTTGCTTCACTGCTCTTCTTGGGTGCCATGGTGAATGCAAAAAGGTGATAATTGAAAAAAAATGCACAAATCAAGGTGAAAACACGAGGTAAAGTCGCGATCGACACACGAGAGATGCTTTTACGAGTACTTCCACCGAGGAACTGAATGAACAAAGCGCGAAGATGCGGGTCGAACAGGCGGGGGAGACGCACGTGAACAAACATGAATGCCACGTTGTGTTCGGTTTTCGAAAATGTGTTCAGTTTTTAGGGCAAAATTTTCTCAAAAATTGTTCGGATTCCAATTTGTTCAAACAATGGGGCGTTCGGATTCTGGGGGCACCACGATATTGCTTTAAAATTATTTGGATCAGATTTCACTGCAATGCTTTATAAAAAATATTATTAGACTAGTCTTTCAAAATGATAAATGTATAAACATGCAAGCATTGGGTGGCTCTAACACCAACTCTCCGGTTATTCATGTAGTGATCTAAAAGTCATGGAGGAGTTTGTGCAAGTGATTCAAAATGCAGCACATTACAACCTAAATGTGGTTTTTCCCACTGATGGGCTCGATCTCCATTTGGACCTGAATCAAAATCTCATCAGCTTGTTCTTGTCACCTACCCAACTCATCCACGAAGTTTTGTCGTAATCCGTCCACAACTTTTTGAGATATCGTGCAATATATCATTTTGGCCCCATCTCTCAATGGTGAAGAATCACTTAAAAAATTCTCTTATCTGGATCTGGCTCTGGATCTTCACCAAAATTGAATCAATTATTCTCTTACATACCCAACGTGTGCACCATATTTAGTCCGAATCCATCCATAACTTTTTTTAGATAGCCTTACAGACAAAGACAGACAGTCAGGGGTGAAAACATAACCTCCGTCCACCTTTGGTGGTGGTGGTAATTCAGGAAAAAGAACATTGAGATAAGGAGACGTTGGTATGTTCTTGACTTAAAAAATACGAAAACCTGTTTCTAAAACACCGGCCAAATCAATTAGTTTGTTTGTACGCAGCACAAGCCTGTGGGGTAGCATTATCGGCTGAGGGCATGGCTGTACTGCTGATGCAGTGCACCCTGTATCTTAGGGAAGGAATTTGGAATTTGTTCATGGTGCTGGCGATAGCTCGCCTACTATTCATAACTGACACCATGGGATGATTAATGTCCACCAATGAATGCTGGCAGCGGGATGACCGTTTAAAGCTAGGTCAGGATTCAAACCCAAACTTGACAGCTTGGAGGCGAGTAGCCATAATCGATACCACGTGTAAGATTTTTAAACAGGATTCCAGCATACACTTGCTATTCAACACCACCCCTTGACCCTGACACACACACACACACACACACACACACACACACACACACACACACACACACACACACACACACACACACACACACACACACACAAATAGTTAAAGGTTAGGTTCTTCCACTTTGTTGTTTACCCTGTCTAAATCTTGATTCTGGCAGACAAAAAAAATTTGGAAGTTTGCTTATTTGGTGTCGATTTTTATGATTATTATTATTTATTTATTTGTTTATCAATCAATCTTTTAGGCAGAAAAGAAGACTGTGACGCAGCTGCCAAAGACCCAAGTGTCACGACTCGACGAGCTCGGGAGTGCATCCACCTATTTGTCCAAGTCGCAGAAACGTCATAGGGCCGTGGTGGCCCTGAATGTGGACATTATTGGAGAGGACTTTTGGCAGGAACACCAAGAAATCCTCGCTGACTGAGGATGAGCACCACCGCTCTTGGGGGTAATGGTGATGTGCCTTTGTTAAATTGTAAACCTGTGCACCTTCCCATAGAAAGTTGAGCTGTTGCCTTTTGTTCTGTTAATTGAGTAAGAAATAGCAACATTGGCCACATCTAAATTGCATGTAATTATGAAATAAAGCAGAAACAAAGATGAAAGTAATAAAAAATGACCGTTTTTACAGCCATTTTTCCCTGCTGTGCAGGGGTTTGGCTTTTTCTTGAGGCAATGTTTTATGGCCAGATGCCCTTCCTGACGCCAACCCTGGTCGCCTCTTACGACACACCGGGGCATACACCGGGACCAGTACACTGGCACTCATTTCGCCGACCTCGGAAGTATGACAGGCTGAGTCAACCCCCTGGTGTTAATTCAGCAGCCAACGGGACTTGAACTCAGGACTCTTGGATCCCAAGCCACCACCCTAACCACTCAGCCAACACCAGGCTTAAAGATGAAAGTAAAGCAGTAGAAAGAAATGAACATGAAACAGTAAGACTCCAAATGGCTCGATCTGACTCCTTGCTGGGTCTCCTCAAGTCACCATGTCCATGACTACCCTGGTTCCACGGAGACCATGCATCTTTCGAGTGGCAGGTAGGTCAACCGCATGTCCCTCCAATGGATCGCCGACAGCTCCCCGGAATGGTGGCAAACGGCATCTCTGAAGGTGGTGCTCCACAGGACCAATCGCACCTTATGCACATGGGGCCAGCAATTGTGGCATGCCCATCCACTCTTCAGCAGGAGCCCATCAATGTGACCACAACCAGAGCCCACCCAGATGATGGCTCTGTTGGCTGAAAAGACAGCCTCTCGAGGAAATGGTGAGGGTCTCTACCCCCTCCTCCAGGGTGCACACAATGCCCCCAACCCTCCATGTGCCCAAAGAAAGCATGCTGTCCACACACCTGTGCCCCTCTCCCACAGCACCTTCTTCTTCTTGCATATGGCAGCTGGGTAGCTATTTTGTTGGGGTGCGGCTGTGCTGCTGATGCTGTTCCCCTATACCAGTACACTAGTACGCATTTTGCTGATCTCAGAAGGATGACAGGCTGAATCAACCCCACCTGGTGTTAATTCAGCAGTCAACAACTTGAACTCAGGACCTTAAGATCCCAAGCCAGCCACCCAAACCATTAAGCCAACACCAGGCTTTTCCACACCACATTTTTTTATTCTTTTTTTGTATACCTTGTCGAGGCTCGTATGAGAGCAAACACAACGCACAGCAAGGGGGCATGAGACAAAACAGTGGGGAACAGACACATTAGGAGATCTGTGGAAGGGAGAGGGATGGAATGGGGAACATGGGGAAGAGAAGATGAACATTACAGGGACTTTCAGGAAGGAAAGCAGAGGAATTGAAGGAAGTGGGCTTGGGTGGATTATCGGGGGTAGAAAAGATCGAGGATTTGGATGGGGGATGATAGGTGGTGGTGAACAGCTGTTTTGAAGACCTGGAGGGAAGAATGGGATTGAACAGAGTGAGGGAGTTTATTCCAAAGGTGGGGAAAAAGAGGAATGAAAGAGTGAAGGCGAGTAGTGATTCGTGATTTTGGTCGTTTTACCAGAAGGGGGTTGTTGGCGGACCTTGAGCGCCCTGTGGAAATGTGGTGGGGACAAATCGCAGAGAGAGCAGGGGGGGCAAGGCTGGAGAGGAGACGGTAGAAGACAGAAAGACCACCGACCAACCTGCGGTGATTGAGTGAGAGGCCCAAAGACTCAGCTTCATTGCGGGAGATGCCGATGATCCCAAATGTCCTGGTTTCGACAGCGTGAAGCCGAGAAAGGTGGGAGGCAGGAGCACCAGCCCAGAGGGGAGAGCAGTACTCCATCAGGCTACGGACAAAAGCTTTGTGTGGTCAGGAGCTCAAGAGGGCTGAGGAAGGACTTTGCACGACGGAGGATTCCCAGTCGGCGACTGGCTTTGGAGGCGAGGTTGGAAATGTGACTTTCCCAGGAAAGGTCATGGCAGATAGTGAGACCCAGAAGCTTGAAAGAAAAGACTTCTTCCAAAGGATTGTTGAGAAAGTGGATGGGGGGTTTTTCTAAACGGTCCTTTCGAAGAGACGTAGTGAGAGTGTGAGATTTGTCTGGATTGAAAGACATGTTCCACGTGTTGGACCAGTTTGTGATTTTATCCAGATCTGCAGTGAGTGAAGAAGCTGCTGCTTGCCGGTCTGAGGGATGACAGATGGTACGGCAGAGGGTGGAGTCACCAGCAAAGAGATATAGAGGATTTTCCAGAGAGTCGGAGAGATCATTGATGAAAACCAGAAAAAGAACAGGGCCCAGAACGCTACCTTGAGGAACTCCAGCCTGGACAGGAAGAGGGGATGAAAGAACTCCATTTAGGGCCACACGTTGACTGTGACAGGAGAGGAAGTCTGTGAGCCATGAGTGGAGATGGCCTTGGATACCATGGGAAGAGAGTTTGGTGAGTAGGGCAGGGTGCCAGACTGTGTCAAAAGCACGTGATATGTCCAGGGATACGGCTCGGATTTCCTGTCTGGCATTGAGGACCTCCATCCATTGATGGGAGAGCAGAAGCACCATATCGAGGGTAGAGTGACCTGGTCTGAAACCAAATTGATGATCAGAAATCAGGCCATTTGAGAAGAGGAAGGATTTCATGTCTGAAGCGATGATGGATTCCATAACCTTGCTGATGATTGGGAGAAGGCTGATTCGTCTGTAGTTACAGGGATCTGTTTTTGCACGTTTTTTATGCAGGGCAGTGATGTTTGCAGATTTGCAAGCAGATGGCAGATGACCTTGAGCAAATGAGAGGGTGAATAGAACAGAGAGAGGGTGAGCAAGAGCAGAAGAGCAGGCTTTGGGGACACTTGTGCTGATGCTGTCTGGACTGGTTGCAGAATCTGAGTCAAGGTTTGAAAGCAAGCTCTCCACCTTGTTAGGAGAAAAGGACACAGAGTCCAGGGACAGTTGGGTGTGATTGGGTAAGGTGGGTAGAGAAAGTGATGGGTTTCGGACGAAAGATTTAGCTGCAAACATCGAGTTTAGGCATTCAGCTTTTTCACGTGCGGTATCAGCAGTGCGGCCATTTGAGGTAAGGGGGAGGGGATGGAGGGGGAACATACACCAGAAACAAATTTGATTAAACGCCACCAGGATTTTGAGGAGGAGAGAGGTTTGAGAGTTCAGACTTGAGATGAGAAAGATGTTGTTTTCTGGCTCTCCTGAGGGTAGATACACACTTGTTCTGAGCTTTGTGGAAAGAACTGAGCTTGCCCTCAGTTGGGTTTGCTTTCCATGAGGCAAAGGCAAGTTGTTTCAGGACAACTGCCTCGCCACAACCTTCAGTCAACCAAGGGCGGGAAGAAGGGTCGGACAACTGAAGACGAGAGGGGATAAATCTGTGCATGAGGGAGAGCAAGTTTCTTTGAAAGAATTCCCAGGATGAGTTGATGTTTGAGAAAGTAGTGATAGGAGACCAGTCTATAAGTTTGATGGCTGCTTGGAGACCCTGCCAGTCAGCTTGAGTGAAATGCTGGACTCGACGGCGGTGAGGTGGTTCTCTGATAACAGCCAGAGAGATGTCCACTTTGACAATGACGTGGTCAGAAGAACCGATTGGAGCGGAAGAAGAGCAGCAGATATTGTCAGGGAAATTTGTCAAAATCAGATCCAGAAGAGATGGAGTACCATTGCTTGAGATCCGGGTCGGGAAGTTGACCGATTGAGTCAGTCCCAATGAGTCGCAGAAAGCTTTTGCTGAGGTGCCATGACAGGTGAGAGAGGTACCCACACCTTGCCAACTGGCATGATGACAATTGAAGTCACCACATATGAGGAAGAGAGAGTTTGGATGAGAAGATAGAAGATGGTCCATGTTTTCAGATAGTGAGGTGTAGATGGAGTCATCACTGTGAGGTGGACGGTACAGTACACATATAAACATGAGGTGGGAGTGGAGGGGAAGCCGTAGCCAGAGGTATTCCTGGGGGTGTGGGGGAGTGAGAGCAGTGCATGGAGAGTGAGGAATAGAGTCTTTGATGAAGAGAGCAACACCTCCACCAGGACGAGGCTCAGGTCTGTCATACCGGAGGAGGGAGTAACCGGGGAGAGATAGTTGGGAGTCAGACACGTCTTGGGAGAGGAAAGTTTATGTTTGGCAGATTATGTCTGGTTTGTCAGTGGCAGCCTGTAAGGAAAGATCTGAAAGGTTTGAGCGAAGGCCCCGGATATTTGAGGTCCACACTTTTAATGAAGAGGTAGGGGACGAGGCTTTGGGTACAGGGGGTGGGGGGAGGGGGAGGGTAGGACAAGGGATGAGGGGGGGGGGGAAGTAAGGAAGGTTGTTGAAAGAGTGTGGGGGATTGCAGAATAGCTAGGGGAGGGGGCCGAATGAGGAGGAGAAAAGGCTCTGTGGTGCTCACGGAGAGGGGGGACAAGAGAGGGGAAGAAGGCAGTTGACGATTTGAGGAGGTGGAGTGAAGAGATGGAGGTGAGAGGGCAGCGGAAGGAGGCAGCTTAGTGGATGAGAGGGGGGTGGGCAACTTTGAGAAGGATGAGAGGGGGATGAAAGGTGGGAGAAAGGTGAGGGGGGAATTTTTGAGCGAGGTGAGAGGGAGGCTTGAAGGGAGAAGAGTGGGATGGTTGCTTTGAGAGTGAGGGGTGAGGGGTGAGTTGGCACTGAAGTTGGAAAAAAAGAATGGTTGATGGAAAGCGAACATTCATAGCAAACTGTGGTTTTTTTTTTTTTTTAAGTTTTAGGTCAGAGATGCGATTTAACACAATTCTTGAGGGATGCAATAAAGGCGAATTCAGAGAATGGAGCGAAGAAACGCTGTAACAGTTGGATTTTTTCGGCAAGGAATGAAGGAGAGGTCGAAATGAGAAGTCTGTTTAAATAGCAGAAGAGTAGTGCATTATGAAACAGTTAAGGGTACCACATGTGTGAGAGAGGAAGATGAAGCATTATAAGATTGTTTTTGTGATTATTAATGTTTGAGAGAGTTTAAAAGATTAGGTCATGGAAGTGTTGTCGAAAAAAAAAAAAAAATCGAGGAATAAAGAGGAAGAAGAAGAAGAAGCAGATCGGGAGAAGGTTTGCGTATTGTTGTTGTTTTTTTTTAAGATAAGAAATAGAGAGATTAGTTGGAAGAATGGGAGACGTTAGGAAAGTGGGGAGGATAGAAATTGAAAGTGATTGGGAGGATAGAAATTGAAGGTAATGGGGAGAAAAAAAACAAACAAAAAAACGATCGAACACCGAGGGGAACCGGTAGGCCTCAAGCCTAGGCCTCGGCCTCGGCCTCAAAAACCCGGTAAGAACGTCGACAAAAACTCACAAAATAGCACGATTTTTGAAACAAAACCGAACTAGGAACACAGTAACATGTAGGTGAGAAAATTAAACAGTTAAAACGGGACAAATAACGACCGGAAACTTAACTTTGAGAATGTCAGCAGAGAGCCCCTAAGGAGACCTCTCGACGCTCCAAACCCAAACCCAGAAGTTCGACATTAACTGTCGAGCATGGAACTCCTTTGCAGCCACTACACAAGCCAGAGGGCACTGTGGCCTGAGCCAAGAATGATAACCCCACACAACCCCCTGGACGCAACAGGGACACTCCACGCAGCCAAGAAAGCGGATGTGGATCGCGCCCTCCAGTGCCCAGCCCAACAGCTGATGGTTCCTCGCTGCCACGGGCCCCACCTCCTGGAACGACGGTGCCATATTGATCTTTTTCACGTCTTTGCATTCATTCACGAGTTCACCATGTCTGTGCTGGCACACTGTCAATGACAATAAAATTATTTTGTTCATGGAACAGCGATGTAAGCTAATGGCGAAGCATGAGGCAAATCAAAGCACAACATTTGGGTTCTTTAAACATACCATTTCCAAACCTACCTTTGGATTGCTTGGATTAAAAAGGCTCCAGTCACCAGCTGGAGAGGGAACCTTAAGAAATACAAGTTTGATGATGTTGGTAATTCAAATGTCACTCGTTTGTTTAAATGTTGAAATACCAATTGTCAAGAAAGAACTTCCAGGGGAACCCCTGCCTTTGCAAGCACTTTGGGAGGTTTGCTTCACTATTGCTTTGAGCTACAATGTTCAAACCTGCAATTTGTACAGTCTGCTTTCACTTATTTGAATCGCCACTCAAACATAGTCTGATACGGACCATTCTCACGTAATGGAATGCCACAAATCGGCACAGACTGTCTTTTCTGTCGATGGTGTGTTCCATTACACAGGAAAGTCATGCTAACAGCATGCTGGAGATATCTTCCAGTGTCACCGACTTTCCTCACAACACATTTTCCAATCATGAGACTTAACTGATCTCTGACTGCCAATTTAACATTTTAAGTGACACCATGTCAACACGTTCTCTCACCTTAGATTTTAACCTCTTCTGTCATTGCTACATTTAGCTGATGTTTTTAAGTCTTTTCAGTCTTGCCAACCAATCTGCTGATGCATGCTATCAAGCCAGACTGTGTGGATTATTTATCAAGGACGAGCAGAAGTACCCGGCATTGCCCGGTATATTTTCTTTGTGGAGGCCTAAAATACACCCACTCAGGAATTGTCGGGGCTCATTTATTATTACGTTTCACGTAGTTAGCTGCAAAGCCTTAGGTGCTATAGAGCGATTTTTGAAATGGCCCATCATGGTCCCTTGTCCGACTCGCAGTCCCGTGACATTTGCGGAAACCCCATGGAATTGCAATTGTCAATTGTGTCCATGACCATGAGACCCGAAACCAAGAGATCGCAAAATCAACTTTGCACATAGAGAAGTGTACTGTACCCGACATGAATATAAACGTTTTGCGTTTGCATTGTTTACATTTACACCTCTTGTTTGTTCATTAAATTAATTTATCAGGTTCTGTGGAGCGGGTAACAGGACTTGGTAAACACCTTGGAGATTATTGGTTAAGAAGCATTGTAAAAGTGTTACCTTAGAAGTGGAATTGGATGCTCGTGAATGTACCTTGATGTTTCTGGGTTAAGTTTGCCCCTGATCTATAAATATTGTGCTGTTCAGGAAGAAGAAAAAGAAGAAGATGTACCACCAACTTCGATTGCTTCCTGAAGAGATTTATTTGTATTTAAATGTCTTGTAATTGTTTTGTATTTATTTATACGTTTACATGTGTACTTGAATACAAGTCATTAATCAAAAAGGCTTCGGCACTATCCAGTGATCAATTAAAATAAAAATTAAACAAAACTTTTTTTTTCGAAGGGTTATTTTTATTTTTACCTTTGCCTAAAACACTCCCTGGAACTCACTGACGAAACCCTGAAAGGTTGACAAAGATCCTTTCAGCCATCTCTGAGAAAAATGGTGACGCAGACAAATGGTTCTCATCATATGGATCAGTGGTTCCCAACCTTTTTCAATATATAGGCCACCTTGGTGTCTATTTTTCCTATGGACCACCGACCCCCTTTTTCACATTTTAAAACTTAAAAAAGAAGAAAAAGTAAGCTTAATAACATCTGTGGATTCAGAGTTGAATGGTGAATCTATTACCTTGAAGACATTGAACAAGTTGATCTTCTATCTCAGGTGAAATTTCTTGAATGTGACAACAAACTATTTGACATTGGAGCAGAGGCAAGTTTATTTATTTATTTATTTTTTCTCCCCTGCTGCAGAGCCAAATAAACATTTATCGGCCGAATAACCAAATAAAACAGAACAAACATAAACAGGAGCCACAGGGCATCACAAGGTCTTCCCCAAGTGTGTGGGGTTTTTTGGACTTTGAAATCCATGTATCTATACAGCTCTGGAAAAAAAAATAAAAGACCACTCCAAAAAAAATTTAAATCAGCATGTCTACATGTATGGCAGCCATTCCATTCCAGTGTCTGTTGAATTCCAACACAGGCACACATCATTCCACTTAGTGAAGTACTGATTAGGTGATCACCTGAAGCAAATCTTATTTAACAAGGAAAAGTATAAAAACCACTGCTGTGGTCATCACTATCCTCTTGCAATAGGACCAGCTGGATGGCAAAAACAGTGCTAGTAGTATCTCAAAAGTAATTGGAATCAAAAAAAAATAACTATTGCCCATGCCAAAAGAGTTGAAAAGAAAAGTTTTGAGTGAGGAAAAGAAGGGTTCAATTCTGGCTTTACTGGCAGAGGGATACAGTGAGCGTCACGTTGCTTCCATCCTTAAAATTTCAAAGACGGCGGTTCATAAGAACAAGGTCAAGAAGCAGACGTTGGGGACAACAAGGCTACAGACTGGCAGAGGGCGAAAACGACTTTCCACTGACCGGGATGACCGCCAACTCATTCGAATGTCACTCAACAACCGTAGGATGACATCAAGTGACCGACAAAAAGGATGACAAACGGCAGCTGGGGTGAAGTGCACGGCGAGGACGGTTCGAAACGGGCTCCTAGGGGCAGGGCTGAAGTCGTGCAAAGGGAGAAAAAAGCTCTTCATCAATGAGAAGCAAAGAAAAGCCAGGCTGAGGTTTGCAAAAGACCATAAGGATTGGACCGTAAAGGATTGGAGTAAGGTAATCTTCTCTGATGAGTCCAATTTTCAGCTATGCCCAACACCTGGTCGTCTAATGGTTAGACGGAAACCGGGAGAGGCCTAAAAGCCAGTGTCTCGCACCCACTGTGAAATTTGGTGGGGGATCGGTGATGATCTGGGGGTGCTTCAGCAAGGCTGGAATCGGGCAGATTTGTCTTTGTGAAGGACTCATGAATCAAGCCACGTACAAGGTTGTCCTGGAAGAACACTTGCTTCCTTCTGCTCTGACAATGTTCCCCAACTCTGAGGATTGGTTTTTCCAGCAGGAAAAACCCCATTGAAAACCTCTGGAATGTAATCAAGAGGAAGATGGATGGTCACAAGCCATCCAACAAAGCCGAGCTGCTTGATTTTTTGCGCCAGGAGTGGCATAAAGTCACCCAACAGCAATGTGAAAGACTGGTGTAGGGCATGCCAAGACGCATGAAAGCTGTGATTGAAAATCAGGGTTATTCCACAAAATATTGATTTCTGAACTCTTCCTAAGTTAAAACATTAGTATTGTGTTCAAAAATGAATATGAACTTGTTTTGTTTGTATTATTTGAGGTTTGAAAACACTGAATCGTTGTTATTTTGACCAGTTGTCATTTTCTGCAAATAAATGCTCTAAATGACAATATTTTTATGCAGAATTTGGGAGAAATGTTGTCAGTAGTTTATAGAATAAAATAAACATGTTCATTTTACTCAAACACATACCTATAAATAGTAAAACCAGAAAAACTGATAATTTTGCAGTGGTCTCTTAATTTTTTACAGAGCTGTATATATATATATATATATATATATATATATATATATATATATATATATATATATATATATATATATATATATATATATATATATATATATATCAACTTTGGCAGAGGGGTTGGGGCACAATAATAGAAGTAGTAATGTTATGAGAATCAAAAAGGTATGTAAGAAACTCTTCATACCAAAAGTGTTTCTGCTCATGAGATTTGGTTTCCCTTTGAGGATTTAACCACCAATTTGTTCACTGGTCATTGAACAGAAATAAATCTTAGAAACTTCATTATTTTGCTGACAGAGCTCCAGGTGACAAAACCAGATTGTTGTATTGGTCAAGTCAAAGATTACATAGTTTGTCACAAATCATAGATGTGTTCAACATGAATCAGATCAATGCTGAACAGAATAAAATCATCGTACATTCTAAAAGAAATAAAGACAAGGGAATACAGTATAGCATGTTGTTCAATCTAGGCTACAGCAGTTTCTCACGCACAGTTCATGATATTATAATGGTTGAACGATTAAATGAGGAATTGTGATAATGGTAATTCTGCAGAAAAAAATACATTTTTACATTGTACTTACAATGCACCACAAATGAACAACAGAACAAGTGAAATCCTTCAATACATACAGCACATGTGGTGAAGCAAATGAGTACATTAATGTTATTGAAAGAACCACTTATCACTTTGCCACCAATATCTGCCATAATTGTAAGTAAATTTCAACTACTAATGCATGACAAAACACTTGTTTATGGCCAATATGAAAGAGAATGATGGCATGAGAATAACTTAGCTTTCAGCGTTCAGTGTTCGGCGCGAAATGCCATGGTGGGTGGAAATGACGTCTTTCGTTCGTTCGTACATGAGAGGGGAGCGTTTCTTGGTTTTTTCCGTCAATCAATAAATTCAATGGCTTTCACATATATAACACATTAGTTTCACAAATTTCCATTGAAATACTCGGGTATTTCCGTCAATTGTCACCATTTCCGTCTAGGTTACGCACTGCCATCTACCGGACGGCCGTCATTGGCTCACTTGAAGCACGTGGGGGGGAAAACCGGGGACATTTCAAAGTCGGTGCAATTGTATACAGCGCACGCGCTGTAAAAAAAATCTTCGTCATTAAGATATAATTCAAAGATGTGCATAAATGCTGTTTCATGTGCTTAAAAATTAAGAAAATTCACTTAATCTTCAATATGACCCTTCATTTATATTGGCCTTTGCTAAAATATTTAGTCTTCACCCATTATACAGAAGTAAGGGATGAGGCAACTACATGCGGTACCAGGAAGCATCTTACCCGATCTGCCCAGAAGACTGAATCAACTGCTGGAAACCTTGAGAACATCTAAAATGTGTCCATTCTTCTGAGGACAAGGTTCAGACACATACATTGAAATAGACAGGAATATTGGGCATAAACCATGAATCAGGTGTGGAGGGGGAACCTCGGCAAAAAATGGTTCCAGATATGTAAAATTATTTATTTCAGATGTGTTGCATTCAGCCACTGGTTTCCACATATGTAATTTTGATGAAACTTGACCACAACCTTCATCACCTGTATCAATATCTGTGCTCATTAAAGGGATCTATAGTGGAGGGGGGGCTAGGTTTGACTCTCCAAAAGATGTATTTGCTTACCCACAATTTTGATGAAACTTAACCACAACCTTCATCACCTGTGATGTACCAAAGTTTGTTCACGGCATTAGAAAAGAAAAAAAAAAATCAGGGTCTAAGGGTGTCTGTGGGGGCAGGGGTGGGAGGGTTGAATGACTGTTGCTCCCGATTCAGCTGAGCTTCAGGATGCACGATCCTATTTTAAAGAGAAAGAACTAGGGTAGAGTGCTCCTGGTTCACGCTAGCTGGGAGTCTGAGACTTGTACAAAAGCAGTGGAATAGTCACCTCGGGAAGGCTCGTGTTCGTCTGCATAAATGAACAAGTTAGACAATTAATTTTATCAACTCAAAGCCAATACTAGTTTGATAACCGCCCTTTGAAATGAGGCACAGTTGACTGAATGTGGTGAGCCTTTCGTCAGAGCAAAAGGAAATGTGGATAGAGAGGGGATTATGAAGTACAGTACTACATATGGAGGAAAGGGCAAAGGAGCTGGCTGAATTGACAGTGATAGCTCAAACATGAAATGAGTGGAGGGAGGGTTTACAAAGTGCAGGTGGGCAAAGGTCAAATATTGAAGAGACTGAAGAAATGCTTTTAATTTACTTCACTTAACTCCCTAAAAAAAAAAAAAAATCCACATTTTCTTTCCTACTCTTTATGCTTCCTCGAGGCAAAAGGTCAGACAACCTGGATTTTGTTCTTCAGTTTTGCCATCTCATCATGGAAAGTTTTTAAGATAATAGGTATTGCTCATGTAGGGCTTGGTCTTTTCTGAGTACAAAGAGGCAGCAACTCTCTTTAATCTCTGCATCTGGTTTTGGCCTTCCTACCTCTTCAACTTTGTTCCTCCCCATCTCCATCCTTATGCCACCTACTCATCCAGCATCCCATTTTGTTTATTTCCACTGTACAATCTTATTGCTTACCTCTGTTCCTGTGCCCCCTGCCCTACCTTGCTTCACCTGTAAAATTGCTGTCCTTCGTCTGTTCAGTCTTATTATTCTCTCCAGGCCTTTAAGACTGTCGCCCATGGCATCTCAAGTTGTCCTCTTATGGTCTTTTTCTATTCTATCTGACTATTCCCTTTGCTCACCAGTGACCCTATCTATATTTGGGTTTATGAATGTAGTTGGGATTTGTGATTCCAATATGTTGACAAATAAATAAACGCCTTTCCACAGGTATCACACTTGTAAGGGCACTCTCTGCTATGAACCCGCATATGCGCCCGGCAGGCTGCTGAATGAACAAAGGCTTTTCCACATGTGGTACACTTGTACAGACATTCCCCGCTGTGTATCCTCATGTGTGTTTTGAGGTGCGAGGAAAGGATGAAAGTTTTCCCACACGTTGCGCATTTGTACGGGCGCTCGCTGTGCATCTTCATGTGTTGCTGGCAATGTACCGAATGAGTGAAGGTCTTGTGGCACGTGTCACATTTGTAAGGGCGGTCTTCACCGTGAGTCATCATGTGTTTTTTAAGATGGGATGGCTGAATAAACACCCTTCCACACGTAGTACATTCGTATTGACGCTCATTGGTGTGCGTTTCTATGCACTGTTGACAAGTCGACGACCGAGGTTCAGGTTGATGATGCTCGTAGACCTGCTCGCACGCACCTTGCTCGCACTTGTCCGCTTCTTCGTTCAAATGGTCAGGCATGGTAGAACCATAGCTGCATTGAGAGCATTCGCAAAACGCGTACTTCGGGTCGACGGCTACATCGTGGTCCTTGTTCAGGTGCAGCTGGAGTGCATCTTCGGTGGTAAAATGTAAACAGCACACTGTGCAGGAGAACATTCCAACAATCGGTGGTTCTCCTGAGGAGATAATTGACATAATCTTAATACCTTCATGTACAACAAATTAATTTTTTATTTCAACTTTGAAAGGAATGTCTTTACAAGGCAGTTGTTTTGATAGACAGTTCAGAATGTCATGATGATGAAAAGCCACCGAATAACGGTGAAGTTTCCACACAAAGCGCAATGAAGATGTCAATGTACCGTGTAAATTAAACAGCATTGAACCGACTTGTGTACTGAAAGTTTGTATGTACAAAACTCGATGATCGATGTTATTTTTGTTCGGTTTGAATATCTTTGAGGCGGATGCTTTTAAAGCAGATACCAGGAAAGAACTTTGGTCTCGAGGTGAACGTATGCCATGCCTCTTTACGGTGTTGCTTTTAACATTTATGTCAGTCTTTATACAGGAAGTCTTCCCACATTTAGTGGCACAAGTGGCACGGTACAGCTCCCAAATTCCGAGAGGGTATGAGCATTTTCCTTTACTCGCCTGCTTTTGTTTTATTTTCTATGAATAGGACCAGTGTACCTCTCGTCGTGTATTGGACCTCGGAGAGGCCCGATACATGCATTTACTATATATATATATATATATATATATATATATATATATATATATATATATATATATATATATATATATATATATATATATATATATATATATATATATATTGAATCCATACTCTGTGCAGAGCGTTGGTGCTGCTGAAGCAGTCTCCTTGACTATTTGGTACAATCCTGGACAGGTCGCCACTCCGACACAGGATACCAGCAAGCTGGCACTCATTTTGCCGACCTCAGAAGGATGACAGGCAGAGTCAACCCCACCTGGTATTAATTCAATAGCTAAATGGGATTTCAGCTGAGGATCCTCAGATCCCAAGCCCACCACCCTAACCATTAAGCCAACACCAGGCATATACTATGAATGCCCTGACTGTATTGCCACATATTCAAGTCTATTTCATCAGCACAAAAAATATTGTACTTTCGGAAATCGAAATCATTGTTCAGTTTATCAAAGCAACTTCACATGCTGTCTTGTTTATCAAACCAACTTCACAGAATCAATAAGCCTGGTGTTGGCTTAGTGGTTAGGGTGGCGGCTTGGGATCCTAGGGTCCTGAGTTCAAGCCCCGTTGGGCCGCTGAATTAATACACCAGGAGGTTGACTCAGCCTGTCATCCTTCCGAGGTCGGCAAAACGAGTACCAGTTCACTGGTAAGGGGGACACTGCATCAGCGGCTATAGCCGCGTCCCAACCAATGATGCAACCAGCAGCCACAGGCTGCACTCGATAGAGGGACAGAATCAATGCTCAAGGTCCGCCAGCAACCCCTTTCTGGTAAAACTACCAAAATCACGAATCACTGCTCACCTTCACTCCTTCATTCCTCTTTTTCCCCACCTTTGGAATAAACTTCTACACTCTGTTCAATCCCATTCTTCCCTCCAGGCCTTCAAAACAGCTGTTCACCACCACCTCTTATCTTCCCCCATCCAAATCCTCGATCTTCTCTACTCCCGCAAATCCACCCCAAACCCACCTCCTTCAAATTCCCTGCTTTCCTTCCTGAAAGTCCCTGTAATATCTGTCTTGTATACCCTGTGTTCCCCGCCCCATCCCTCTCCCTTCCACAGATCTCCTAATGTCTCTGTTCCCCACCGTTTTGTCCTTCCCACTCCCACCCCTCTTGTCTCATGTTCCCCTTGCTGTGCGTTGTGTGTTCGCTCTCATACGAGCCTCGACAAGGTATACAATCAATCAATGAAGTCAATCCCTGCTCTTCCATGAGCTTTGAAAGCTGTATTTTTTTTCTTTAAACCTTAATTACTTAGTTTGGTAAGGCTCATGCTGGCTCAATGGTTAATGTGGCTGGCTTAAGATCTGAGGGTCTTGAGTTTGAGCCCGTTGAAATAGCACCACGTGGATTTGTCTCAGCCTGTCATCCTTCCGAGGTCGACAAATTGCGGACCTACTCACTGGTAACAGGGGCACAGACGCGTTTCTAGAAAAATGACACAACTCGCAGCCACAGGCTGTATAAGAAACAACAACTTGGTGTGGTCCTTTCAAAAAAAAAATAATAATGATTCGCAATTATTTTTTCTGTGAATACGACTGAATGAGAACCACAAGTTATGTTTCGCGATAACTGCAAACTCCAAGTTTGCACGCAATGAAAAAAAAAAAAATCAGGTAATTCTGTCATTAGTATTTTATTTCCTCGTTACGTCTTCATTGTATTTTAATTTTTGAAATATTCTTCCACTTATTTCACTGGTGTAGAGTTGTTGTGTTAACATGGTACGACAATTTCGGACAGGAAGTTGGCATCAACTGGAGATAAGAATTGGAGTTCGTATTCCTGTTACAGCGTGAAAGTTTTAACAGCTTCCACCTATCCTTTCATAAATCTCAACAAACACTGTTATTGATATTCACAGATGATTGGGGTAGTAGATGGTGAAATCCTAAGTTCTTCTCAAAGAGCTTAGGAAGAAGAAACACATTGCTCATTTGGCAAGCACACTTACATCAAGACCACTTCGATTGGAAAATGAGTATAATAGCTATCGTGCTCAGCCTGTGGTTGCCTCATTTTCTGGGGGTGCAGCTGTGCCGCTGATGCAGTGTTCTATATTACCAGTACACTGGTTCTCATTTTGCCGACCTCGACAGGGTGACAGGCTGAGTCAACCCCACTTGGTGTTAATTCAACGGCCGACAGGGGCTCAAACTCAGGAACCTAAGATCCAAATACAGCCACCTTAACCGTTAAGCCAACACCAGGCTTAATGAGTATAGTAACACGGGAATTTAAAATTGACATGATCCGCCACAGAATGTTTGGCATGCATGCGCATTACCCCTTAGGCCGAGGTCACATTTGCTCTACGGCAAGGATACGGCGGCCGTACGCCCTCTGAATTTCACAGAAACGTGCGGCGGCCGCAGAGAAACTGAGGTGGCCTCAGGGAGGCCCTACGCCATTTGGCTATATTTTACAGGCCCTAGGGGCGCCATGGAATTATAGCGTGGAGTTATAACTTTTTTTCATTTCTACGTTCGCCGTAGCAATTCGACAAGCCAAGCTATGACGTAGATGTGTTCCACGTCGACCGTACGTAGGGTGTACGGTGGGCTTGCGTTATTCGTGCGGCTGCCGTACGCTCTTCTCAATGAAAAATGAATTTTCCCAACCCCCAAAAAATTACGGCGGCCGCACTATTTCCACGGTCGCCGTACGGTGGCCTTGCGGTCTGTGTGACTACCTGCGGTCAACGCAGGGTCGACGCGCGGTTCCCCTACGCCCACCGTGCACCTACGTATGGCCTCCGTGGCAGTCTGTGTGGACTGTGCGTCCACCGTGCGCTACCGCTAGAGATCAGAGTATAGGTGTTTGCCTATACAGTGGTGCCCCCAGAATCCCAATTTAATTCGTTCCAGGAGGCTGTTCGGATTGCAAAAAGTTTGGATTCCAAAAATATTTTCCCAATCAGAAATAATGGAGTGATTTAATCTGTTCGTGGACCCAAAGAAAACCCACTTTCAAGACACTTTAAACTGAAATTCCCCATGTTTAAGGTAAAATAAGATGAGTAAATAACCTTCGGTGGCGGTGTATTGTTTGTAAACTGGTACAATCACCACATCCAAAGGTCCACTCAGGCTCGAGCTCCGTCCTGGGTTCCGATCGCTCACGCACTCTGCGAGAGCGCTGCCCCCCCAGGGCAACTCATCAAACATGATGCCCGCAGAACCACAATCACTTTCATCAAACGCATCGGGCTGACGTAAACATGGATATTCCAAATTACAACTGGTTTTGCTGTGAAATTCAATCCTTGCCTGACAGTCCGTCACACCACGTGATCGGATTGATTTTTTTGTTATTAATTAAAACACAAGATTATTAAAAAAACACAAACATCACAAGTGAAGGTGAAAACACGAGGTAAGGCCTAAGTCGCATTTGGCTCGGCGGCCGGAGGGTCTACAAAATGTACGGGCACTAGCAATTATAAAGTGGCCGCAGTATTTCCACGGTCACACAATGTAGCAGTCACACATGTTTTTATTTTTCGGGGAGCTGCACGGCGTATTTATAAATTGTGGAGACCGAAAACGTGGGGGTGCCGTACGGTCTTTGGTTTGATGTCGCACGGTGACCTTAGGGTGTTCCTGCAGCGGCCATAGAATTTTCAAGGCAGACGCAAGGTGCCCGCAAGGCGACCCTAAGCCGAACGTGCGGCCAGACGGACGGTAACGAATGGGTTAATTTTCTTTTAATTTTTTTTTTTTTTTTTTACCAGTTCTTTTGTTTCGGCTTGTCGAATTTCTACGGCGAACGTAGAAATGTAAAAAGTTATAACTCCGCGTTACAATTCCACGGCGACCTTACGGCTTGTAAAATATAGCCATACGGCGTAGGGCCACCCTGAAGCCACCTCAGTTTCTCTGCGGCCGCCGCACGTTTCTGTCAATTCAGAGGGCGTACGGCCGCCTTATCCTTTCCGTAGAGTAAATGTGACTGAGGCCTAAAGTATCGATCGACACACGAGAGATGCTTTCACGAGTACTTCCACCGACGAACTGAATGAACAAAGCGCGAAGATGCAGCTCGAACAGGTGGGGGAGACACGTGAACAAACATGAACGCTATGTTGTGTTCGGTTTTTTAAAATGTATTAGGTTTTTAGGGCAAAATTTTCTCAAAAAAATTGTTCGGATTCCAATTTGTTCAAACAATGGGGCGTTCGGATTCTGGGGGCACCACGGTATATTATAGTTATAGTATATTCAGTTGTGTATATATATATATATATATATATATATATATATATATATATATATATATATATATATGTATATATATATATATATATATATATATATATATATATATATATATATATACACACTGTTATATTTTTATTTCAGTAAAAAAAAAATGAACTGGTATATATACCCACTCGTTACCGTCCGTCTGGTCGCACGTTCGCCTTAGGGCCCCCCTGCGGTCCCCCTGTGGTCGCCTTGCGGGCACCTTGCGTCTGCCTTGAAAATTCTATGGCTGCCGCAGCGACGCTCTGAGGTCACCGTGCGACATCAAATCAAAGACCGTACGGCACCCCCACGTTTTCGGTCTCCAAAATTTATAAATACGCCGTGCGGTTACCCGAAAAATAAAAACATATGTGACTGCTACATTGTGTGACCATGGAAATACTGCGGCCGCCGTATAATTGCTAATGGCCGCAGATTTTTGAGACCCCACGGCCGCCGTGGCAAATGTGGCCGAGGCCTTAGCAGCGTTGTTGATTAGGGAATGTTTCCGTATATCATGCACGTGAGAAAACAATTGTTACCTAAAATGGCTCACGAAGATTCTGAAAGAATTTGAAAATATTGAAAAAGTATGCGAGAGAAAGGGCCATGTGCCTCTGCACAACGAAAGACTTGGAGAACTTTGTCAGCTCGCCGAACTGAAAATTCACGACCATGTGGGCTAGTGCATAGCCTGAGTGGACGGGTGGAGTGTGTGCTACACAAACCCCTGATGGATCGCTACCAGTGAATGGACTGTACATATGAACACTGATCAGAAAGACATATTTGCGGCTTGTGAATGTACATGGTAAGTTTAAAATGATGATATTTACTATTAATCATGTTGGGAGGGGGAGGGGGGCTGTGAAGCCTGTTATAAGTATATTGTTTGTTTCTGGGGCCACAAGAAAAATTGCACTAAATAATATTTGCATCGATTTCTAAAAGTTGAAGCATGTGTGCTTTATATTTTCACTGCAGCTTGTATCAACAGGAAACTATCGGAAATCAACACCTCCGTCTCATCCATGGATATTTGTCGTATTTACCCCTTCGAGTCCGATTTGCATTCAGGGACGGAACAGTTATGGTTAACCATTTTGAAATTGGCACTCTTTCATCTAAATGCTGTAAATGATGTTGAAAAGACGATTTGAATAACACATTTCACATTAGCAAGGGAAGCTTAAAAGTGCCCGGCAAGTTGAACCGAGTCACTGAAAACACGTACGCAAAAGGCTCTGTTTGGCATCAATAGTCATTTCGAAAGTCGTGTATCGGCTTCAAAAAATGAAATGCAATCCTATTACCGTATGCACAGTTGGTCTGAGAGGTTCAATGCATCTATCGACTATCTACATAACATTCCACAAAGCAGTGACGGAAGACTCGGTTATAACAACGTCTGTACATTTCGGTTCTCACTCGCATTATCTTGATGTTTCACAAAACTGAATATTTCTGCCAACCCCCTCACCACCTATTTGGCTTTTTTAATCACAGCAAAATGTTTGAGCGTCGTCTCAAACCTTGATGTTGAAAGCCTTGTGCATCTTCACACAAGTTTTCTTCTGGTAAATCCATTGGATCAAACGAGTCGTGCTCGGTTTTCACCTTGTCCAGTAGATCTGAAAAATGAAACTTTTGTCGTAAATCGAAACAGTGTTATGTAACAGACATCAGGAACATCACGGAGTGTTTTTCGCAAAAAATAATTTAAACAATCATCATACAAGTCCTTTTCATGCACAGTATTTGTTGATGATGATGATGATGACCATATGCTGGAAATAGTATAGGGGGCCAGATTATGGTGGTACCGGTACCAGTGATGTTAAAAGGCCTGTACCTCCACTGCTTCCAGATAAGTGTAAAGTGAGATACAGAAGTCCAATCCAAAAGGAGTGTTATGCCAGTTTCTGTGCAGTGGTTATCACATTCGCCTTGGATGTCACTGGTTTGATGCCAGGAAGCAAGATGCTTTAATCTTTTGGGGTGGGGAGGGAAGGAGTAAATCTCGTATCAGATCTTGGAAGCTAAACATCACCAAACTTCTCACAATTTCACCACTACCAGGCTCCACTGCTGCAACAGCTTCACCTGATCTCAAAAAAAACCTTCTTCGCTTTGCTTCTCGTGGTTGGTCCATTGACATGGGCTCTGGAGGATATTGCTCCATTGTTCCGACATTCACCAATGCCAGAACCCAAATGGTCTGTCCTCATCAAATACACTTGCGGTCTGACTTTTAAATGCGTATCAATGTCTGCGTCCGCAACACCAACAATCGAGTCTACTCTCACGGGAAAATCATGGCTACAATCCTGGAGCAGTGAGCATCAGTGGCTCATTCAAGGCCCTGGGTACATATTCCCACTTTAAACTCCACATCTCCCAAATGAGACACATGTGCTCGAACTTGAGGCTCCTCTCACATCTCTTGCCTCACGAGGCAGCAGACTGGCCACATGCGATGTGTTGTTGGGATAGGGAGCTAGATTATGCACAGTGCTGCAATAGTTTATCTGCGCTACACTCTCACTCACCCTGCATCCCGAAGAAAAACTCGTCCTACAACCATCCGTTCACCAATATTCCCTCCTGCCCTGGCCCGTCCAGCTTCCATCAGCTAACCCAAGCGTTGTGCACCACGACGGTCGGGAAATTTCTCCATCAATGAGTCACCTTGGAAAGCCAGATCTTGTCGGCTTTGGATTTTGATGCACCTTGGTGTTGATGGAGCTTCAAATAATACTGAGGCACTTTTTCATCTCAAGCAGCAAGTGGCCCATCGATTATTTTTGACTTTGCCAGGTTCTGGTACTTAGGCTGAGGGCATGGCTGTCCCACTGCTGATTTGGGCCGGAATTTGTAGTTTGGCCAAATGCTAGCAATAGCTTGCTTGCCCTTCGCGAAGGACACTGTGGGATCTTTAACATCCACCAGGTAAGGGCAACAGGCGGTACTTCCAGTTTAACATCCATCCTAAGGATGGCACACACATTGATGAATCACACTCCCTGTGAAACACCGGAGGACAGTTTATATCTGGGTCGGGATTCAAACCCAGACTAGGCAGCTTACAGGCAAATGTGCGTAACTCTAGGCCATCCTGTCAGCCCAGTATATTTGAATAACTCGATGCTATAAAAATGTTACACAAGAAAAATAATTGCATTGAACACAGGTCCCATAACTTACCATCCTCGTCCCTTTCCTCGTCTTCAAGACCATGGGAAGTCGCGCCTTCTGTTTTGATCTGGACTCCAGAAGATCTTTCCATCTCATCATCATTTTCAAATTCATTTCCTATCGGTTGGTTTGATCCTTGGTGTGTACAGCAAGAATTCTCAAAATTGCAGAGGTCAGCATACATGGTGAAAGTGAACTTTTAAGCAGTTAAACTGTGTATTACCCTTCCAAAAGCAGGGTCGATGCACGATGCACACAGTAACTACCGTTGAGGATCACGATACCAGCCCTGCAGTCGAAACCCAGGACTTCTGAGCAAGCCGATACACATCTGATCCTGTTCAGGAGTTCTGAGAAAAAAAATTTCAGTTCTGCCAAGAAGACACAAAGAGGAACTTTAACACCAGGAAGATCAAAACAACATAAATTAAACCATCTAAAATAATACAGTCGAGCCTCAATCATTGAAATTGGGGTTTTTTTGGTTTGTTTGTTTTTCTGTTGCTTCATGACTCAGAAGATGGAGCATAGCTAATATTGGCAATGTGTTACAAAACCCACAGTAATATGATCATTTCAAAATAAGAATGACCGCACTGTGGTCAAAACCTGCGACAAAATCGTTTAACAGGCCGAATGGGAAACACGCATTTAAAGCATTCTTTTAAAAGGGCGATTGGGAAGCACACATTCAATGCGCCGACACCTCTCATCCGTGTCAGCCTTCGCCATAGTTATATCAGAACGAGCCGATTTGTCATACGGTCACGATTATTTAACCCGAATATGGAGCTGTTGAAAAATTATGTAACGCTATTTTTTTGGAAGGTGCGTACGAGCTTCATTAAACCTTTCTAAAAAATTTTATTCGACATATGATGAGATTTTTCAGGGTCCCTCATCATGATTAACATTCAACCCAAACAAAGCCAATGCAAATCTGACGCAACAATCCCGGACAGTGTATAATCTGCAAAGCCAAGAAGCCTCATGTGTTTGGCCCACCAGAAAACCGAGATTTCTTCTGGGTGCCATGGTGGGTGGAGTCAAACGACAGATGTGGGTGTGGTCCGGCAGCTGTCCAATCAATGGGTGCACATTTCAAAAATTGACCCCCAACAAGAACCTCAATAGTCTGAGTGTTGGCCAGAAAAGCGTGCATTCGGGTCTGCACAATGTTTTTCTGCATTTTTGTGATCACCAGACCATCTGAATGAATATCCCGATTGATGCCACTCTGGCATCCTTGAGCATTTTTGTAGAAACCCATTAATATGCAAATTAGCGGTGGCCATTGTCAAAATTACTATTTTTCTTAATATTGTTGCGGGGCCACGCGTCGGCTGCGAGCACGACCGCTAGATGGAGCAGTAGAGTCGGCTCGACCGATCGCCCGGAATTTAGATCGTACCTTTTCGGAAAACTCCGAAAAAGTACGGGTTCCTTGTCGGACCGTGAAGCGTCAATATTTCTGCCACATGGTACAGGGTTATTCGCCAATTTTCAAAATACCTAGATTTCCACGTGGCGATTTACCGAGTCTCCACACCCGTACGGAATGAGCCACTTAGCGTACTCGAACCGCGTGCGACCCGAGCGGTTTATCGCCGAGATCCGTTGGTTCAAATGTCCCGTTACAACGGCAACAGCCTGGCTAATTTTCCAACACGCAGCACACTAAGCCAATGGAAGAAAGGACACGAATGAGCGGATACATTTCACAAATGGGGATGTTTATTTTCAATAACAATTGGGAAAGGAGGGAAGCACGCAAGAGCAGAGTTAAACCGATTAAAAGAAATGCACGTATATACAGCAAGGCACTTAACAATTCACTACTTAGCAGACTGGTGCCACAAACACACATACGCACACACCCAAAGAATCGGACCAAAATGGTCTTTATTTGGACCTCCAGCCCGGAGGACAGTCGAGCTGGAGGTGAGAGTCTGTTTGACCTTTCTGCCTCGTGCGGTCTTCAAGTACCAGGTCCTCGGGGCAGAACTGGACCCCCAGCATGATCCAGACAATCCAGACGCCCTCACGACCGGGCTCCAGACGAACGAAAGTCGGCAGGGCGAAGGCTGGCAGGAGAAGACCCTCCGTTGCACCGACCACTCCGTGCGCAGACGCTTTCGCACTCAAACCACCTTGCGCGTAGATGCTCACTTCTTGCCAGAACCCCCCCCCCCACGCGTGCAGACCACACCCATAATTACACCCACCTATTCAAAGGGGGGGGCATCCTTGCGACCCTCCCTCTCTCACTGGCTGGTTTAGGTGTGCAAATCGCTCTTCATCTCTCTCACTGGCCAAAACGGGCGGCAAGCTCCTTGATTAGCCTGGGGGCGTGGTGACGTCACGCGGAGCCCTTTCCTCCTGTCGCGGGATCTGATTGGCCGGGGCCGAACACTATCTGGCTAAGGCTGAGCCAGCCTGAGGTGCTGAGCTTCCTGGTTGGACAAGGAGCACGTCCCTGCCCTTCTGGGCGGAGTCTCGATCTGAGTTGATGAGGTTCCTGGTTGGACAAGGAGCACGCCTCTGCCCTTCTGGGTGGAGTCTCGATCTGAGGTGAAGGAAATCTCCACCCTCGTGCGTGATCGAACACACGTAGACAATGGCGTCGAGCAGAGCGAGGGGAAGATGATGCTGGCATTGATGGTGGTGTAAAAATAAAAGAAAAGAAAACCTGACTATTAAAATAACTCCACAGCGCAGGAACATTTAATTACCCATTAGACCAGGGTCGGGACCCTAACTGGAAACACGTACTTACTGATATAACTGATCTATAGGACCTGTATGTTGAGTGCAGTAAACTTCCAAATCCATAACATCTCCAAAAGTAAGCATCCAAATAGCCTGGTTGAGGTGTCCAAACCCATGTTTTTAGGGTCACTCGTCATGATAAACCCACTTACACTTTGATAACATTGAAATTTAGCTCATTAATACGCAAATTAGCATAACCCTACCCCCTGAATTTGTCAATGCCGATCGGCGTTTTTGCAGTCCAGTTATACAACAACAACAAAACTGCTTGAAAATAACTTGCACACAGCCGTTTATCCCCAGTACAGTTGTGCAGAAGTGGCTGACCTCAGAAGATCAACAGCATGAACTGTTTCTGATCAAGTAAGTTGAGGCTTGTCATGTAATGAAAGAAACATGGAGAACTGAGTTTTAAGTAAGAGTAATGTCTTCTGATACAGTGGAATGATCGACATTATTTGCAAGCAAGTTTTTATTTATTTATTAATTATTTAACATGATCTGTCTGAAAGCAACTGTGTATTTTATTGATTTTTAAAAGTACACAGGGTGGAACCTGTTTCCTGAGAATTTTTTAAAATACGAACAAAGAAATTAAATGTTTACTGATGTTTATAATTACCTCTATTGTTACAGGTTGAGGCTCCATCACCGTGGGAGACTGTTTCTTCAGTCCCTGCGATGAAACTCAAGCTGTAAAACCTCTGGCAACAGTTGGTCCAAACAGAGTGCGAAGTATCATCCGGTCAAGCAAAGCAAGACAAGATGGTATACATGAAGAGCTTGAACAGAGATTACAGGCAGACGAATCTATCGAGCTCAAATGCCATAGAGACTGTGTGTCAACGTACACATCACGCTCTCGCATAGAAAGACACTTGAAACGAATGAGTAATGTCTGTTTGGAAGATGCTTCAACAAGCAAAAGAAGCCACCGTTCAAAAACGACAGTATTTGACTTCAAAGAAAATTGCATTTTTTGCGGAGAAAAGTGCATCATGGACTTTGATAAGAAGAATCCTAATCGTTGGCGGCGAGTTCTCCTTTGTAGGACTGCAGATCGTGTTGATCGGACAACTTTCAAACAAACTATTCTCGATGTTATCGATTCCCGCCAGGATGAAGAAGATCGCCAGGTCAAGATACGATTAATGGGCGCAATCAGCGATCTTCATGCTGCTGATGTGAGATATCACGATGACTGCAGAAAGTCCTTCATGGCACCCCGTTCTGTTGCAGCAGCAGCAGCACACAGTGGCAGAGAAACTCAGGACATTGAGCCAGCTCTCAGTTCTACCATCCTATCGATGAAAAACGACATGTTGCGCATCTGGAATTCAGTAGAAGTCTAAAATATGTACAAGGATCATGGAGGAAAGCTATACTCTCAACAAACCCTGTTATCCAAATTGTTGGATATACTTGGCTCTGAGCTTCTGGTTCTGTCTGGTGAAGGTGTCACTCGTTTAATCTTGTTTCGCAACAGAGTGTCCACTGCGATCAACTTAGTAGCATCAGATGAAGATGACGCCATTGATGTTTCCAAATAATGAATTACCAAGAAGGTTGCACAGGAATCTAAGCAGTTGTCGTCCGACCCCAGTTCCTATCAGACGAGAATCAATATAGATATTGCTAATGAAGCAGTGAGTTCAAGCCTTCAATTGCTACTCTCCAAAATACCAGCTAAACTGGACTGCACACTTCCAGGAGCTCTGATAGGAAACATCATAACGAATATGATCACCAATCGACCAACTACACTCCAATTAGCACTGGGAGTTCTAGTCAGTCGTAAAAGCCTCATCGAGCAGTTGTACAACTATCGTGTGACCTGTTCCTATGATGAGTTTCAGCATTTCAAGGGATCAGCAGCAAAGGCTGCAACTGTTCTCTCCAGGATTAGGGGAACCGCCAATGCTGAATGTGGCCTCGTTCAGGTTGTTGCTGACAACTTCGACACAAATATCTCATCCAAGAATGGACTCGTTTCAACACATCCTCTTGCAGTACTACTTACCATAAAAGATCAGGAGATATCTTCCACATCTGAAGATGAAGCCATCATCAGACGATTGACCCGTGATGAAATGAAGACACCTGTGACAGAAGACATTTCGGTTCAAAGGTACAAGGGACCTGAGAAACCAGCGATGCCAGTTGAAGAAGCCACACGTGTGGTGTTACCTCTCCACGTATTGGCTCATCAAGCTATACAACTTAGGAGAGTTCAAGATATGGATTTCTCTTTTCTGAAGCAAATCACTTCTGATCAGAACACACCAGAGTTTGGTGGCTTTAATACGAAGCTCTGCAGAGAGCAAGGACGATCCATCCAACCTGCAACGAGGGCCATTTATACACCACTCGTAGATATGGATCCAGCTAATCCGGACACGATGTTTACAGCAATGGAGGGAAAACGCTTGACCGCAGAGTGTGGACAAACCGTAACCATCTTCACAAGCGACCAACAGCTGTATCGAGTGGCCGTTAATGTTAAATGGGTTTATCCTGAGCGATTTACCCAGTTCATACCAAGGCTGGGTGGCATGCACACCCTTATGAGTTTCATCGGTTGTGTGGGGAACTTGATGGCTGAAAGTGGGCTGGAAGACGTGATGAAATCTGCCTTTGGAGGTGTTGCTCATATGCTTGGTGGAAAAAAGTTTCCCCAAAACTTCAGGGCCCTGCAATTGGTGACTGGGGAGGTCCTTCGTTCCAGCGTGGCTCAGGCAGAAAGTCATGAAGACTTAATGGACACTCTTGAAACCAAAGCAACAAAGAGCATGACCACACAACTATGGGTACATAACCTTGTGAAACCTGTATTCATCATGATGGCGTTTGTTCATGCTGAGCGTGAAGGAGATTGGCCATTGCATCTTTGGGCTATGAATGAGATGCTCCCCTACTTCTTCGCGGCTGGACATCACAACTATGCTAGATGTGGGCTCCACTACCTTCGATTGATGGAAAGGCTTCATGGAGCCATTCTGGAAATGTTCTTAAAAGGAGATCACGTGATGCGGCACAAGAAGGGCCTATGGAACGGCATATGGTAGGATGTGTACTTCGAGTTCACGTTCATGCGCTACATGGAATCGTTGGCATTACACACTGAAGAAGTGGACCTATAGTATGCACACGTTTAGTCAGATAGTCCACGATCTCACAGATATGTCTGAGGGGCACATAGTCACAGAGGAGTCATTCCATCTCATATCACCGGAGGCCTCCCAGTTGACCCCCTCAGATTTACTTTAAACTTTCATAAAATAGTTCCCAGGTATCAAAATGAAGCTGCGTAAAATTTTAGGTCCATAGATGCGGTCAACTCCGAGATATTGAGGGTTGAAAATGTGGTTGTGGCCCTATTTTTATGGTTGTTGTGAGCATCACAAAATGAACAGCTACTTTTAAACTCCCACAACTTTTTAAATATTAATGCTAGAGCCTTGAAATTTTCAGAAATTATTCTTCTATAACTGCTCTGTAAGAAACAAACATAAAACTGAGTATACCTCTATTAATTTTTATGACCTGATCAGTTGAAATCCAGAAAAAAAAAATGTTGGTTTTGTATGAAGACCCAACTTTGAGACCCCATATATTTTTATTGACCCATCCCAGAAGCTTGAAATTTTTTCAAGCTGGGAACATTTTCTTAAATTTGGTGATTTCAGATGGAATGACTCAGAGGTGACCATTCACAAGGAAGAGAAGCCATCACGCATACGATCTGATGCAGAGGACCGAGATAAGATAAGGAGAAAACTCCAGTCCTGTATCGACCCACTTGACCCAAACGAACATGCAGACAGAGTTGTCAACATTGTTACTGGCAGAATTGGACCGGAGAAGGTGAACGCGCCAAGGGCAGTTGACATTGGCCGAGCACAGATGCATTCATATGAAGAAAGCTGGCCAGCAGGATTCAACGCTCCCTTATCTAAACAAGTCATACCTATGGCAGTGACACGGAAAGTCATGCGTGTGGGATCTACTGAGGTTTGTGATCTAAATCTCATCGACTAAATCACCAGGGTCATGGGACTCCAACAAAGTCGACACATCAAACTATGTGACGTCTTAGAGTACGAGCAGCTTGCACCTGTGCCAACATCAATGTTCGATGAAAAGAGGGAGATGAGAATAGCAAGGACCAAGTCGACATTGAAGAAGAAATCTCAACAAGACTGGGTCCACAACCTGAAGTCACCATATTAGGTGGTTGTGCAATCCTCTGGGTTATCCATTGGCCTTACAGGGGAATTGTGCAAGACTTTGTTGACAACTTCACGAGCTACATCATGGCAAAGGTGGACAAATCAGATGTATATCTGGCATTTGACAGACATCATGATTTCAGCATCAAGAGTGGAACAAGATTAGCAAGAGCTGGGCAGCAAGCTAGCAGGTGCCACAGGTTGAACCGCCAGACTCCACTGCCTCCACAGCTGGTGGTTATGTCAGTAACTGAGAACAAAGTTCAGCTGATAGAACTGATTTGCCAGAATTTGATTGACGTTAGTCAACAGAGAAAGCAGAGCCAACACAGGCTCGTCATTATGGGGCAGGAGTCTACCCCAGTGGAAATACACCACGGAGCCCAAAGGTGTCGCACTGATTTGAAGACGACGCATGAGGAGGCAGATGTCATTATGATTGAGCAAGTCGCTAAAGTTACCGAAGATGGTGCAAAATGTATCACAGTCATCTGTGATGATACTGATATGTTCATCTTGCTTGTGTATCACTCCGCAGAACTTCATCTGCAATGCTGCGTAACAATGGAAGCAACATGTCCTGGCCGATCGTTGATCGACATTGGGGCCACTGCCAGAAAGCATGCCGGGATGGTGCAAGACCTACAAACTTTACACGTACTGACAGGTTGCGACGCCGTTGCCCAGATGTATGGTAGAGGTAAACTGACTGGCAAGAAGACACTCGCAGCAGGCCATTCACTTCAAAAACTTGGGAATGTGGATGCATCTATTGACGATGTCAGCACCGAAGCCACTGTGTTCATGGCTGTTTGCTATGGTAGCAAGGAGAGAAGCAACATGTCTGATGTTTGCAAAGAGGTGTGGTCTATGAAGATGGCAAAACCAAATGCCATCAAAGCACCAGACCTAAACGCTCTGCCACCAACTACAGAGTCTTTTGAACAAAACGTGCGACGCGCTCAGATCCAGACAGCAATATGGAAGTCAGCTGCTGAGCTGCAGCCATCACCTCTGGATCCCACTCAGTACGGATGGAAACGTGATGAGGCATCAAGATCATTACTTCCAATTATGCTGCCGCCTAACGTCGCTCTTGCATCACCAGAGATCTTGGAGCTAATATGATGTGGATGTTCCTCCGACAAACAATGCTACACAGCTCAATGCCGCTGCACAGCAGCCAAGTTACCACGCACAGTTTTCTGTACGTGCCATGGAGATACTGGCTGCAGGAATGAGCGCACCAAGACAGCTGCTGCATTTGCCCCTGATGATGACTCTGACACTGAATGAGACACCAAGCACTGAAGTCGCCTTCATAAGGTTTACAAACCTGTTATATACATGAACATTTGATTTACACAGGAATGTCTTCTTTTGTTCATGTTGTTAGCTGCTTTCATTGCATATTGTTGAATCTGTATGAATAATAAAGTGATCTATATTCACAAAGACTGAAGTGGTTTTTTTTTTTCTATCTATATGTCTATTTATCTACATTTTCAATAATGATGACTGCTAATTTGCATATTAACGAGCTAAATTTAAATGTTATCAAATTTTAAGTGGGCTTATCATAACCAGTGACCCTAAAAACATGGGTGTAGACACATCAACCAGGCTGTTTGGATGCTTACTTCTGGAGATAAGAAAAATTGTTATTTTGATAATGACGACTGCTAATTTGCATATTAATGAGCTAAATTGAAATGTTATTACATTTTAAATGGGTTTATCATGACCAGTGACCCTAAAAACATGGGTGTAGACACCTCAACCAGGCTATTTGGATGCTTACTTCTGGAGATATTAAGAAAAATAGTAATTTCGACAATGGCCACCACTAATGGATATTAATGAATTTCCACAAAAATGCTTAAGGGAGCCATAGTGGCATCAATCGGAATATTCATTCAGATGGTCTGGTGATCACAAAAATGCAGAAAAACATTGTGCGGACCCTAATGCAAGGTCATCTTGAAAAATGGTGTTTGACATCCGGACGACGACAACAACAGCAGCAATACTGAGCTCTTGTACACCTACGACATGTTGCAGGTAAAAGCTTTTGCATCCAAAATTACACCAAGAGCATCAGAAAAAAACAGCTGCTGAACAAGCACACTTTTCACATCAAGTAGCACACAAAGTACTACGAAATGCTAACGAAGCAGTTCACTGTGCTTCAAATACCAAATCCACAAAGTCGTGATTACGCTCTCCGTGGTTTGAAGGGCGGTGTCACCTCCATATAGAGGTACACACGCACACTCACCTCAAAGCTGTCGAACCTGGGTTTGAATCCTGACCCAGCGACAAGTTGCCCTTCCTGGTGTTTCACAGGCAGGGCGATTCATCAGTGTGTGCGCCATCCCTCGGATGGACTTTCAACGAGTGTCCTCGATGCGAGCATTAAATCGGTGGATGTTATAGATCCCATGGTGTCCTTTGTGAAGAGTCGACGAGCCATCGCCGGCACCATGAACAAATTCCTGCTCTAACCTTCGTCGAACCTCAGGCATGGCCAACCGGTTCGTGAAAGACGGGCCAAGCTTCCCCTGGCCAACCCCACAATAACGTGGGAATAATTGTAGCCGTTAAAGTTGAAGTTGAGGACAACTCAAGCAGCCAGAACTCCTTGGACAAACGTTTGAAACCTTTTCAGCACATATGGTGGCATTTGTATCTCACCCACACAAATGGTTGAATACATCATCAGAATGGACATGCGTATGCACTCGTGCCTTGTAGCCTGGTGTTGGCTCAGTGGTTAGGGGGGCGGCTTGGGATCCTAGGGTCCCGAGTTCAAGCCCCGTCGGCCGCTGAATTAATACACCAGGGGGTTGACTCAGCCTGTCATCCTTCCGAGGTCGGCGAAATGAGTACCAGTTCCAGTGTGTGTACCGGGAGAGGGGCACTGCATCAGCGACACAGTCACGCTTCAAGAAATGATAGCTACCCCGGCAGCGAAGCTGCCATACGACCACCACCACTCATGCCTTGCTCACTTGCCACCATTCAAGAAGATGAATCTGCCCACTGCCATGACAACAATTTCATCATTCTGTCTGACAGTTCACCACATCACAGAATCGTGTCCTACTCAAGTCTAATCATACGTTTGAATGTTAAAGACCCCCACAGAACCATTCCTGCGAGTAGGCCATTGGGATTACAAATATCAGGAGGATATAGATAGCTACGGTGACAAGATGGCCAATGGAGCAATGACCACGTGCACACATCTTTGAACCAGTGTCAAGTGAGTGGGTCTAGTATCGAGGATTTCTCCAAACAGACGAAGATCAAACGCCAACGCCACTCGACTATGTGAAGGTTGTGCAATCCGATCAGTCCATTGGCCTCGCTTGCCGACGAGCCGCCGTCCGGGGTCAATCTTCTGGAATATCAGGGCGCGACATCTCGGAGAACGCCATCCTTCTGATGATGTAAAGCCGGCTGTCCTCGTTGCATTCACATCGCAGGATACCTTTCAAAAAAAGCAATGGACCAAACAACGCTCTGGTCCAAATGTCCTCCTCGAGGTGAGCTGTAAATTGCTCTTAGTAGTAGTAGTAGTAGTAGTAGGACCTGCAATCAGGTCCTCCAGCTGGAATGTGGATAACACACGATCACGATGGTCCAAATGTCCTTTTCCTGTATCCACATCTCATCTTTGTGCTGTGGACGAAATTTAAATCCCTGCCCTGAATCGAGACGGCTTCGGCAGCGCCGGTCTGCAGCTTGGATGGATTAGAGAATATAAATTGGGAATATAGGTTACAAAGCGATGCATTTGCAGGCACAGGATCGCCGTCTCGAGCAAATAAAATCCAATTATCATCGGGAGGGACGAACAAAGACGATTAACGATGAACAAAATGAGGGGGAGGTAAGAGATGTGGGCAATGGGTATAATTTAACTGTTCAGGCACCGAGGAATCTTTTTCGTAACAACAGTTACACAGAGTCCTGCCGCGTAAAATAAATGTTTAAACTCTTGTGGCATATATAGATCCTTGTAGATTCAAATCGTCACCATAACCACAACACAAAAGCCAAACAAAATAAGATCATCAACATTAAAATACAACAGCAGCTTACGTCACCCACGGACGACGCAATTCCTCCAAATCCCGTTTGCGAGCTCCGCAAAAAAAAAAAATCGAATGGCTTACCTCAGGGACTCACATCGCTGTTTGAAGAATTTCTTCAGTCGCCTTCTCCCGCGTGAAGGACTGCCCTACGGGGTTCTTCTTCTTCTTCTTCTCTTCTTCTTCTTCTTCATCGCCACAACATCGTCCTCTCGTTGGTCGTTTCCCTCATAATGAGAAAGTGCTTCAACAAGGCATTCTACTTTCCTTCATGATTTAATATCTGGAATGAAACGTTGCCTCGCTCCAACACAAAGTGTACACAAAAAGGGTGCGACCAGCCAAGCTCGACCGTATACACCCCCTTTCTGGCAATGTCGTTAAAAACGATCCTCGTGCACGCGGGGAAGGGCAAAGGCATCAGATTTGGCGTTTTGGAAGATTAAATGCAAGGATCTGGAAAAGGCCTCGTGTTGGCTGAACGGTTAAGGTGGCTGGCTTAAGATCATAGGACCGAGGGTCTTGAGGGTTGACAGCCTGTCGTCCCTTTCGAGGTGTGCGAAATGAGGACCAGCGTGGGTACTGGGAAAAAGGGGACGTCACAGCCACGCCAGCTGCCGATGCTGCGACTCGCAGCCTTGTGCTGCACACGAAGGACGAGGGGGGGGAGAGTAGGACGACGAGGAGGAAGGGTCTGAATAATATTTAAAGGTGAAAAAAAAAGTACGAGCTTGGGGTTAAAAGGTTACCCCTTTATAAGGTCCTGGGTTGGGGTTAAAAGGTCACCACTTTATAAGGTCCTGGTTGGGGTTAAAAGGTCACCACTTTATAAGGTCCTGGGTTGGGGTTAAAAGGTCACCACTTTATAAGGTCCAAGGTTGGGGTTAAAAGGTTACCACTTTATAAGGTCCTGGGTTGGGGTTAAAAGGTCACCCCTTTATAAGTTCTGGGTTGGGGTTAAAAGGTTACCACTTTATAAGTTCTGGGTTGGGGTTAAAAGGTCACCCCTTTATAAGTTCTGGGTTGGGGTTAAAAGGTCACCCCTTTATAAGTTCTGGGTTGGGGTTAAAAGGTTACCACTTTATAAGTTCTACATTGGGCTTAAAAGGTTACCACTTTATAAGGTCCTGGGTTGGGGTTTAAAGGTTACCACTTTATAAGGTCCTGGGTTGGGGTTAAAAGGTTACCCCTTTATAAGGTCCTAGGTTGGGGTTAAAAGGTTACCACTTTATAAGGTCCTGGGTTGGGCTTAAAAGGTCACCCCTTTATAAGTTCTGGGTTGGGGTTAAAAGGTCACCCCTTTATAAGTTCTGGGTTGGGGTTAAAAGGTTACCCCTTTATAAGGTCCTGGGTTGGGGTTGAAAGGTCACCCCTTTATAAGGTCCTGGGTTGGGGTTGAAAGGTCACCCCTTTATAAGGTCCTGGGTTGGGGTTGAAAGGTTACCCCTTTATAAGGTCCTGGGTTGGGGTTAAAAGGTTACCCCTTTATAAGGTCCTGGGTTGGGGTTAAAAGGTTACCCCTTTATAAGGTCCTGGGTTGGGGTTAAAAGGTTACCCCTTTATAAGTTCTGGGTTGGGGTTAAAAGGTCACCCCTTTATAAGTTCTGGGTTGGGGTTAAAAGGTTACCACTTTATAAGTTCTGGGTTGGGGTTAAAAGGTTACCCCTTTATAAGGTCCTGGGTTGGGGTTGAAAGGTCACCCCTTTATAAGGTCCTGGGTTGGGGTTGAAAGGTCACCCCTTTATAAGGTCCTGGGTTGGGGTTAAAAGGTTACCCCTTTATAAGGTCCTGGGTTGGGGTTGAAAGGTTACCCCTTTATAAGGTCCTGGGTTGGGGTTAAAAGGTTACCCCTTTATAAGGTCCTGGGTTGGGGTTAAAAGGTTACCCCTTTATAAGGTCCTGGGTTGGGGTTAAAAGGTTACCCCTTTATAAGTTCTGGGTTGGGGTTAAAAGGTCACCCCTTGATAAGTTCTGGGTTGTATATTTCAAAATGGGGGTGAATCAGGCTTTAGCCCTCATCTCATCCCTCTCTAATTGATGCTCTCCAACCAACACTGTGCCTCCATCTCTGATGGCAGACATGGTATGTGCATCCCGTTCGGCACTCGCGATGAAAAGAAATCGCACAAATAACTTATGTTTCCCAAGCAGGTCCATCAGGTTCAAATTCAAGCGTTATAGAAATTATGAAACGTTATCGTGGCAGAGTACACATCAAAAACGGAAATATTTCACAAAAGATGTAACCGCACACTCAATAATTAGTAATATATTTGGGAAAGCTAACGAACACAATGGAATCAAAACAATGTGAACTTTCATCAACCATGTCTCACTGGACCATTAAATATTACCACAATTTATACTTGGCAATGTGCTGAGTGTATGTTAAAACTGCATATCACTAACTTCGTGTCGAATAGAAATGTCAACCCTCTCTTTCCATACCATATGTACGTACTCGTGTGCACAGCAACAAATCGCACCAGATTCATGCAAAGCTTGCTGCACACACGACGTCTACCACCTGCACCCCTGGCCTAAGTCCAGAGATGGAAGACTTGAGGCTTTTCTCAACAGGCTAGCATCAAACGGTTGCCGAATGGTGACCATGCAAGTACGTGCCACACCTGCTGGTTGCTTCAAAGGTCCTGTCCAACAGGGGACGAGAGTTGACACACATCTCACCTCTTTGGTCATCCATTACAGTATTACACAGTTAACTAGAACTGCCACTTTATAACTGCTGGCAGTGATGACCGGGTACCCAGAAGTGCCTTTGACACAACTGATAAAACATGAGACTTAAATCATAGTCGCAAAGTTTTGCATTGATAGGATAAGCGGTGCCAGAGAAAACATTATTTAATGGTCATACAAACACAGGCCTGCTTCGAGACGGCGCGGAACAGACGAGTTACGAACCGGGCACACAAAACGTTCAATTTCGTTATTACTGGCTACCTGATTCAAATAATTAAATAATTCTGGCTGCCAAACCGCGTGGCCGATCAGGTTGAAATTTTAAACTTTTGTTTTACATGTCGCCTAAATTATAAATCTGAAGTTTCGCATATATAGAAGCAGTGGTTCCAGAGTAAACATTAATTAATATTTATCCTTCAATCTAAGATGGCGGCCAAACTATGTGACTTGTGACGTGATAATTTTTACCATGTATGTAGAGATCATGGAGGATGACAGACGCAAATTTTCGCTTCGATAGGTGAAGCAGTTCCAGAGAAAACATTATTTAATATTTTTCTTAAATTCAACATGGCTGCCAAACCATGTGACCTATCAATTAGAAATTAACAAACTTGTATTAACAAACAATAGGGTATCGAACCCTGTACTGACAGGGTACCCTAACTAGAACGGAACTCGGTGGAGCGTATGCTTCTGCCGGACTGAACAGTTTACGTTCTGTATCCCACTCATAGGCCGGATCTGCATCTGCACCATTCGTCCTCGTCACACACAAAAATCTAATCAGCTTGTACTGACAGGGTACCCTAACTAGAACGGAACTGTACTGACAGGGTACCCTAACTAGAACGGAACTGTACTGACAGGGTACCCTAACTAGAACGGAACTCGGTGGAGCGTATGCTTCTGCCGGACTGAACAGTTTACGTTCTGTATCCCACTCATAGGCCGGATCTGCATCTGCACCATTCGTCCTCGTCACACACAAAAATCTAATCAGCTTGTTCTTGTCACCTCCCTAACTCATCCACCAAGTTTTGTCAGAATCCAACCATAACTTTTTGAGACATCCTGCTCACAGACACAGACAGACAGACAGTGATGAAAACATAACCTCCATTCACCTTTGGAGGCAGAGGTAACACAGGAAAATCAGACAGGTGTAGGCCATTCTGCCCATCATGCCTGTGCCACATCAACACCACATGAATTTATCAACACAAGATCCAAAGAAGAAAATGCAAAATGTATTATTTAAATTTTTTGAAATAAAGTGTTTTTGTGGGGTTTTTTTATTTTAAGTTTTTGTATTTTTTTTTTCTTCTTCCCCTCAGGGGAGGGGGCATGGGCTTGGGAAAAGCACACAACATCAACCACACAACGCCCCTTGACGAGACCCCCACCAACAGCACTCCGTACACGTGCACACAAGCACCCATCAATGCTCAAACTGCCAAAAAGTCCTGTCAACATCCCTTTCCCCCACTATCTCCATGACTTCCAGGTACCTATCGAATTATAATTTAAACTTATCTACCGTTTCTACTGCCACTACCTCTCCAGGGAGGCCATTCCATGTATTAACTACTCTCTGAGTAAAAGACCCCTGCCTCACTACCTTCTTAACTCTCCTCTTCTTTACTCTCAGGCGATGGCTCCTGGTCCTATCACTGTCTCCTTTGTTGAATTATAATTCATCTGCACTTATTTTATCGATACCTTTCATTACCTTAAACATCTCCATCATATCTCCTCGTAACCACCTCTTTTCTCGTGAATAAAGCCCCGTCTCCTTCAGCCGCTCTTCAAAGCTCCTCTTGGATTACCTGTTCCTTTACTTCCTCCACTCCAACCTGGATCTTCTGTAAAAGCCCTTTCTCACCTCCTTGATAGATACTCTCAGGTAACAATATTTCTGATTTGTCGCTCGGGTAACAAGCTGCAAACATTGCTATCCACCGTATATCAGTCAGTCTACAGGCTTGAGAAGCCTTTGTGGTAATTCCAGCACCCCTCCTTTCAAGGGAATCAATCCACAGCTGCATTTCTGGCTCAAAATCAGTTTTTTCACAAAAGAAAAATCAGTTTTTCTTTAATCTCCAAACTATCTACATTTTTCATGTGATTACAGCACGTAACACCATAGCAAATTTGATGTACTCACTTCATATAATTTTGCCATGACAGTAGCTGTCTTGCAGTTTCTGACCGATCCTCATAAAAATAGGACCGCTTGTCCTGATGCTCACCTGGATCAGGAGCAAGTGACTCAAACCCCCTTAGACCCTGAATTTTTTTTAAAGCCGTCAACAAACTTTGGTACATCAAGGGTGATGAAGGTTGTGGTCAACTTTCATTCAAATTGTGTCTGTAGTTGCGGAGAAGAGAAAAAATACCAATTTTTTTTTGGGGGGGGGGGCGTGGATCAAATAAAACCCCTGTAAGACCCGTCTAACGAGCGTAGATTTTGATGTGGTTGATTCACTTTGGTCCATTATGGGTGATGAATGTTGTGGTCAAGTTTCATCAAAATCGTGTGTGTAGTTTCGGAGAAGAGAGCAAATACCTATTTGGGGGGTGGGTAAACCCCTCCCTCCCCCCCCCCGTCCACCTCTTCAATGAGTGTAGATCTTGATGTGGTTGATACACTTTGGTCAATCACAGGTGACGAAGGTTATGGTCGAGTTATCAAAATCACTTGTGTAGTTTTGGAGAACACCAAATACCTATTTGGGGGGTGGGTAAACCCCTCCCTCCCCCCCCCCCGTCCACCTCTTCAATGAGTGTAGATCTTGATGTGGTTGATACACTTTGGTCAATCACAGGTGACGAAGGTTGTGGTCGAGTTATCAAAATCACTTGTGTAGTTTTGGAGAACACCAAATACCTATTTCTTTTGGGGGGGAGAGGGTCAACCCCCCCCCCCCGTAGACCTCCTTAATGAACGCAGATTTTGATGCAGGCAATACACCTTCGTTAGGCATCAGATATGAAGCTTGTGGCCAAGTTTCATCAAAATCATGTGTTTGGTTCAACGCATAATGACTGAAGTGTTTACGGACTGTCTGACTCACTCACTCACCTACGGACGCTGCTCGATCACATAAGCTCACCTGACTAAAGTCCAGGTGAGCTAAAAATGAAACGGATACCTCATTCCAGTTAATTACGGTTTCCGGAGGAAGGCATTAAGTGTTGTCTTAGTGTCTGTGGTGCCCCGCTTTTTGAAGAATAATTTTCAATCATTGGAGTATTTTTAAATTATCAATTATTTATTTTTTCATTTTTTCAAAGGGAGACACGAAGTGTTGGCTTCGTGTCTGTGGTGTCCCACTTTTTGGAAAAAACTAAAACTAAAAACGTTTGTTTTCCTTTCGAGTCAAAATTCGAAATGCTACCAGTTGGCTAATATTATGAGTTGGAAATACCGGGAACAATGAGCTATCTCCGATTGCAGCCCCCACTTGATTTATTCATCAAATGCAATGTTGCAGAATAGAAATACAGACCTCTTTGCGTTGCTGAGGGTTATTTTCAGGAGATAACAAGAGCATGGTGATTTCAATTGGGATTTAGAGAAATGTTGCTGAGAACATTCTTCGTTTCCCCCTCTCTGGGGATTTATTTTAGCAAGGAAATAGTTGATTGATTGAAATCAAAGGTTTTTTATTTTTTCTTTCCATTCATAGTTTGGTGACAGCAGAATTACTTTAAAACATCGTTTTGGAAAATGTCAAATAAAGGGTTGCATCATGCTTCGAATGTAGTGTTAAAATTAGCTCAAAATAATGTAGCCAGGTGGTAAAATGTCACCTATCACCGAAATATAACAATGTCCCTTCAAGAGAGTTGACCACAAAATGTTGGCGAGACCTAAACATAACAATGTCCCTTAAAGAGAATTGACCACAAAATGTTGGCCAGCACCTCAAACATAACAATGTCCCTTGAAGAGAGTTGACCACAAAATGTTGGCGAGACCGAAACATAATGTCCCTTGAAGAGAGTTGACCACAAAATGTTGGCGAGACCTAAACATAACAATGTCCCTTAAAGAGAATTGACCACAAAATGTTGACTGGGACCTCAACATAACAATGTCCCTTTCAGAGAATTGACCACAAAATGTTGGCTAGACCGAAACATAATGTCCCTTAAAGAGAATTGACCACAAAATGTTGGCTAGACCGAAACATAATGTCCCTTAAAGAGAATTGACCACAAAATGTTGGCTTGCACCTAAACATCACAATGCCCCTTTAAGAGAGTAGACCACAAAATGTTGGCGAGACCCAAACACAACAATGTCCCTTTAAGAGAATTGACCACAAAATGTTGGCCAGCACCTCAACATCATAATGTCCTTTTAAGAAAATTGACCACAAAATGTTGGCTCGCACCTCAACATAACAATATCCCTTTAAGAGAGTTGACCACAAAATGTTGGCGAGACCGAAACATAATGTCCCTTAAAGAGAATTGACCACAAAATGTTGGCTTGCACCTAAACAACACAATGCCCCTTTAAGAGAGTAGACCACAAAATGTTGGCGAGACCCAAACACAACAATGTCCCTTTAAGAGAATTGACCACAAAATGTTGGCCAGCACCTCAGCATCATAATGTCCTTTTAAGAAAATTGACCACAAAATGTTGGCTCGCACCTCAACATAACAATGTCCCTTTAAGAGAGTTGACCACAAAATGTTGGCGAGACCGAAACATAATGTCCCTTAAAGAGAGTAGACCACAAAATGTTGGCTCAACCCAAACACAACAATGTCCCTTTAAGAGAATTGACCACAAAATGTTGGCTTGCACCTCAACATCATAATGTCCTTTGAAGAGAATTGACCACAAAATGTTGGCTTGAACTAAACATAACAATGCCCCTTTAAGAGAGTAGACCACAAAATGTTGGCTCGACCTAAACATAACAATGTCCCTTTAAGAGAGTTGACCACAAAATGTTGGCTTGCACCTAAACAACAATGTCCCTTTAAGATAATTGAACACAAAATGTTGACTGTACCTAAATGTGTGTCCCTTTAAGAGAGTTGACTCTGCCTAGTTTTTAGTGGAACTGATGGAGGAGAGAAGGATAGTGACCAAACAGCGTTTGGAAGCCTGTCTGGGGTTGTGTTGTAAGCCATCTTGGGGGGAAGATTCCTGAGAAGATTTTAGTGTTTGTTTTGGAGTGAATGTAACATGAACACGAGTTTGAGCACCACCGTTTTTGCCATGGTTTTGCCTGGGCTATGTTTTTTTTTTTTACCAATTCAACCAACTTTGCAAAGTTTGAATAATATTCCAAAGTACTTTAATACTTTCGACTCGACAGTAAAATAATTCTAGATAAAAAACCTCAAATGAACTTTTGTGTCCGAATCTTTAACGAGCAAGTGAGAGTCCACCGGGCACCAATAACGGTCGATGAATCCAGGAAATGGATGTAAGCACAAGGTGTTACTGATGTACACATCTCACACTTGCATGACTATTTTTATGAAACACTTTCAAGTCCCTATAAAAACAAACATTGCTCTTCCATGAACCCCGCTCCGGTAAAGAAAAAAAATGCTTCTGATGTTCATCTCCAATCCGACATTATTTGGCATTTTCTTACGACCACTTGAATAATGCTCAGAATTTCTCTCTCAAAACTGTTCTTGCTGTTCTCACTTGAGATCCCAGCTGACTCATGCTGTACTGCAAAAAGCCTTTCAGATAGACTTGGTGGTGTAATGGTCAGCACATGCGCTCCGAGTCTGGGAAATCGGCAGTTCACACCGTGAGTCATACCAATGAGTTAAAAAATGGTATGTGTTGCTTCCTTGCTTGACATTCAGAATTTAAAAGGATACAGTATGGAGTCTATGGACAAGTGAGAGAAAGGCTGCACCATTGTTGTGACGCTGGTACCCAGAGTGCCCCAGGAAGTGAAGGAACTTCCCCCTAGCTCAGTGACTGCATTTGTCTCATCTAACAGTCCTGTGTTGTATCTCATGTATTCGTCTGTATGTGAGCATGTTTGATGCATGGGTGTGTGGCAGCTTCAACAGGAGCCTGAGTTCCTGTAAAAAAAAATTTAAAACTCCAAAAATCTGAAAATGCAGAAATGTCTTCATCTTGTTTTGGATAAAATATCTAACATTTCTATGGAGAGGACAGCAATGCTGACAGGTTGTGTTTCACTACCTATTGTCTTTAATTTCACTGCGCAGAATAGCCATGGCATGATACAGTGCTTGGGATATAGTTTCCGCACCTTTGCTATCTTTGTCAGTGGTGATTACAACACCGGACTAATCATTTTGGGCTGGCAGGAGGGTCTAGACTCGAGAGGTACACACACACTCTTTTTGGGCTGGCAGGAGGGTTACCTGCCAGGCTGAGGACTGCAAGAAATGGATTTTTGAATTCTGCACAAAATTTCCTCAAAGAAAATGACCACAAATCTTTTGGCCTCAGACACATGAATAACACCTTGTTAGCTCTTGGACCAAGTCTGTTACTGTACGGGACCTTCTTGACTGCAGATCAGATGTAGCAGGACTGATCTCTTCATCATCAAGCAGACCGATGGCTCCTTCTGCAACAGCTACATTCCTACTGCATTTACCATTTCCAATAGAGACGGATTTGTCACCAATTTCTAGTTCGATATGTCGGAATATGTAATCATTTTTGATTTTACCAACTTAATATACTTGGATACTGAATCAGCAGATGCATTGTTTGACCTTTTATGGCTCTTTGGCATTTCATGCTTGCTGAAGTTGCTGCGTGACCTACCTGCTCCTTTTCAGTGCAAGTGTCATTCCTGGACGCTTTGTTCAGGTCCTTGTCCACTTTTAATGAGGGATGTACAACGTAAGCACTACTTATTACATACTTGCAACTATTAAGCAGCAGCAAACCTGCAAAATACAAAAAAGCTTGTATTCGACAGTATGGCATTCAAATGTTCAGAGATCAATCGTATTGTGCTCAACACAACATAGCAGACAATTTATTGGTTGGTATTGCATGAATTTTGCATCAAAAATGTATCATCAAGTACACCTTTTCTCAATGCTACACACATAATTACAGACATCTTAAATCGCTCTTCAGATACACTTATTGTGGAAATTGTATTGACAACAGCATGTCAGAAAGCAAGATGTTTAAACAAGTCTCCTGAGATATTGATGATGGTATGGATCTGGTATAGGGGGTAAAATGAGATTAGAATAGTTATTTCATAGTACATGCTGGAATAAGTGTGATGCAATTCCTGTAATTAATGAAATGTGTCAAGCACATGTTTAGAAAGATCTAGACCGCCACCCAAGTGTCTGTATCGATGTCCCACCTCCCCCCCCCCCACTCCCGACATTATTGAACCTCCCCCCCCCATAGTAATCTGTACTTATCTGGCCTTTCTTGAATTTACAGCCAATCTGCATGGCCCATGAGCACGATTGTTGGGTCAACGTAAGAATATGAGATGTACAAGACATCTGACCATATGTGGCCATCTGGCGGGCTCAAGGCATTCTAACTGCCTGTGGTGTAGAATTTCCCCGACTTTCCAGCCAATAAATGTAGCCCATAAATCATTCTCTGACAGACCAAATCAGGTAATGACCACATGCCACAGACTGTCCGCGACACCCCACGGGACATTATAAATGCGCATACAGCCCGTTGGTGGTTGTTCGTGTCGTTGGTTGCTCGTCTCTACTGCTTCTCGGTTCCTGCCTGCTTTGTGGTTCGTGATACCTGCCTGGTCGTGTGTGGTTTTGTAGTGTGCAGTGATTTGTGGCACAAGTGCTGGTAAGCTGCGAACGTGGTGCTGTTAACATGCAAGGCATTGACAGAACCACCCTCGACTACCCTGGAGCAGTCTGTACACAACCAAACAGACCCACACCACGTGCATGAGCGTCACACGCAGAGCTGGTCACACGCAGAGCTGGTCTCGGTCTCTCTCTCTCTCTCTCGGTCTCTCTCTCTCTCTCTCTCTCTCTCTCTCTCTCTCTCTCTCTCTCTCTCTCTCTCTCTCTCTCTCTGTCTCTGTCTCTGTCTCTGTCTCTGTCTCTGTCTCTGTCTCTGTCTCTGTCTCTGTCTCTCTCTCTCTCTCTGAGATAAGGTTACGTATTAAGGCTGTAGTGATTCCGAATGTTTTATTTATTATCCATTTGTTACTGCATGTATACTTGGTGTTGGCTTAATGGTTAGGGTGGTGGGCTTGGGATCCTTGGATCCTGAGTTCAAATCCTACTCAGCTGTTGAATTAATATCAGGTGGGGTTGAGTCTGCCTGTCAACCTTCTGAGGTTGGCAAAATGAGTGTCAGCTTGCTCGTATCCTGTGTCGGAGTGGCGACCCATCCAGGATTGTGTCCAATAGCCAATGAGATTGCTTAGGCAGCACCAACGCTCTGCACAGAGTTTGGTCCCAATGGATGGATGTTACTGCACGTGATCGCCGCTGTGCGGTCATGTTCTTCTGCTTTCCCCCCTTCCTCATTGTTAATAAATCTTTTTTTATTGATGAAACCTTGTGTGGTTATCAGGAGCGGACTACACAGCATGTAGACAATTGGCATATTGATCCATTAGATGGGCAGTTTGGGTTCACGCTTTGGCACATTTAAAAGCAGATTACCCAAAAAAGCAATGCTCGACTATTCCTGTTGGCAGATTCTCCATGGTCCTGTGTCCGAAATGGCGATTCATGCCAAATTAACCCGACGGACGTGGAGATCTTTTCGTCCAATCGCCACCGGCGGTGTGACTGTCGTTGAAGATAAAGCGTGACTGTTAAAATAATTTAACATTAGAGATATTCTTGCTCTGCTATTACAAACCTTCAAGGGGGCCTTCTCGTCTATGCAAATTTGAAAGATTTTATCATTAAAATTACCATATGGAAGCAGGAAAGGAAGGGTCTTAATGATATAATTTACCTCTGCCCACCGCACTACCACCCGTGCAGCAATGCACTTCGTCCACACTGCAACCTGACACCCTCAAACCTCTTTCTGCAAGTGATGTAAACGGAAGTGAAATTTTGGTCGCTCGCTCCCAGACTATACATGTTAACTTCATTAATTAAGATAATTCCACAGTTTGTTGAGAAGTACATGTGGTTTTATTGCTATTTCAAATGTTGGCAATCATTTAACATACCTTTTCCCTATCATCTAAAAATAATCTAGCTGTCCATCTTCTCTCTGCTGTGTGTCACCATATGCGTGCGACAGCTGAATAAACGGGTGAAAGCCTTTCCACATATGGCACACTTGTGTGGACGTTCCCCGCTGTGAACTCTCGTGTGCGATTTAAGGTTGGATTGCCTTCTGAAAGATTTCCCACAAGTCGAGCATTTGTAGGGGCGCTCACCTGTGTGAATTCTCATGTGAACTTTCAGCTCCGACGAGTAAATGAAGCTTTTCCCACAAGTCGAGCATTTGTACGAGCGCTCACCAGTGTGAATTCTCATGTGAGTGTTCAGCTCCGACGAATGAACAAAGCATTTTTCACAATACGTGCATGTGTACGAGCGCTCGACACTGTGAATTCTCATGTGCAATTTAAGATTCAGTGACCGGACAAAGGATTTTCCACAGGTTGTGCACTTGCAGAGGCGCTTTCTGTGGATAGACAAGTGCCTTTTCAGACGTAACGAGCTTTCGAAAAGCTTTAAACACTTTTTGCATTTGTATTGGAGCTTATTGATGCATGTTTCAAAGTGTTGTTGAGAGGTTGACGACTGAAAGACTGCCTGACCACCTTGTTTTCTGTGCGTTTTGTGCTCATTTTTCATGTCGTGTGTCCAAAAGTGTGCATTGAAGCGCTCTTTGAAATATGTACTATAACGGCAATGAATACATTTGTACATCTGATCAATAAAAATCTCATGGTGCCTTTTGACGTGCAGCTGAAGTGCAGCTTCTGTGGCAAACTTCAAACAGCATCTGGCACAAGGGATGTTGTGGGCATTCTGTAGTTCTCCTGAGCACATCATTCAAAAAACAGAACACCGTAATGTCAATCCTTACTATAATTCAGACCGGTGTTTGTTTGTGTGTTTGTCGCGCTACTCCTACAATTCTGGGCCGATTACATCCAGACTTTCTACATAGGCTTAGCATGACCACATTTAATGTTTCGGCGTGTATTTATCTTTGCTGGTGGGGGGGGGGGGAGGAGACAAATTCTCCATGTAAGTGTGTATCATGTAATACCCTCTCCCACCTGGAATGGCACTACAAGTCTCCACCATTTACAGTGAAGTATTCCCGTCTCCACGTTTTCCAGTGTAGTGAGATGTTTTGAATTATAAGCAGGAGGTATGTTTTTGCTTCGTGCACATAACCTGGGTTTTCTCTTTTATTTTAAGGAGCGATTGAGGGTGCTGTCAGTTACCTATACACTGCCTAAATAAAGGTATGTGTCAGAAGAACGTGTTATATGATTAGAAAAAGATCGCCAATAGGGCGGGTACTCTGCTATGGTATTATTAATCATAAAGATAATAACAACTCCCCCCAACCCCCCTTCCCCCTTCGAGGGAGTGGGTACTTTCGATGTCAATTTCAATAAAATTGTATTAAAAATCCCAAATTATATTTTGAGTAAACACACACTTCTACATCACCAAAGGACAATTTTGTGATTATGCAAGTATAAACAACAATTAAAAAAAAAAAAAAACTTTCTAAGTGGAAAGACAGGAAGACAGTTCTGATAATCTAATCTCACATATTAAAATGTTTACAAACCTTGTAGCATGGGTCATACAACCCATTTAGGATGTGCCTCAAATACAGAGCACTATAATACATGGTGAAGAAGGTAAACATCGTTTTGGTTGAATATTTATCAGGGAAGTCCTCAAATAGGTACAGTCAACCGAAAAGGATCGAATCGTGGCAAACAGAATAAAACCTTTGGAAGAATAATTAATGAATTGTGAAACAATGCCAGCTTTGAACAGAACGTAAGGTAATTGCTTTCTGTAGTTTACATGAGTGGTATTCCGGGCTGTTTTCTGAACCTCTCACTGGGCTGTTTGCCTCCAGTGGCCAAGTCAACTTTTCTTTTTGTGTACAAGGTCAAGGCTAATGGAGGTAGACCAGGAGCCCAGACGATTTATTCACGTGAAAAACGGTAAAAGATTTGACCTCATGGACGTATGGAAACACCCCCCTCCCCCAAGTCTAACATATACATTGCTTCCAGGGAGGAAGTGCGGGGGAGGGGCAGAAAAATGATAGGGGGCCAGGAGAGGGAACCCGAAAAGGGGACCAGAAAATTCCTTTTTTGTGTGAGACGGCAAGGGTAAAATTGATCTCAAATCTTCTGTTGGGGTTCCCCGAATAATAAATGACCAATGATAGGAATTTTGGAAGTGGCCTTGACCTTAACAGCAACCCCTAGAGGTGATGTCATCCACCCTAATAGTGTACACAAGTATCATTTTGACAGTCGATTTACTCAGAAACCATTTACTACGAGATGGATTTGTTCTCCTCGGCTGGATCAAACTTTCACCGAAAGAGCCGGAGCCATGGTTGCATATGAGGACTTACTTTGCTGGAGTATGCTTTCATGGAGGTTGTTGCTTCCATCAATTACAGGGGCCTTGATTCATTGACATTTGGCATCCATGATCAAAATGTTCTGTCTGTTCTCTCAGGCTTTCTTAAGGGTTGCCTTGTCTGTCTTATTGGGAGTACCATCACTGTAGGCGAGGGAGAGTGGAGCATCAGTAAAAAGACAAACCAGGATATGTCACAGGTTGAATGTGTCACACGTATTCGCCATGACAGCCAGGATTTGTCCACGTAAGTCTGACTCCTTCTGCCGCATTCATTCTTCACATTGTAGTTCTGCATATTTTGGCCTTCTCAGCAGCGAAGTTCAAAATTTTGGTCCTTGCCACGGTCTTCAGAAATCGAGAACTGTTGACTGCACACTCGCTTTCGAACTTCATTCAGAGTTCCGTCCCCTGGGTAAGTGTACCAAGAAGGAATTCCTTTGTTTCCTCTTTTGCCGACTTCCCTGATGACACGTTGACTAGCTCAGCAGGCAAGTGATTTGCGAATGGGTAGGACGGCATCAATATCAGAATTGTCGTGTAGAATTCTCTAACTTCGTAGCCGATTTGCTGGTTCCTCCCCCGACTGAAAGCCAACAAGTTGCCGAAGCTCTGACAGGGCCATGCCACGCTGAGCGAGAGTGACAGACCACCCCCTGACGGCACTCGGAGTTTGTAACGCTGATTTGCCATTCATAGGAGACGCAGCATCCCTATTCACTGTCTGTTCCAATGTTAGACCATTAGCACACCTCGAGTGGGACTTCTCTGTGCGTCAAATGGACAAGGCACCAGCTTCCAGGATGTCATGGGCTCCAGAGTCCATGTGGCAAAGTTTGTGGAGGAAGAGCGATTACCATATTGCATAATTTGGCTGGTTCAAAGCAAAGCAGACCTCAATCACAGATGGAAGGACCTGGATGTATCCATCAACATCATTGGTACGTACGGCTCACTGAAAATCCCGATACACCCTGTTGATGAGATACACGTACATGGCCCAATAGGTTGCCATACTTCCGTGTTGCTCCTCGATGATAGGCAATACGGAAGTATAGCAGGAGTCTCAGCATAAACGTCATTGTTGTCGCAGGCACATGCCGAATGTTCAGAAGGAAGATTTGAGATGCCACAAGAACCACTGGTGTGATGTCATTTGTATTTTGGATATTCAGAAATAAGTGTGGTTTTACCGGTATGATCAGATACTCACCTTTTCCTAAGTTACTACGCAGATTGAGGCCGTCAGAAGTGTCCCGTTCTGCATTGGAGCACGTATTGGAAATTTCTGTCTTCAGCCACTTCACTTCATCGTAACTAATGCAATGACCAAAGCGATTTAGGATGGTCAGTACTGATTTTGATCCTGTTGGGGTTTCCAGACCCAATCCAAGTGCTTGATGCTTCCATGGACAAACTGATCCTCTGGTGCAGTTGAACACGGCATCCGATGCACTGTCACATTTCTCGATTCGTTATTCTCTATTTCTGTGAACAGGCCATCAATGAGGGCAAGAAAGAACAGAAGGAACCAGAGGAGGAATTTTAGGAGAGCTCTCCTTCTTGGCTGTGAACTGAGGTCGGAGTCTTCCATTGAGGCATCGTGAGAATCTCAGTGTGCAACTCCATTGCTGCACATCTTATTTCATAAACTCTGGGACTGGAATAATTGAACATGGCATTGGCTTTGTTAGGGGGTCAATGAGCAGGGGAAGACGAATATCCCAGATTTGTTAATGTCAGTGAATCGTTGCTTCATCTTCAATATCAGGCTCTGTACACTGTACTTGTATATATCCTCTCCTCTGTTCCCCCACAAGTAAGGTACTGTTCATTGTACATATTGAAGATAGCAGATGCCATAATAGAAGTTTTCTTCTGGATGACTTCACTCTCGAGAAAAATCGATAGCTTTCGGAAGGCTTCGTCGTGTTTTTTTTTTTTTCCAGTTGGACTTCTGTTCCTCTGTTAAAGTCATGCCGACAAGAGTGGTGATGTTGGAAGAATGATTGGCCTGCACCATTCTTTCGTCACACATTGATGGAGGCCTTCATCATTCTTGGACTTTTTCCTCTCCCTCGTCTTTCCGCAAAAAAAGGCATTGACTTCCAAGAACACCTTTCTCATTGGTGAAAGTTAGAGCAGAACTAGAACTGGTAGTCTTGCTTCGTGTCTCGGGTTGCACTGCATCAGTTGTTGACAATCTTTTGCCATCTTTCATGTGAATAAATCGTCTGGGCTCTTGATCTAAAGAGCCAGAAGACTGAACAGATTAAGACATAACAGAACAAAAGGAACAGTAGAAAAATGAGGGAAATAGTAACAGCAGGGTTGAAGGACAAAATAGAGGGAGACTTGGATAAATAAGGGAAGTATGGAGGAAAGAGGGGTAGGAGAGGACGCATGGGGTGTGTGGTAAACTGAAATATTAATTGAATTTATAATGAGGTAAAATGCTTATTCACCTTAGCTAGTGCATTAGAAAGAATTTAATAAATATATACTGGGAAAGCAAGAAGGGAGGTTTGCTCTCAGTGTGCACATTCCTTTAGGGTAGTAAAACCGTGCATCACTTATCTATTGGCCCACAGATGGCCTGGCTATCCTGACCATCTAGAGTGCAAAGCCCGATAAAAGACTGTTTTGTAATTTTACCCATCTGTGCTTTCTCAAGAGGTCTCTATTTCTTCCATTAGTTTCCTTTGATGTATTAAACCATGCCTTGGTAAGATCACATATATATATATATATATATATATATATATATATATATATATATATATATATATATATATATATATATATATATATATATATATATATATACACACATATATACACACATATATACACTCAAATGTAATCCATGTAAAATTAGGACTGCTTGAGATTTTGCTCCAGGCTATCTTCCATGTGCACATGCATCTGTCTTTTATTTATTACTGAATAAACAGCTTAAATTTAACTATAAAGTTCTTTCTGTCTCGAGGTGGTCAAAAATTGCCACGACAGGTGGACAAAATGGATACAGAAGCAAACTTTCAGGAAGGAGAAAAAAAAATGGGAATTTGGAAAAGGGGTGGAAAAAGTGATTGTCCCATGAACTCAGCTTCAATGTGGGAGATTCCAATGATTCCTGAAGGCCTTGGTTTCCAGTGTCTAGTGAGGCAGGGGTGCCAGCCCAGAGGAGAGAGCAGGACTACATCAAGCTGCGGATGAAACTTCAATCCAACTGCACTTTTTAGGCTACATTTTAGCCTTCATCTGCTCACATTGCCTTTACACATCCCTCTGCCCCCAACATCCCCTGCCCCACCTGCTACCACAATCCAGTTTACAAGTCTTTAGTTATTTAATGCATTTTTCTTTCAAGTACCTCTTTCTATGTCAACTGTCTGTTCCTCTGCAGTATTGTTGGTGTCACTCACTGTTCAAATTCCCAATGAACACATTCAAAATTGGCCATTATTAGCCGATAAAAACAACCGCTCTCATGTTGGGGAACAAGAAGAGGTTAATTGAGGAGCATGGCAGAGCTGCATTTAAAGGGTAGTAGATTGGTTTTTATTAGCCAAAGGAAGGGTTGCAGATTCTCATGATCATCTATCTATAATTCCAGCAGTGTGTGTGTGTGTGTGTGTGTGTGTGTGTGTGTGTGTGTGTGTGTGTGTGTGTGTGTGTGTGTGTGTGTGTGTGTGTGTGTGTGTGTGTGTGTGTGTGTGTGTGTGTGTGTGTGTGTGTGTGTGTGACCGCCATTTCTCGACAACCACCAGTACAATCTAATTGAAACTTGCCAGGTATATTGCTGGGGACCTGAGTATGTGCCTTTTCAAGGTTTGATATTAATCGGACAAGTGCTTCCCAAGTTATGGCCATTTATTTACCAACCAATGACAAGACACGTTGTTGCGTGGGCATGGCCAATGGGGGAAGGGAAGCTCAGCCACATTCCCCATTACAGGTTACAACGTACGAACTTTCGGAGAGTGATGACTTCGTGTATTCTAATAATTTCTCGATTTCTTATGCGCATTTATAGATAAACACAATGCCCCAAGTTATGATCATTTTCATATTAGACGGTGCATAAATTTCGGTAACATCAGAGTGAGCTGGTATGCTCCGAACCAGGAAATAAATTTTTTTCTCTCTCTTCTCTTCTCTTTTTGTTTTTCCTTGCAACGACATTGCGAAAAGGCAAAATACGTTTGCGCTAATTGAATAATTGGCCATTAAAACTAAATTGCGAATAATCGTAACTGTGATATGCGAACTTCCGGGCCACGCACGTACGGGCACGCCAGAGCGAAGAAATGGCCTGTGTGGTTTGATTATTATTTTTTTTTTTTACGGGCACATACTGGTATATAATAAATAAATAAAACATAGTTCATATTCCAAATTGTTCCTACAGGTTATGTATGGATAAGCCCAATCCCACCATCCAAAACCCTCACCCTAACCCATCCCTCCTCACAAATACCAAATACATGCTCTCACAAAGTGATTTTAATTTACAAGGTTCCAAAGTGCAGCATTCTAGACTCCAGAGCAAACAGAAAAATAAGCATCAAAATTCAACAACAACAACAACAACCACAAAAATTGTGCCTCAACCTTTTGTGCTTCAGAGAAAAAGATTGCATAAAACATCTTGTGTCCTAAACTTGTTTCATTAAAATGTTCAAACACACGATTTCAAACAAAGTATGGTCTGCTAAAAGTGTTGCACAATGAAGCACATTTGCCTTGGAGCAGTGCTATCCGAGTTTGATTGTCAACCAGACAATGAACTGCTAAAGTGATGAACTTCATCGACTTTGAACTGTCATTCAGCTGAAGATCCATTTGCAAACATCGACTGGTGGACCATGAACATCCTACAGTGGCTGTAAACGAAGGGTAGGTGAGTAATCAGTGGCACCCTGTCAATATATGCGACTTGTTACTGGCACCAACAACCTGCACAGATCGTCCTCGACTTGGTGGCATAATGGTTCAAGCTTCCGCTCAGAAGTTGGTGGTTCGAACCCCCACCCGGTAATACGACAGACTTTTAAAATGGCACGTGCTGCTTCCTTGATGCTCAACATTTAAGAGGATAGAGCACGGACAAACAACCATCGGTTGGCATCCATGTGCAGGTCATTCCTCCTCGATTGCCCCAACGATTGTGGAAACAAAAGCGATGTCATAAAGATGATATCTCTGGTAAACAGAGGAAGTGACATAATTTCCCCCAATCTCATCGGGTGTGTTTGTGCGAAAGTCAGGTGTGGCGTCTCATGTATCTGTCTGCTTGTGCGCAATTTGTGTCGCAGATCTTCCACAAGTACTAGAACCTGTTAAAAAATATGTATAGGAAAAAAAGAAGCCTTTCATAGTAAGTGGCATATTCCATGTCCTCTCATGTTCTGAGACATCTGTATAAAGTTTCCTTTCCGAACTCTTGTACTGTTATTCATGAATTTGTACCTTTTTTGTACACCGCTCCTTCCCAATTCCATATCCAGGCGATGCATGACGTCACCGCTGGGCACCAAATGCGCTAGTGGATTTGTTATTTATTTATTTGGCATGGGGGCGGTGTACCTTGAATGTACCGCTACTTGTCTTATTTTCTTTGCCTGCTATCAATGTGAATTTAGCAAATTTATGTCCAAATTCCTTTAAGAGTATTCCTTTACCAGTACGATTGTGCTAGTTATTCATCATTTGGCATGATGAAAAACTAGCGCTTTATTCCCTGTACAGTATGTGCGTGATGCTCTTTTTTATTTTCTATATCCTCCTGTTGTCCTTTAGATATATATTAATGTCCTTCACTGGTTGTTGACCACATAACTTCAGTGGTCCAGATATTGGCAAGAGACCACTTTCACAGACAATTTCACGTCTTTTAACATCTGGGATCGAGTTGTCCCTTCAAAGTCACATCAAGGTTGTGCTTAAATCGTTTAATTGTGTCTTCCATGAAGCCAATTATGTTTGTGTCGATTTTGCAAGTCCATGTGTTGTCTGTAACACAAGTGCGACTCGTCTTCAATGCCTGATTGGAGTCAATCTACAACAATGACAGTTTGGCACGTCTGTTTTCAGTTTGGTATGATGGATTTGATGAGCAAGAAGCAATCGTTAGCTGTGCAGCAGTTTCTTCACCCTCATTCTATTCCTGCTCTCAGGAATTTTTTTTGTCAGACTAGATGTGATGCTTCTTTTGTGCGAATATTCCTGTTCTCTGTTTATCTGTCGTTGGTCAGCACATTATTGGTCAATATTTTTGAGGCAGTTGTTTCTTGAGATATTGGGAAGCAGGTATTGCATTCCATGAACATTTACATTCAGTGATCTTTTTTGGATGGGTTTGTTGAAACCTGAAGTATAAACGTTCTTGACTCTCGAGGATAAGAAATTTCTTCAACCAGAAGCCGGGGAGTACGTCGGAATCGGGGATTTTCTTTTCAATCATTGGTTGATGCTTCTTGTTGTGATCTCTAGGGTCTGCAAATTAATTCCAGAAGTTAAAAGATATCTTTATTTTGTGGTATCTGTTCCCAATTTTTGTTCTTTTCCCAAGATCTGAGCAAAATAGTTAAAGGTTATTTTAAAACAAGTTCCTAAATTTTAATCCATCGATTGCTTTGTCAGATTTTCGTGCTGAAATTTATATTTCGAGAGTGTGGGCTGATAAGATAGCCGACAGGTATGCACACTCACCTCTGACCTGATTAGTCTGGGTACAGATCTCGGCCAAGCTATAAACTATTTCAGAGGAAGGGCGAGACAACAATGTGCGTACCATCCCTCAGATGGACGTCAAACCGGGTGTCCTGTCTGCCAGCATTACTCGGTGGGCATTAAACATATAATGGTGTCTTTCAGGAAGAGCAGACGAGCTTGTGTCGGAGAGGTGACCCATCCGGGATTGTAACCCGAGTCAAGAAACTGCTTCAGCAGAACCGATGCTCTGTATAGAGCATAGCACTTGATAATCTTTTGTGGTGGCAATTTACTTGTTCCTTGGACGAGTGAAGGGTCTGTTATTTTGGTGAAGGGTGAGCCCCCCACCCCCACCCCCAATCTGGGCTCTATCGTTGCTCTTCCAACATATTATTTGATCAACTTCTCCAGTGGTGGTACTTCCCCTTCATGATTTCCAAATGTGTGAATCGTCAAATGTCTTCTAAGATTGGATGCCCGATTAAAAGATTTTCCACAGTTTGTACATTTGTGTTGGTGCCCACACCTGGAGAGCTTCATGTGTCTTCCAACATTTGATGGATGACTGAAAGCTTTTCCACAAGTTGTACATTTCCATAGCTGCTCAGCACTGTGAATTTGCAAGTGTGCTTTCAATTCTTGTTGGTTATTGAAAGATTTTCCACAAATATCACATCTGTACGGATCGGAGTGAATTCGCCTGTGTACTTCAAGATTCGATAGCCGAATGAAAGATTTTTCACAAATTTCACATTTGTGTGAAGCGGTGTGAGTTCGCAAGTGGCTTTTAAGAAGAGACAGCAAAACGAAGGATCTTTCACAAATTTCACATTTGTAAGGACGATCACCAGTGTGAAAGCTCATATGGATTTTATGCGCTGATGGACGAAGGAAACATTTTCCACAAGTTGTGCATTTGTACGGACGTTCAGCACAATGAGTTTTCACGTGCGATTGAAGTGACGATGAGCATTTGAAAGATTTCCCACAGGTCGTGCATTTGTAAGGACAGTTAGTACTGTGAGTTTGCATGTGCGCTGTAAGACTTGATGCACAATTGAAAGATTTTTCACAATTACTACATTTGTGAAGAAGCACAGCACCGTGATACATCACGTGTCTTTTAAGATATAATTTGTGACGAAAACATTTCCCACAAATCCTGCATTTGTATGGGCGCCTTTTGTAGCTCGTTTCAGATTGTTGTTGACAGGTTGAAGACTCAACGACCACTGAAGTTTGAGGACACTCATTCTGATCTTGTTTGAATGTACGCATCCTAAGGTGACTATTAAAGTTGTCCTTCAAGTAGGTCATCAAACGGCCATTAAAACATTTGTTCATCGCTTCAACAGAAATCTCATGGTGCCTTTTGAGGTGCAGCTGAAGTGCTGCTTCTGAGGTGAACTTCAAACAGCATCTGCCGTAAGGGATCTTTTGTACATTCTGTTGTTCTCCTGAGCAAACAGTCACAATGATAACAAGTAATGACCATTTTGTTGAAAAGGTGATCAACAATTTATGAAATTTAAAATCCTTCGAACAAAACAAATTACTTTACATGGAAGCTGCATTACCAATACCTCAATACATAATGTAAAAGGAACAAGAGGACACTTCAGGCAAAAAGGCATCATGCAGAATCACATTAACCTATCTGGTGAATCACCACACCTGCCTTCATTTAATGTGACTGATCTCCAGTGTCTATGTCAAAAACATTAATCAGCCATTCCAATTTTTGAACTCAACAATGTTGGCTATGTGAAATTTTGACTTCGAGACTGAGCACCGGCTGCTCTCATTTGTGGCAAAATAAAGCAAAAACAATTGAGAAAAATGCAAAATGTGTCTAATGACACAATAGCTTTTATGATGAATTGAAGTGTCATACAGAGAAGTATAAAGAACAAGCCGGTAGGCGACGAGGGATCCGCTAGGATCGAAGCGCTGGATACGATGCTTTTCATTCTGACCGATCCACCGACGAAGATTCATTGCCACGACGTATTGGTTCACATACAATTGTTCCTCTGCCTGGCAAGATTTTTCCTATTGCGTATTTTGCCAACTGGCACTCCTCACAGGACTACCATTTGAAAAATAAAACCGAAATCAAAAATCGGCTCGAGTAAAATTTTATAAATATCTCGAAGTGTTTAATTCCGAAGTCTCGTTTCTCCACATTCAAAACTGTAGGACAAGTTTTGAAAATAGTGAACGTAGGTCGAGATAAAAGTATTTTTTTCTAATTTTGCGTATTTCAGCCCCAACACCCTTGGTGATCGAATCTGGAAAAATGCTGCGGTTCAATTTTGTAGTAGTTATTAAACTCTATCCATGCACTGAATTTGAACGTTCCACCGTCGACGGTTTCAGAGGTCAAGGTCACTTAACATATTCCCTGGTTCACCACCTTTCCGCATTCGGAGGGCTGCCATTCGGAAACTATGAGAGATAGAGGAACGTTATGCTGTCGCGATAACTAGATGGGGATGCAAGGAATAGGCAGGAGTTGGTCCGGTCGCTCTACCCATCATAGAAGCGGCGCTACGTCAGTTACCGTTTGCGTTCTTAAAATGCGGTTTTTCGGCCGCTGCATAGCAACGGGTGGTTGCTTAGCAATGAAACCCAAACGCGCACACTCCCAGCCCATATGGCACCTGTTCGCCAAGTTTCATTGAAATCGGTTTGCTAGTTTGTGCTGTGGAGCCTCGCGTTGCAGACACACACACACACACACACACACACACACACACACACACACACACACACACACACACACACACACACACACACACACACACACACACACACACACACACACACACACACACACACACACACACACACACACACACACACACACACACACACACACGGAAAACCCGACAATAACGGATATCTAGGGAATCCCAATTGTACAAGTGCAGGACAAAAGGGAATTAAACATCTAAAATGCATTAAGGATGCAAATCATCACAATAATAACTAGGACACTCGGTAGAGCGCATTTCTCCGCCACGTAATGCCTGATCCATGAGAACATATTGAGCCCAATACATTTTTAAAATATCGTGCGATACAGTACCATAGCGGTTGTCCCCATCTCTCAATGGTGAAGAATCACTTTTAAAAATTAAATAATTATCGTATCCAGATCCAGATTCGGATCTTCACCAAAATGAAATCAATTCGTCCTTGTCACACACCCAACGTGTCCAACAAGTTTCGTCCGAATCCGGAAACAACTTTTTGAGACGGTGTTATATATCGGTTGAGGCCTATCTCTCAATAGTGAAGAACCACTTTAAGAGATTCTAGTAGTCGGATCCGGATCTTCACCAAAATCTAATCAGTTTGTCCTAGTCACACACCGAACCTGTCCACAAAATTTCATGCGGATCCGTCCACAACTTTTTGAGATATCCTGTACACAGGCAAACAGAAGAACAAACAAACAAACAAACAAACAAACAAACAAACAAACAAACAAACAAACAAGACGTCATGTGGAGCACGATACTTGCAAAATCCAGAAAACAAATTTGACCTCTGAAATAAATGGTGGTGGAAGTAAATGACCAAATACGAGGTGTGTTCAAAAAGTATCCAACCTTAATTTTTCGTGCATAAACAAATGAAGCTAGGGAGGTGTGGTTTGGTGCACGTATGTAGGCGATCCTAATTCGTATGCGTGAATATTTTCCCGCCTGCAGAAGCTGTCAGTCGCGGATAGACCGCCGATGAGTGAGGAAGTGTAAGTGAGCGCCGTCGGATTTTCCTTTTTGACAAAATGACGGAAAAACTTGAACAACGCTACTGCATCAAATTTTGTGTAAAGCTTGGCGATTCCCAAGTGGAAACGATCCGCAAGATTCAACAGGCCTTCGGGAACGAAGCAATGGGCACCACACATATAAAAGAGTGGTACAACCGCTTCAAAGATGGTCGCACATCAGTGGAAAGTGAAGCACGTTCTGGTAGGCCCTCAACATCCTGAAATGAGATCGTCAATGACCAAGTGAGGACCCTGCTGATGCAGGATCGTTGAATCGCTATCAGAGAACTTGCAGACGAGGCGGGCGTCAGCATTGGATCCGTTCATTCCATTGTGACTGAGGATTTGGGCTTAAGGAGAATCTCAGCGAAGTTCGTGCCAAAGCTGCTAACGATCGAGCAGAAGCAACTCCGTTTGGAGATCGCACAGGACATGCTGGAGACTGTGAACAGCGATCCCAACTTCTTCAACACAGTGATCACTGGCGATGAGACCACAGTGATCCGTCATTTTTTCGAAAATGAAAATCCAACGGCGCTGACTTACACTTCCTCACTCATCGGCGGTCTGTCGGCGACTGACAGCTTCTGCAGGCGGGAAAATATTCACGCATACGAATTAGGATCGCCTACATACGTGCACCAAACCACGCCTCCCTAGCTTCATTCGTTTACGCAAGAAAAATTAAGGTTGGATACTTTTTGAACACACCTCATATGCAACTCCTCTTCAAATTTTAAGGGAATCCGATGAAAAGTGACAATTGTAGAAATTCGGCCTATGTTGACCTTTTGGCCAATGTGGACCTACAAAATAATTGGTGGTTGAATCCAGTGACCTAAAATAAATTTCCTTTTCAAATTTCAAGTCAATCAAATGAAAATTGAGGATCTTATAAATACCTCCATAATTGTTGACCTTGAGACTATGTTGACCTTTTGGTCCATGCTGACCTCAAAAATAACTGGCTGGTCAAATTCAGTAACCTGAAAAAAAATCCTCTTCAAATTTCAATTCAACCGGATGAAAAAAATGAGGATTTTAGAAATCCCACCTAAGTTGTTGACCATTGACCTATGTTGACCTTTTGATCTATGTTGACCTCAAAAATAATTGGCGAGTTGAATTCAGTGACCTGAAATATAAATCCTCTTTAAATTTCAAGTCAATCGGATGAAAATGGAGGAATTTAGAAATGTCAGCTAAGTTGTTGACCTTTGGCCTATGTTGACCTTTTTATCCATGTTGACCTCAAAAATAATTGGCTAGTTGAATTCAGTGACCTGAAATATAAATCCTCTTCCAATTTCAAGTCAATCGGATGAAAATTGAGGATTTTAGAAATCTCAGCTAAGTTGTTGACCTTTTGACCTTTTGACCTTTCGACCTCAAAAACGATAGGCTTCTTTCTTATGACAAACTCTATCATGTGGTGAAGTTTTGTGAAGATCGGTTTAAAATTGTGACCTGTCGACGACAGACAGACAGACTAACAAAATCGACTAACCAATGTACTTGAAAAATCTTCGATTTTGCAAGTAACAAACAAACAAACAAACAAACAGAAAGGGGTAAAAACATAGCCTCCTTCACCCTTCGGTGGTGGAGGTAACAAATGAGTTCATAGAACACAATACCCCATGCAGTGTTCAACTATATACAGTACTACACTTCAATTCTAATAAAATAATGATTTTAACGACCGTTAAAAACAACAGAGCAGACATTTGGTGCTGTTGAAGTAATCCAGAAGTAGTGCCAAATGCCACTCTTATACACCACCCAATTAACCTTGATTTAAATTGAAGCATTGCAAAACTGGAGGTTCTTGGAAGTATTATGGCAGGTGATTTGTGTATGACAGTGTTCAAACATATGATTAAATCTAAATAAAATAAAGAATGTAAAAGTCATATAATTACATAAATTCTGGGTTTTACCACCATTTTCCACAGTCTATTACATCACCCTATCTAACACGTTAAATTCATTATTTGTGTCTGTTGTATGTGCCCATTATGATGTCCTTAATAACAGTAAGTTTCCAGTTTGGAATGATTTTCAATTTTGTTTGACTGCCAGGCAGACAGACAGTGAAATAAATCGCACCCGTGTCTGAAGGAAGCGATGCAGTTTGACATTTCCTTCTCATGATGCTCGGCAATACCTGGTGTTGGCTCAATGGTTAGGGTTGCGGGCTTGGGATCCTATGATCCTGAGTTCAAACCCCACTCGGCTGTTGAATTAATACCAGGTGGGGTTGATTCGGCCTGTCATCCTTCCGAGGTCGGCAAAATGAATGCCAGCATGCTGGTGCACTGTGTCGGAGTGGCGACCCGTCCAGGATTGTGTCTAATAGCCAAGGAGACTGCTTAGGCAGCACCAACACTCTGAACAGAGTATGGTCCCAATCTCCTCCAGCACATCTTGTAGCCTTCTTGTCCTGTCCTCCAATTGCTTGCCTGTCTCGCTTTCTGCAATTAAATAATACTCCTCACCTCTACTTTCGCTTAAAGCTACCATCTGTATGTTCATTCTTACTTAACGTGAAAGATTAATCTCAACAAAAAAATGTGTAATATTCTTTTATGAGTTATATTATCTTTATGCGAGTTAAGTAATCCATGTCAGGGGTGGATCCACAATTATTTTTCGGTGGGGTTCACTGGAGGTTAAGATGTTCACATGTCACAATATGTACCACCGAGCCATACTCAAGTCAATGTATTCATCCTTTATTTTTTCACTTGACAATATTTCGCTAAAAGAGATGTGGTGTCCTCAGTATGGTGCGGTTGCAAGGAGTTGAAGTGGGGAAGGTGGATGGGTTTAAATACTTGGGATCAACTGTCCAAAGTAACGGAGAGTGTGGGAGAGAAGTGAAAAAGAGAGTGCAGGCAGGATGGAGTGAGTGGAGAAGAGTTGCAGGAGTGATTTGTGACAGAAGGGTAGCTGCAAGAGTGAAGGGGAAAGTATATAAGACGGTAGTGAGACCAGCTATGTTGTATGGTTTGGAGGCGGTGGCGCTGACAAAAAGACAGGAAGTGGAGCTGGAGGTGGCAGAGTTAAAGATGCTGCGATTCTCGTTGGGAGTGACGAGGATGGACAGGATAAGGAATGAGTATATTAGAGGGACTGCGCAGGTAGGACGGTTTGGAGACAAAGTGAGAGAGGCGAGATTGAGATGGTTTAGACATGTGCACACGAGGGAAGCGGAGTATATCGGGAAAAGGATGCTGAAGATGGAGCCGCCAGGCAGGAGGAGAAGAGGAAGGCCAAAGAAGAGGTTCATAGATAAGGTGAGGGCGGACATGCGGGTGGTTGGAGTGTCAATGGAAGATGTGGAGGATAGAGCGAAATGGAGACGGTTGACCCGCTGTGGCGACCCTAACGGGAGGAGGAGGAGAAGGAGAAGGAGAAGGAGGAGAAGGAGGAGAAGGAGGAGAAGGAGGAGAAGGAGGAGAAGGAGGAGAAGGAGGAGAAGGAGGAGAAGGAGGAGAAGGAGGAGAAGGAGGAGGAGGAGGAGGAGGAGGAGAAGGAGAAGGAGAAGGAGAAGGAGAAGGAGAAGGAGAAGGAGAAGGAGAAGGAGAAGGAGAAGGAGAAGGAGAAGGAGAAGGAGAAGAAGGAGAAGGAGAAGGAGAAGGAGAAGGAGAAGGAGAAGGAGAAGAAGGAGAAGGAGAAGGAGAAGGAGAAGGAGAAGGAGAAGAAGGAGAAGGAGAAGGAGAAGGAGAAGGAGAAGGAGAAGGAGAAGGAGAAGGAGAAGGAGAAGGAGAAGGAGAAGGAGAAGGAGAAGGAGAAGGAGAAGGAGAAGGAGGAGAAGAAGAAGAAGAAGAAGAAGAAGAAGAAGAAGAAGAAGAAGAAGAAGTACTGTCCTCAATTATGATGAATGTAAGCTTGTGCTAGTCATGACAGGTCTATTAAGTAAAATGACAGTTTCCTATTTGTACATTGTTGGCTCTTATAGTCCACTCGCTCTACTTAATGATGTTCAGAAGCTCTGTTTTCCATGGACTGCATGTTGCAAAGTCATTAATAATGCCATTCTTATCCAAGACCACACCATAGTGAATGTGCATTAGTAGCAGTCCATTCATCTGATCTTCACACATTGTTGTCCCTGTCCACATGTACATCTTAAGACGTCTCAATCCGCTAATGGACAGCTCAGACTCACACTCATACAATCACGGGCAGTGTGCGGAAGAGATGCATCAGCCAGTGGATGATGGGGAAGAATGATCTGTCTATCTGTCTGTCTGTCTGTCTGAGGGTTTTTGCAGCTGTGTTTGGGACCTCTAATGCTGGCTTGCCTTTCCACTTTATCTGCCAGCTGTGTGCACCTCTGTGTCAACTGTTATTGGTGGTGGCAGAAGTCTATCAGATCAATGATGACTTGTGTGTCTACTGTTCAGCAGATCACAGGTGGGATGAGGTGCAGTGCCTGTGTGGCCCATCTTGCATACTCAGTGAAGAGGGTCTCAACTTCTATGAGCAGGTGATCGACCAGTGGAATTGTCGTTGTGTTTGAAGCACTGTATTCTTATGTCTGTGTTGGGGGTGATGGTATGGTGCTGCATCCGTCCAGCGTTACGGGGCACGGTCGGCATCACTCCCATATCTTAGGGCAGTCTACTTGCCTCCATGGACCACTTGTCACTGAAGGTTGTGACATCCTGCAGACTCTTGGTGACAGAGTCGATCTGCCTATACACCTTGACCATGTCAATACCTCCACCCTGCAAGCCAACTGACAAAACCTTGGTGAAGGCCATGATGTGATGTGTTGTCACCAATGTAACGATGAACTGGAATTGTGTCAGTCCCAAGTGGTAAGATATTGTACATTACAGTGTCTCAGTTCCAGTTGTGCACATAGTCCCCACAGATGTCCTCCAGGAATCACACCACTGGCAGGTACAACATATGGAATACCTCAAATGAGTCGTGATGTTCTACCCACCGTGTCCAACACATGTCTTTCATCTTCATGTGGCCCTGGCCCAGCATTTGAGTTAGGAGGCTGCTCATCTATCACTTTCTCCAGTGCACCATCATTTTGGAGAGTTGTTAAAAAAATCTCGCAACATCATCCGCCAAGTCCATTATGTTTTGCACGATGCGGATGTTGAGGCTCTTCACCACGCATAGATTCAGGATGTGCGAGGCGCAGTGATTGTATGTGGCCTTGGGATATACAATGAGGATTCGGCTCGACACCTCTTTACTTTTGCTTGCCAAGGCAATGGCACCAAAAAATCTCGCAACATCATCCGCCAAGTCCATTATGTTTTGCACGATCCAGATGTTGAGGCTCTTCACCATGCATAGATTCAGGATGTGCGAGGCGCAGTGATTGTATGTGGCCTTGGGATATACAATGAGGATTCGGCTCGACACCCCTTTAATTTTGCTTGCCATGGCACTGGCACCATCATAGGCCTAACCTTTGCAGTTCTCAATGTTGAGTCTCCAAGCCTCTTGAACATCTACAATATGGTGTTTGAGGGTATCTTTCCATCTGTCCCCTCGTCACAAGCAAGGAATGCCATGAACTCTTCTCGAATGTCATCATTTTTGTCCACAAATCTGATGATAAGAGACATCTGCTTTTTGTTTGCTGCAGAGGCAACTTTACCATCCAATATGGTGAAAAACATGGCCTCACAAATCTCTGTCAACAGATTAACTCTAATGTGGTTACCACACAACTCTATCAGTTCGTTTTGAGTAGTCTTTGATCCGGATGTGCAGTTCTTGCTCGATGTTTTAAAGTGTTGCTCCAACACTTTGTCCCCTGCACCCACCCAAAATTGCAGTAGTGCTTGGAAGCTTCCTGGGTTGCAATGTCCAACATCCAAGTACTTTACGTTGTCACAGTGGCCACGGAGAGGGATATTCTGACATGCACAGATGATTGTCTTGAAAATGGACTCGAGCTCGCCCTATTCTTTGCCACACAAATTGTCGCTGTCTTGTTTACCCATCTGTTGGCGGGTTGTTTTTTGTTCTCCATCATTGCCTTGAATCAAAGTGTCTGCAAGTGCATCTTTGTGTGACTTCTTTGCATATGCCCCTACTAATCTGAAGTGCTGCCCCAGCTTCTCCGATGACTTTTTTAGCTGTGTGAATGGACTGCTGACAAATATGCTGAGCTGATCATGATTCTTGGCAAAGAGGGTGCAGTACATGTACAGGCCACCTTGCAATGATGGGGAATAGACAAGGCCATTATACTTCTGTTACCAGTTTGCTTGAAAGGAACGGTTCTTGTTGTACATTTTAATCCAAGGGAGGTTGTAGTCGCAGCCGGAGATGAATGGCTCAGTCAGTAACTTGTACTTCTGATCATCTGTGAGGCTCTCAATGTCCTTGAAGTACTTTCCTAAGTAAATGGCTGAAGCCAGCAGTGGGAGAAGTATCAATGGAGGAGAAACACCAGATTTGAAGTCGCGCGATTGCGCCGGGGTCAACTCAGATTCCAGGGCTGGAAAAGATGATAACTGGGACTCTGAAGGTTGCGTACAACTTGAAACTGTAGCATGTGGCTCATTTCCATTCTTGTCAGCATTTTCCAAAGTGGTAACTTGCCTGCAATATGTAATCAATGGACGTCTTATTTTTAGGAAGCAACTTTTGTTTGTTGTTACATGATTCAACATACCAAATGGAAACTGCTTTTGTGATGGATAATTTTCGAATGATAGATCCACAGATGTTGTGATTATTTACATATGGTAAAAAGGAGTTGGCTGCAAGCGGGTCAAACCAAAGCACACAAAACAAATGGGAATTGCAAATGAGTCAAGGAAAATCTGGGTTCTTTTCTGGAGCTATTAGCATCCTACCATAGAATAAGGTGAAACAAATGCACACGGTATGAGAAAAACACAGTTTTTAACTTCTCCAAACCGAACTGTTCGTTTCCACAAATTTGGGAGCTGAATCAATGTTTTTACGAGACTGAGTCTCAAGAAGAGCTGAAGATTTTGGGCTCTTTAGTGTGGATCTTCATAACGACGATGTCAATACACATAATGTTTGAAGCAAGCCGGTAGGCGACATGGGTGGTCGCTATATAATTGTATACTAGTCATACAGTTTTTGACGAATCGGGCTGAAAATTTTTGACAAAGAGGTTGATTATAGTGCGCATAAAAGCGCAGAAACCGATTTTTGATTTTCTAAAAAAATATACAAAAATATTTTTCGGATTTTTTCAAAAATTTCAAAGTCCTATGTACACCACCGTGCTCGGCAACGGTGGTGTACATAGCAACGGTGCTCAAAAGCATACAACCAGACCCTGGTATGAACCTACCAGTCAAGTTTCATCAAAATTGGTTGACTCCTCTGGCCTCCAGAGCTGTCCATTACATACATACAGACAGATGGAAAACCTGAGAATAACAGTAGTCTAGCGACCACCCAATACACATCAACAAAACCATTGAACGATATGCACAAATTGGTCCGAAAAAGAACGCGAACACTAAAGATAAATTCACCATTACGGATCGTCAGATCGTCATAATATCGGACAAAGTAACCACTGATAGCAAAGCGCAGTACAATCCTGAACTACTTCACCAGGTAAGCCAAACTGTCAGAGGCGACCCAGAAAATGTTGTCTTTCGCTTAAGGCGCTGTCACACCTTGACGATTTAGCCAGCAATGACAATGTATAAAAATGTATGTAAAACGTTGGCGTATGCTGAAATTTTGATCTTTTCTTTTTTTTTAAGTTTTGGACATATTCATAACGTGTTGGTCGTATGCATAACATATTAGTAACGGGCACAGAACGTTTCGTTGTCTTATACATAACTTATACCAACGAATGCTTTGCCTGTTGTCGGCGTTCACAACCTATGCCCAACGATAGTTTAACTTAGGCATAGCACGCTGCATGTATCGCCGACGAACTCGTGGCGTAGCCTGTTAAAAACCTGCCGCACGCCGATTCAAATCATAACCGCCTGAAAATTGGAAGTGTCAACCGCGCAGTCACACCTTGACGATTTAGCCAGCGTATGCCGACCTATGAAAAATGTGTCTAAAACGCTGGCACACGTCGAATACGGTATTGGTAAGTTGTGTATACGTCAAGAGCACGCTGAAAAACGATGAAGTATGCTGTCATATTTCGTGGTACGTTTAGTACGTCGTGAAATTTCAAGCATGCTGAAAATTTTACGACGTACTCGCCGTATGGCTCACACGTTCCGCTATGCTGGGAATAAGTAGTCGGCACGATATGCGATCGTTGACACACGTTACTTGTAAGTTACTCACAAGTCGAAACACGTCGAGGTAATGTTTCGCATACCCGAAACTTATTTTCTCCGTCAAGGCACATTTTCTTTTTTTTCTCCTTGGCTCCGTGAAGGCACGTGACGAAATATCTGAAGTTGTTGTTGTTGTTGTTTTTTTTTTTTTGTCTATCACGAATTTTAAAATATATTCGGACATTTGCTTTTAAGTTTCGACGTCGGCGTGACAATATCTTCAAACAGAAAATATTCACAGAGGAGGAACTAAGAATAAGACATGAACAAACTGAAGAGGCAATCGGACGTGACGTAATGGCACGTGACGAAATATTGGAAGTTATTGTTGTTTATTTTTTTTTAACGCTGCCAATACGCCATTATACGGTAGCTGTAAATTAGAAACACGTTCAGTTAGTTCTGTGGTCGTCCGGAAGACGTCAATCAAATACGTCTACATACGTCAATATGCGTTGGAGGTACGTTACACATAGGTTACAAATAAGTTTTGGGTACGCTAAGCATTACCTCGACGTGTTTAGACTTTTGAGTAACTTACAAGTAACGTGCCTCAACGTGTGTCAACGATCGCATAACGTGCCTCGATGTGTGTCAACGATCGTGTAACGTGCCTACAACACGTTACTCATAGGTTATAAATAAGTTTCGGGTACGCTAATCATTCCCTCGACGTGTTTCGACTTATGAGTAACTTACAAGTAACGTGTGTCGACATGTGTCAACGATCGCATAATGTGCCTACAACTTATGGCCAGTGTAGCGGAACGTGTGAGTCATACGCTGGCAAACGTCGTAAAATTTCAAGCATGCTAAAATTTGAGGACAACCGCAAAGTACAACGATGAAAGCCAGCGTACTACGATGTATCGCAGTGTTTTTCAGCGTGCCCTTAACGTATACAAACTTACCCATAACGTATTTGACGTGTGCCGGCGTTTTAGCCCAATTTTGCATACGTCAGGCATACTTTGGCTAAATCGTCAAGGTGTGACAGGGCCTTAAGGAACCATATCTGAACACTGCTTCTCGCGAACCAACAGTGCCAGAATAGCGACAAGTAGCATGGCTTGCCTCGACTGCTTTTAAGCAAAAGACGTGCGCGTTTGTAGATTGTCCAATTATATCTCGCATGACAATCAAACGACAGAAAATGGTAGAGGGAAGAATTGGGGGAGGGGGTGAGGGTGGGGGGTTATTGGCACCTGGTGAACCCCATCCCCTCCCCCCTTCTGGATCTGCCCCAGCATGTCCATATGATGTAAAATAGAAGCAATGTTTACAACAAAAATAATTCTTCCAAATGTGGATTATGTTTTAAAACATGAAAAATCATCAGTGAATTCATAAAATGAAAAAATCCTCAATTTAACCCCAATATGATTGGAGAAATACCTTTCCACTGAGGTCATGAAGAAAAAGAAACGCTTGTTATTTGTTCTTGAAAGGAATCTCTTAATGGGAGTGACTATAACCCTCACTCATCAGGTTCTTTACCCTTGCTTTGCTATAAAAAAAAAACTACACAAACTGAACCTTACATTCCAACAAGTCTTCCATACAAATGTAAAATCAAGAGTAAAAAATAAAAATAAAAATAAAAATAAATTATTAATGTATCAGAATTCTTCCAAACCTTGACAAGGATCACTTTCATGCTTTGTCATTGGATACACTTTCGTTTCTTGCAGCTCTGTATTTACAAAGGTGTCACGCTCAGTCTTCACTTTTGCCAATAGTTCTGAAAAAGAAAACAAAAAAACAAACAAACAAAAAAAATCTAATGCATCTTTTAAATAAACGAAAATCCGGACGGACGGACGGACGGACGGATAACCCGGAAACATAATATAATGCCTCCAGCACCCTTGGTGCGACAGGCATAAAAAGAACAACACCACGTGACCCTAATCAACAATAAAGTATTGTGCAAATGCAGGCAATGGAAATTCCTCTTCTTCTTCTCCGCTTCCCTTCATAAGGGGCGAGGTCGAATGGTACAAGGCTTCTGCCCTGCTTTTGAACAAGATACTCCTCCATGTTTCTCTGTCTACAGCAAACTCTCCCTGCTCTCCAACCACCCCCACCTCATTGATATCCCTCCTCACACAATCTTCCCATCTCAGCTGCCTTCTACCTCTTTTCCTCGTACCTTGCTCCCTCAACCTATCTGCTCTCTTCACCATTCTCTCTTCCTCCATCCGCACCAAGTGTCCAGCCCACTATTTACCAATCTCCCCATCAAGCTCATCTGCACACCAATCTCCTCCCTCAGTTCATCCATCCTCTTCACTCCTACAATACTCTTGACCTCGTTGTTCTCAAAGACCTGCAGCCTCTGTTGTCTCTCCTTCAGTGCCACCGTCTCCAGACGGTAAAGTTAGGCCGGCATTACATAAGACACCCAAACTTTCCCTTTCAATTTCCTTGATAATTTTCTGTCTGCCATCAATCACCCTACTCTTCTCCATGCATTCACACCCACCTGAATCCTACTCCGCACCTCTGCTTCCAAACCACCATCACTGGTCACTGTTCTCCCTACGGATGCTAAAAACCTATTTCCCGCCCGATCTCATTCCCCTCTAACCTGATAATTATTTCCTTCCTCTGCTGCCTGACCCACGTTACCGCATTATACATACTTCTCTTCAATTCATGTTTCCAGAATTCCTCCTTCAACTCCCGCAGTAGCTCCTGCATCTTCTGCTTACTCTCTGCCACAAAGCCAGATTGTCTGCATACAACATCTTCCACAGAATACCTTTCATTTTTACCTTCCTGCTTAACAGCTCCAACACAAAGATAAACATTAGTGGGCGAAGACTTTCCCTGCCGCAACCCAATGTTCATGCTGAACTCCTCTGACATCCCAGGACCAACCAAAATGCTTCCATTCATTCCCTTGTACATCCCTTCTGTGGAAGTAAAAGAATTAATCTCATCTTGTGAAATGGGAAATGTGCTACACCAACAATTTTTGGACATACAAGGTGATATAAAGCTCTGTGAATCACATGACTGTCGCAAAGCATTGGTGTTTCTGTATTGATCATGCTAAAAAAAAAAATAAAAAAAATTCATGTTGAGATGTGCTCTTTGTCCACAAATTATGTACTCATTTCTCTTCATTTGCTTTCAAAAGCTTTTAAACAATATGGAAGTATGAAATCTGTTATAAAGCATTGGCTAAAGTCACTTTGTCACCATATATGGAATGGTTCACCGGAAAACATCATGAGTAAAGTCACTGAGGCAGAGTTGACAGAAAGATTTAAAAAGCCTGCAGCATAAAACATGCTTCTTAGGTCTCTCACAATGAGAAAGTCAGAACTCATTACGTTTGCAGATTGAACTGCCTGTAATTTGCGAGTTTCTTTGTTACAACATTTGCTTGACAAACCACGAGTGAGTGGAATAGAATCTCTGTTCAAATATACTGTGGTTTTGTTAATTCCCTATAACTGTTACATTTTTTTTTAAACTTAGGATCATTGATTAATATATGGTTTGCCTTTCTTGAAGTTGAGAAAGTGCTCTCCTGAATGCACTAGTAAATGCTCAACACCACCACCACTGTACCACTCAAAGCAAACATTTCAAACCAGATGACAATAATAACAACGAATGAAAAATCCCCATACTGGCCCAAACACATCTGGGTCGGGTGAAAGATCTTGTTATTAGTCCATGCTTAGTTAAATGAAATATGTAGCCCTGTTATGTTTGCTGCTCTGATACTTTAAAATATACTTGATAGTGGATCATCGCATACTGATGGCTGTTTTACAATGAATTGATATTGTGTGCAAGTTAACTGAGTAACAATATAATATTTTCTTTATTTCACTTGGTTGGCAAATTAAATAAAACTGCTTTGGTTGGCACCAGTGAGAAGCAGGAATGCTTAATTCTAATTAATGAATGCTGAATAACAAATTTGCTGAGAACACAGGTCATTGTTATGTTGAAGTGAAGTCCACAAAAGTTGTGAAGGGGGAGGACAGTAAAGCAATGCAAATATCTGACAAAGCTTGAATGTGCTCGAGGACATAATATAGGAATTTACATTTGAAACAAAGAGTCATGACCACGTGCTTGAAAATGATCGGTTTGTCTCTTATCAGAATGTGATTGGTCAATTTTCTTACATGCGAGTAGATCAGCCTCCCCATTTCCGTTCCCTCGAAAAGAAACTCTGTTTGGAACATCAAGCCAGAAAGCAATCACGTTGCGTTGATTGTCTTTCTCCGTGATCATGTATTAAAAGAATGATTCAACCTGTATTGTAACTGGAGTTACTCGAGTGAGGTTTCAGGTTTTCCACCACACCTTCCCCAAACCAAACTTATTTTTCCGGCACTCTGATCCATCTCAGTGTCGTCATAACCATCTCTCTCAGGACAGTGTCATAGGCCTTCTCAAGATCGAAAAATCAGAATGCCATTTCACCTTGCATCTCTAACCTCTTCTCCACCAACTGTTTCAGCATAAACATCCCATCCGTAATCCCCTTACACTTTCTAAACCCCTGTTGTTTTTCGCCCCTCTTCCTCTCCACAATCTTCTCTATCTTCCCGTCGAGAATCCTCTCCAGGACCTTTATGACATGACTTAGGCCCGTAACGCCTCTGGATCTTCCCGTATCCTGTACATCACCGTTTCTTCTTCCATATTGGCACAATTAGCCCCGTCTTCCAATCCTTAGGAATCAAACCCTCTCAAAAATATTGGAATGGCCACGGGTACCGAGTGTATTATGAGGGGGTTAATTCTCGTTTCTCCTCGGAAGAACCTGGACTTGGGGCCACCGCTCACAATTTACTTTGTGGTACGGTGGGTTGCTTTACAACTACGAACACCAATCAGTTAACCATCTAATTTGCCATTTAACTAGAGGTCAAATGGCTTCCTCAACGGGGGACATGCCCTCGGCGATGCACCAATCTTATCTTGTTTAGATCTTAAGTAGGGTGGCTGAGCATTTACTGCTGGTGCATGCCGACTGAAAGGTTAATTTGTTTGGGAATTACCTGACAGTCTATCTAGGTTTGGACAATGCTGGATCAATGGAAGGAAAGGACAATCACGGACAGGATGAAACGTCAACAACAAAAAATTATTAATAAGAAAAATAAACAAACTGAAGAACTTTTTCTTTCTTTGTGGTGAAAATAGATGAATTAAAATCAATCAAATAAAGAATTAAACAGGCATTGATAGAAAAATAGACAAAGAGCAGATACGTATCACTATGCCTTACTTAACAATTAACCACGAGACAAGGGTACCCAGCAGATCGTTCAGGGGGTAAAAGAAATCCGGTCTCGGCTTACCACAGAAGTCGTCTTGCGTCCAATAAAATGTCCCAAAATGTGTGAGCGTGCCTTGGTCCGCTGCCAGTGCCCTGCCTCGCCGTGCACCCACCCACAAACAGGCTCGAACACCAATCAACGTCACGTCGTCACCCCCAGGAACGCCAAGAATCGGGTACGCCAAGAGCAGGTACCAAGCAAAACGAGCAGGAATGGTCCAACCGTGAGGAGCTATCAGGAGCCGTAACCAACACAACTGTAAGAAGCTGTAAGGAGCTGTCAGCAATGGTCAGGAACTGTAAGGAACCATCACCAGCTGTCAGGAACTGTCACCAACTGTCAGAAAAGTGGTCCTCCCATCCTTTTTATAGGCGACCAGTGTGGGTGGAGCCTCAAGCAGACTTCATCCAAATCCACCTTGCCTATTGGCACAACGCTGCACATGACCTCCAACCATCAATCTCACGATCATCCCTTCCTCGTTCAGCCCGACACGAACAAGAGCCAGCCAGCATCCATAGAGCTGCCAAACGGGGCATTAAATGTCGATGGAAAAAGGTGGATGTCAACGTCGATGAAAGAGAGGTGGGTGTTGAACGTCAATGGAAGATAGGTGGGTGAGATAAATGATCCACAGTCGTATTAGACCATCAGAATAACCGTTCAGGAAAAGCCCGCGGTGTGCTTCATCAAATGTTCGGGAAGTCCAAAGTGTAAATAAATCGTCGACCTCCAAGCCAATGTGTCCCAATGGAAAGGGGGTAGAACAAGCTTCCGTTGGGCTAATGGCTATCTCTCGTGTGCATGAACGTGTTGTAAAGAGGAAAAGGCCATCCCATAAGAAAGGGAATCTGTTCTATACCCTTCTCCAACACATCAAATAGTTAGAATACCACCAGACAAAGGAATGGGTCTATTCTGGACATGCATTTATGGAAATAACTGTCTGAGGACCTAAATGTTGTGTGCATTAGTCATATCCGATTCTGAAATCCGTAACAATATATTCAATATATTTTCTTCCAGAATCTGAGCAGAATAGAAGGTTTATCAAGAATACTTCAAACCCACTAGTCTATAAAGAGGATTTTCTCGAGAGCCATCTTGAGATAATAAATAAAGATTAAGAATAGGATGGGAGTCAAAACACTGCCTTGAGGAACTCCAATCTTGACAGGGAGAACAAATGAGAGGATTTCCTTGACAGCCTACGAGAGTAGAGGAATTCAGAAGGGCATGTGCGAAGTTGGCCAAGAATGCCAAAGGCAGAGCATTTCGAGAGCAAGATGGGGTGCCAGACCGTATCAAAAACCAGAGACATATGTCTCGAGAGACAGCTCTGGTCTCATGCCTGACATTGAGGCCCTCCATCCATTGTTGGGAAAGTAGAAGCAACATGTCCAAGGTAGAGTGACCTGGTCTGAATCCAAATTTATGATGTAAGATTAGACCGTTAGAATAAAGGAAGGATATGATGTCAACTACGATAATGGATTCCATAACCATGCTGATGATTGGAAATAAGCCGATCGGTCTGTAGTTAAGGGGGTTATTTTTTCTACCTTGGTTATGTAATACGGTGATGTTCGCCGACTTCCAAGCAGATGGAAGATTCACCCAAGGGTAAATGATAGGGTGAAAAGAGCAGAAAAAAGATGTGCAAGAACAATAGAGCAGGTTTTTAGGACACGTGAGCCGATGCCGTCCAGTGCAGTTACAGAATCAGAGTTGAGGGCAACTCGAAGCTTCTCCACCTTTTCAGGTGCAAAAGAAACAGAGTCGAGGAGCAGATAGCTTTTTATCTTGAGTACAAAAAAGTGAGTAAAATAGATGACACAGAAGTAAATAGTCAATAGATAACAAGATCTTGTCAGAGCCACAATGCCGATAAGCCCACTGCCAAGAAGGAAATCTTGTTTTCTGTTGTCCATCAAGCGATGCTACAATTTGCGGTCAATTTTACAAGAGAAAAACCTTTACAGTTGTGCAGACTTTGCTTAACCAACATGAGGCAGTTCATCGTTGGATAAAATGATGATGAGAATGGATATCTGAGAATCTGAGCAGCTATGGTGGTCAATTGTCCATGCTACAAATCTGGACATTTATGTATGTATCGTGGTGGTTCTGAGAAATGAGACCCCCAAGGCAATGGCACACAACATATAGCAGTTCCCAAGTTAGTTATTTTGTTATTACTTGTTTCAGTTAAGGTCCTTCCCTTGTGTCCAACGGTTTACAAAGGAAATATGCATTGTGAGGGATTAGGTATGTTTTTTCCCCCATTTTTTCTCTTCTCACACGACCAAGAATATGCTGCCCACAGCCTAATTTGCATAGACGTGCCAAAACCTGTTTGAATCTGCGTGCCACAACCAAACTGCCATCTCAACCACCATAGCTTTCTTCACTGAAATTCTCCCACATTGCCCGGGATAATCACCCTGCCTGCTTAAAATACACTGCGCATTTTATTTCATTCACACAGCACCATTCAAGCTCGCCTTTCCAGCCTTTTACCACAACCCACATTGCCTCACCCACTGGCAACGCTTCAACTCCATAATCACATCAACTTCCTTCAGCTCACTACTACCCACCACCTTCCTGCACCTTGGAACCATTATCTCGCTTCACCCACAGACACCTTTGGCTCACGATCGGACTCGAGTCCAGTTCCGTTACAAGTGGAGTCTTTTGCACCCAGGCGCAAGTGTGCGCTTGTTCTTTCAAATCCTTCTGGCAGAGGGGATCGCCCTGCTATCCAACAAACCATCTGTGCACTTCCTGGGCTTCCGAGAGACAAATGGGGACCACCGCATCTTGGCCCCATGTTCAGTCGGGAGCTGAGATGAAGGCAAAGGATGACTGAAGGCGGGTCCGGCGCAGCAACTTCTTGGGGAGGATGACATTACCTCAGAGCGCATTCAGACCAATGTGTATGCTGCACTCGGAGAAAAGAGAAGCGGTGCGTGACCCTATGCTGCCATAGACCACTCCCACAGAGGGTGGGGATTCACCCTTGATACCCCCAAACTCTACCCCCCACTTGTACCCCCCAACCCCCGTGCACTTAAGTTTCAGCGTTGGTCACAGGGGCAAGTCAGTTCCAGTTCTGATCGAACCCTGAGAGTTGAGTTCTCACGAGTTCACAGTTCTGTTTGAGCGCTGAGATTTCTGTTCCAGTTCAAGTGAGTCCACTGGAGTGAGAGTTGGTGGTGGTGGTGGGAACGGGATGAAATAGAACGGAGCGCTGAGAAAGTGGACCAAGCACCAAGCTGTACAGACACATTATTGAACAAGAAAAAGAGCAATCAGAGATTGCAAACCATCGCCAGGACTTCTTTTGAGTGGTGTATTTTTTATCGGTTTTCAGGTAAATCCACTATGGCTGCCAAACCACATGACCTATGACATCATACGTGTGACCCTTTTGTTCTTCATGGATAGGCGGTCATACGTGTAAAGTTTCGCCTTGATCTGTTCAACCATTTCAGAGGTTATTTGAAGGTTTAAAAAAACAATGTGGCTGCCGAATCACGTGACCGATGAAGTCATCAAATAAATTTGTGGACGATTTTATCCCAAGATGAACCTTAAAATTTTTATACTGATCTGATGTAGCGTTTTACATATGCAATTTTGGCCACAGGTCCAGGAGTTAGGGAGGAACCCGAGTATTTTCTACATAAAAAAAAAAACGTTTTTTGGTCTATTTTTTCAGAAATGTAAATCATCAAATTTTACAAAGCAAAATGATTGGGGATTGTTACAAACCTTCGTGCTGTCGATTGCTCCGTTGGTAAAATACTTTTGTTTGTGGAATATCCAAGTTTTCATCGATGTCTGGCTCAGTTTTCACTTTGAGATTCACAAATAAATCTGGAAAAACAAGCACCTTTTATGAACACAAGTACTCGGGCCATTTACAAACATCACTACATGTGAACCTGTACCGAGTAGCGTTCAATTTTTTTTTTTTAATATTCCAATTTTTATTATTATTTATACTTACTTGGATAATGTCAATTGTTAATCAGGACAGATTATGAAGGGCCACTGCACACTTGCTAACGCAATGCAACATTGTTGGTGACAGCTTTAATAGTCAACAACAGTTTTTGAATACAGTGTAATGTGCGGCAGTTAACAAGCCTCGTTGAAAGGAGCTGATAGGTAAAGGGATAGGATAAAATGGGCATCAAGGTGGGTCGGGAATACAACATGGGTGCAGGAATCCAAATTGAGTGACATTTTTCCCCGCACAAGTTTTCAGGTATAGCAATACACCTTTCAGACAGTGCATTGAAAGGTACAGGAAGTGGACAAAAAAAATGGAAACACCAACAGAATGCCACTTCGTCGGTTGATGGGCCACCATATGCATTCGGGAGGGCATGGATACGACGTGGCATGAAGTCAACAAAGGTCTGGAACTGTTCTGCAGGAATGTGGCACCCATCTTCCATCGGGAAGTCCTCCAATTCAAGTCTGTTTGATGGAGGCAGTAACCTCTGTCTCGAGTGCCTCTCCAGACAGTCCCACAAATGCTCTATGGGATTGAGGTCCTGCAATTTGGAGGGCCATGAAAGATTGGTAATTTTGTTCTCATGCTCCTCAAACCACCTGGTGACAACACATGCCCTGTGGACTGGAGCATTGTCGTTCTGAAAGACACCCCTCCCAGCAGGGAACAAATGCCAAATCAAGGGATGCAGATGGTCGCTCAGGATGGTAACACAGCACGCTGCATCAACCTGCCTTCAAATGGAATGAGTGGACCTAGGTCATACCAGGGGAATGCCCCCAACACCATTATGGAACCAGGCACTCAGGGCTGTAGAGCTCCTGGGCTGTCACCACACGTTCACACATACATTCATCAAGAACATGGTGAAGGATGACTCATCAAGACCATATCACATTCCTCTACTGCTCAGCAGTCCATTGCCTATTCTCTTTGCACCACTGGACATGCAAATGAGTGTTGCCAGGTGTTTCGAGTGGTTTCCGTATGGAAACCCAGCTATGGTATCCCACACTATTAAGTTCCCTTCTGACCGACAATACAGCATGCTCACGACCCACGTTGAACTACGCACACAGTTTATCCACTATTGCTCTCCTGTTTTGCCTCACAGTCCAGACTAATGCCCATGCATCATGTTTGGCGAATATGCGCTTATACCCATTTTTGCCCTTTGATGATGACATCTTTCATTACTTTTCTCAAGTGGACATCACCTTCGTGACAATTCCTCGTGACATGTTAGAAATTTCCACAGCCTTTGTCACTGAAGCGCCTGCCAAAGGAGCACCAACAATTGCATTTCTCGGCCTTGATACCCCCAAATTACTTGGATTTACACTGCACCGTAATTACTTTGTTGGTTTCAATTTTGGCCGCTTTTTCATCAATTTTAGCTGTTTTTGTAACAAGAATGATGGGTTTTCATTTCGTCTGACAATGTTGGTGTCCGTTTGTTAGGGAGGCCTGGACATCCAAGCAGACAAATTCTCTCTGGTTGTATCGAAAAGGCAAAGGGCCAATTCTCCTTCCTCATTCCAAAGCACTGTCGGTCTGCAGTGTGGTCCTTAACGGCGAGGTGGAAACGGATTCATCTGCTTACTTCGGTGATACGAAGATCACCCTCTGGGGACTTGCAATACTACTGGCCAGTCGGATTGCACTCTGTGCGCACTCAAAGGATCCAGGCGGCTTCGCTTCAAACGTGACCACAACAGACTTCAATAATAAATTTGTATCTTGCTGGGGTTTTATTAAGAACTGGGTACACAAGATAAGTTGCCGACTTGAAAGTCGTGAGTTAATTAAAGACTGTATTGAAACCTGTCATGTGCGTGTAACTTTGGGGAGTTTTAAAATCATTGAACGCGTCTTTTGAAATAATTGTTATGGGATGCTATTAAATGGTATTAGTGTTTGAAAAGTAGACAGTAGGGATTAATTACTTATTAAATATCCTTCTGTTTTGTGTCGTACGTTGGTTTCACCTGTTAAACAATAGACTGGACATATTATTGTCCGTAAAGCTTTTCTTCTGTGATACCCCTCCGGGTAATTGGTGCACTCGCGCCGGTGCTCGAAGGAAGTGCGTACTACTCATAATACTGGCCGGACTCGAGCCACAGCCTGCTTATATGTATATACACGGCGAGAGGACTGCCAGGAAGAGATTTGCATCTTTCACGCACCGGTCACGGACATACAGTATCTGGATATTCCATTTGTTGAAGATATTGAAACAACTTGGTGCCAAATGAGAAAACTATGGTATTACAGACTTTCACAACTTACCATCTTCCTTCTCCCCTCTCGCTTCTTCAGACTCAAGGTAATTCACATCCTCTATTTTGATCCGAAGGATTTCAAATCCTTCCATCTCCTCAGCATTCGTTCTGCATTCAGGCAAAAGAGGTTGCTCTGACTTTTTTTTCCCCGCAAGATCTAAGGCTTGAAGTAGAGCCAAATACACAAATCACACATACACGTGTAGACACATAGACAAATACATGAGACAACACCGGACTTAATTTCAAACACAGCCACTGAGCTTGGGGGAATGGACGTCATTTCCCAGAACACTCCGAGTACCAGCAACAGCATATTTTATGACAACATCGCTATTCTCTCTGCACTCAGCAGGGCAATTCATTTCACATTTCCTCCTCCCCATGGATGCCGAAGGTTGGGATTTATCTTTGATTTGTCCTTTAAATGCCAAACGTTAAGCAGCAAACCAGTACGTACCATTTTTACAACTCTTTGGTATGACTCAACTGGGGAATCAAACCGCCAACTCCCAGACTCAGAGCAGACGCCATGACCATAATGCCATCGAGTATCAGGATTTTTGCTCTTCACAACCTGAAGCCTTCAAATAGCCAAGTTCAGCATACACAGTGCGTGAACCTTTTTGGAGTAACTAGAAGCGGTACTAGGCGAAAAATTAACTTCCACCCTTTAAAAACCATGCAAATAAATTATCGAAATATCAGCTGATTTTTTCGTATCCTTTTTAACCTCCGCCATCGAAGATCGGAGGTTACTGTTTTCACCCCTTTCTGTTTATTTGTTACTTACGAAATCTAAAGATTTTGTAAGTATATTGATGACTTCCGTGACCGGGCAAAGTGGCGTGCGCCTGTAATCCGGCTACTCGGAGGCTTGGGTTGGAGGATCGCTTGAAGACGGGAGCTCTGCACTGGGCCGCGCTATGAGAGGGTGTAGGGCAGCCCGGAATTTTCATGGCGAAACCCAATCCTTATCCCTGCGTCGTAAGAGGCGACCAGGGTTGAGTCAGGAAGGGCATCCGGCGTAAAACCTGTGCCAAATCAGTATGCGGATCATAACGGATGATCCGCTGTGGCGACCCCTAACGGGAGCAGCCGAAAGACGAACAACAACATTTGATGACTTCCGTTTCTGTTTGTTTGTTTGTATGTTTGTTTGTTTGTTTGTTTGTAGGCATGATAACTCGAGAACGGAAGAAGCTACCAATGTCAAATTACACCACGTGATTCAGGAGGGTGATGGCTAGTGCTGATTATTTTTTAGTCGAAATCGGTCAAAGGTCAAGGTCACAGTGAGGTCAAATATCCGATTTTTGATGGTTTGGTACAGATAACTCGAGAACGGAAGAAGCTTCGAATGTCAAATTACACCACGTGATTCAGGAGGATGATGGCTAGTGCTGATTAGATTTTGGTCAAAATCGGTCAAAGGTCAAGGTCACAGTGAGGTCAAACATCCAAAAAATAACTTGAGAACGAAGAAGCTTCCAATGTCAAATTACACCACGTGATTCAGGAGGGTGGTGGCTAGCACTGATTAGATTTTGGTCCAAATCGGTCAAAGGTCAAGGTCACGGTGAGGTCAAACATCCAAAACAGTCGATTTTTGATGGTTTGGTACAGAATCATCATAGAAACTTCTAGTTTGCGTCGCTACCTTCTCGAGAGACAGCTTTTATTAGACAAGGTCAGAGGTCAAGTTGACGATTTCATAAGTACCAGTCTATGACTGCTTGTTTGTTTGTTTGTTTGTTTGTGAACAGTATTACGGAAAAACTCCTTGACGGATTTCGACGAAACTTGGTGGGGGGGGGGGGTTAGGTATGGTCCAAGGATCATGCCATTAGATTTTGGACTTGGGTCCCCCCCCCAAAAAAAAAATTGTTAGAGAAATTTTTTTTTTTTGCATTTCTACATGTTTTAAGTGATTTCCACCCCCCCCCCCCCAAAAAAAATGTTGGAGAAAAGAACTATAACTCTGTCAGCACTGTTGACATCATATTTAATGAATAAAATAAAAGGTTCACTTGAGTGACCCAGCAGTATTGGCGGCGGAGGTTTTGCACTCTCCCGAGTGCTCCCCCTCTCGTCTCACCTGTGTTGCATATGGAGTGAAAGGCGGTGTATGATCAGACGCACTGTTTGATAGGGCGATATATTACTGTTATCTGTTTGATAGGGCAGCATATTAATAAAATGGAAATGTTGAAAAAAAAAAAAGGAAGCATTTTCTGAATCTAATCGATATGAGAAACGGGATTGAATGAGACTCACACCATTAATATAAGTGAAGAAGAAGATTAAGGAGGAAGAGTTTTTGTTTGAATGTAAATTTAAACTGGCCCATATATCTTGACCTTATTCAACTATATGATATTGTTACAGATCTGGAAACCATTTGCATTCAACATACAGATGTCCCAAAAGTCAGTTATGTCGTTAAGTATGTGTGTAGTCAGATCCCCTTCCTTTTGTCTCGTGGGAGAATCAAAGGCGTGCGTTGCGATTTCTTTTTAGTTAGGATATTAAATCTTTACATCCAACGGACCCTCCAACAAGCCATCTAACTACCATCCCATCTGCATGACCCCTCGGCCTATTATGATCCACGGTACCATCGCGCTTGCAGGCCTCAGTTTGCGGGCCACAGCGCACCTTTGCCTGAGATGGATTCCCGAGGATGTTCGAGGCAGTTTCACCACCACAACCTTTCATGAACCCGCATGAAAGAGTGGCTGGCGTTTCCCGGCAGGGGCCGTTGCAGCATTGATACTGTTACTCGTCCAGTATGAACCCGTGTGGAAGAGTGGCTGGGGTTTCCCGGCAGGGGCCAAGGCCCCGCCCCGGAAAGGTATGCTGTGGGACCCTGTCCAATCAAAGGCGGACAGCGAGGTGTGTTCACCAAGGCCCCTCCCCACTGAGGGAGGTCCATAAATTCCCGAGCACTCTCTGAGGCAGGGGTCTTTTTGGGGACTTGGAGAGTTTTTGGTGGGTCTTTTTGGACAGTTTTGGAGGGTTTTGGTTGTCACAAAAGGGGTTTTTGCTGTTACGAAGGTCGTCGAGGTGGCGAACGCGTCTCTGCTGGCCCTCTACAAGGAAGGAAAGAGCGACCCTGACCCCCCCTCCGTGGACCCCGCTACTTACCACCCGAGCTCCGCCACGAACCTCGAGTCCCACACGTGCGACTGGGGACCAAACCAGTGACCATTGTCGGGTGCCGCAGCACGGAGTACCCCCTTTCTCTGACGGCCAGGTACCCAACCGAACTCTGACCCCCCAGCTTGTCTCTCTCCTCGGCTGCGAGGGTCCAGTAAAGAACTCTGGGTTTATTTTCATTTGTGTGTGTGTCTGCGTGTGTTTAAGTAGAAATGAATAAGTGTTTTTGGATCATTGTAAATAATTCTTGCATATTCGCGTTAAGTCTTGCTTTGTGTCTTCATTTACTGTCAATAAAGCTTGTTAGACATGTTCCCAGTTCATTTCCGTCCCTTCTTTAATTGGTCCAGCATGTTTCGGATCTGAGTTTTGGCGGGGTTTTACCCACGATAATCCGTTCATTCCAGCCGGCACGGCTTTGGCAGTTTCCGCTCGGCTGCACCTGAACCGGAGTTGGTAGTAGGGAGTTGGAACTCTACCGCAGTCGGTAGAGTGACCCGGTTCGTGCTGAGGGTGCCGTGCAAGACGTGCCGAGGGCGTGGTTTCCCCAGTAGTCGAAATCGCATAGTTAATTAGGTAAATTGGTTATAGACAAATGGACCCTACGCTACGTGGTTGAAATATTGGCGACCACGGTCGGTTAAACGACCTGCCAGCTCATGGAGTTATCCGAGCGACGGCCTACAATTCCGGGGAGTTTGGTGGGAGACGACGCAAGCTTTCCCCACCTCGTGGTCGTTCTCGCCACCGACCCCCAGCCCACAACAATATCACACTGTTTGCAGATTGGGCTCAATCAGTGGTATCTCCTGAAGGACAATTGTTGCCGGCCGGAGGCAGGTGCACCGAGACCGAACTCCTTTTATCTTATAGATGGCTAAGAGGGTTGTTTAACCCAAGAGATTCAGAAAGATAAATCCAGGGGAAATGTGTTTCTTATATTCTTTTTTTTTTTACAAGGGGATTTTTGTTTGGAACACAGAGTTAGATTAGTGCATGTGCCTGCCATGTTTGAAACCACATTTCAATATATACACCATGCCGTATATATTTATGGATAAATTTGTTCTATATTCTTTACATGGACCTCAATGTGAAATTCCATGGTTAAAGGAGCATTACCTTCCAACTTCCCAGCAGGAATGTTTAAGTGTTCAGGGAGTTGTTGACGTTGTTGTAACACCTGCCCTTTTAACAAAACCACCACTTCAATATCTGCACACAAAACCAGGATTAAACTGTACCTCCACAAATGTCATCTATGAAATTGGATATACTCTTTTGCAAGAAGATTTATATTGGTGAGACCAGGCGAAGACTGTGCGATCACTTCCATGAACACTTACTCGATGTATGAAGCACCAGCAGTTGGCTCTCCAAGATGGTTGAGCGACACTTTAATCTTCCTGGACATTCATTCAGTCACCTGCAATCTCTAATATTTTTCTCCATTTCAACACCACAGAAAGTTGAAAGTGTAAAGAACAAAACCCATTGTTCAGGATCAGAATTTTGTCCCTCCACTGGATTAACAAGCAGTTTTCATTCATGTCGGTCTGTTACAACTCTACAAACACTCCTACCCTCCGGTTCTTAGTACTTTTTGGGTTATTTATTAGCCCCCGTGAGACTTAGTCCAAAAAGGGGGCCGATGGATTTGGTCTTGATTCTTGGGCCCGTGCATGCGTGCGCAACCATATCTTGGACATGTATGTTCCGATTCTATTCATGCCTAGCACAAAGACAACATAAGATGGTGTACATATGCACGTCATTTTATTTTATTTCAACATCGGATGCAAGATGTCCGACTGGTGGCCATTTTAGTTGTAAAAAAGATCCGATGTTGAACATGTGCTCAACCATTTCGCGGACATGGATTTACCGATGTTGTTCAACCTTGGCACACAGAGAAAGAATGATGGCTTACATATGCACGTCAATTTTTTTTCGAGAACAGAACCAAGATGGCTGACTCACGACCATTTTGTTACTTAAATGTGTCCCCAACCATTTCTCAGACATGCATGGTAGTCAGGGCTGTTAGGGCATAAAAGGGGCCGTTTGGTTCACATTCTTCCAAAAGCACCAATTTCGGCCCAGATGTCACCCATACCACACTTTTTCGATTTTTGACGGGCGCCAAGATGGGCACCCCCCAGGGCCTCCATATTGGTCAAATCCAATATGGCTGCCACTCGGGTTGGAGGTAAATCTAGTTAAAAATACAAAAGGGCTAGAATCATGAATAATACCACGTTTTAAGGGTTTTCGGGGTATGGGAATCTGATACTGGTCTTATTTCAATGATTTGAGGTCACGGTCACCCCTCAAGGTCATTATGGGGTCAAACCTGTTGTTTCTGGTGCGTCATCCCAGATCCAAAAAAAATATTAAAACTTCAAAATATTTACCCATTAAATACTAGTATTAGGGTAGAAAAGTCAAAATATGCCATTTGTTTCTGTTATTTTACGAGCTCCTGTAAACTCATATATTATGAGAAATAGTAGATGACACCAGTTAATGGTAAAATAGCCCACCCACTTAATAAGCAGACGTTCCAAACCACCTCAACTCAACTTTTACTGTGAAAGTGCCCCGAGGCCCTTACACTGTTTATGCTGGCTGGACCTGACTGTGCACGGATAGTTAAGGAGTTTGAGGCCATCCTCGACCATCATCATGAGGAAGGACACAGCTTGCAAGTGAAGTTTCGAAAGGATATACTATCGTTTATCGAGGTGGTTGAACAGCTGGGCAACCCTTTCCTTGCTACAAGTCAGGAGCTTGTAGCACTTGATACACAGAATGTCATGGAACAGGCCGTCGCTAATTCTCTATCTCAAATCCATGAAGCTGGCCAAGCCCTTCATGAAACATACGTCATTGAAAGACTGGAAAAGGCTTCAGTACCAGTATCTGATACCATCAAGCAGAACAACATGCTAACCTTCACCAACCGACCTGACCCCAAGAAAAAAGGCAAGAAGGACAGTTGCATACTGAGGCAGAACATGACCTTAATCACGCAACTTTTCCTCTCACTCCAGTCCCATCCCGATGCCGACATGACAAATTTCTTTTGGTTCGAAAATCGGAGAGAGCCACCGAGCCTGGCGGATCGAGGGTCGCTGCGATCTGGGACGAAGTCCGACATTCTTAAATGCCTCAATGCACCCACTGGCCGCGCAGCTGCTGCCAAACAAGCCACGGTCGTGGTGTTGGATATGGCAGCAGTGATCCACATGGTGCGACCCACAACAGTAAAGACATTCAGCGAGTATGTTGCCGCTCCACATTGTATCATTTCTGGAGGCCCAAATGAAGAGTGGTACCCAACGCATTGATGCTGTATGGGATAATTACCCTGAGGAAAATAACCTCAAAGCTCTCACGCAGCTACGATGTGGGAAGGGCCCACGGACAAGAATCGGCGATGGCAGCACTCCAATCCCGAAGCATGAATGGAACAGTGACTTCCTAAAAAAAGAGAACAAAAAGGAGCTATTCTCATTCATCAGCACACAGATCTCCAAGACTGACATGGGTGGAAAGCTCCTCCTGAGTACCCGCTTCGAGACCGTGCTCTCCAACAAGCAGTGTGACCTCACAACACTTCAGCCGTGCAACCATTCCGAGGTGGACACCAGGATCCTCCTGCATCTGGCACATGCCGCAGAGCAGGGTTATACAACAGCCTATGTTCACACGGTAGACAGCGATGCCGTGGTTTTGGCAATCAGGTTTTTTGAGACACTCGGCCTATCAGAGCTCTGGGTGGGCTTTGGTACAGGTAAAAAGTACCGTGACATTCCAGTCCATACCATCAGCTCCTATCTTGGTCCATCAAATTCCTTGGCACTACCCCTCTTCCACAGCTTAACGGGGTGTGACACGACATCACAGTTTCTTGGATGTGGCAAGAAGACCGCTTGGGCAGCCTGGATAAGCATACCGGACCTCACCGATACACTAGTGGCTCTCTCGTGCAACCCTAACCTCTTCACTCTCAAGTCCGTGCATATGCAACGGATTGAACGCTTCGTCGTAATCATGTACAGCAAAGGGTGTGGTGCAGCTAGTGTCAACTCGGCCAGGAATCGCCTCTTCACCACTAGAAGTAGATCGCTGGAAAACATTCCACCTACCCAAGCCGCGTTGTTCCAGCATGTGAAGCGAGCACTACTACAGGCGAGTTTCTACTGGAGTTAGGCCACCTCGGTCCAGCAGGAAATTCCTGACTTCAGTGAGTGGGGCTGGCACAAAGATGGCACCAGTACATGGCAACCTCTATGGACCACACTTAGCGACGCTTCAGTGGCATGTGCCATTCTCTTGCACTGTGGCTGCCTCAAGGCATGCACAGGAAGGTGCAAATGCAACCGCGCCGGTGTCCGATGCATGGCCATCTGCAAATGCGAAGGCGGGTGCGTTAATAATGAGGGCGGTGATGACCAGTAGTTCTTATTGCTGGCCATGGTATCATACAGTGCAAGCCAGAATCTACAGGTACAAATAATCATTGGTAATCATTGGTATGCTAAAATGATCCTGTAATGCTGTATTGTATTTAGAACATTTAAAAGCACACAGCGGCACATAGCATTTTGTCACGTTTGTCAGTACAGCAGATGTCATCTCCGAATTATTTTAATAAAAGTTGTTCCTGAATAATCTTTGTTGGTTTTTTTAGTAGTAGGGCTGAACTGCTGATCTTTGACCTTTGACCCCAAAATGTGGTGCCCATGTCCTCAAATCGTCAAAATAAGATTATAGATCAGAACCGGATTCTCAGAGACCACAAACCCCTAAAAAGTGGTATTATGTGTGATTCTAGCACTTTTGGTTGTTTACCTATATATTGACCTATGGTTGACCTCTCGGTCGGATGACACCTATCATGACCCTGACATGCAATGTTGCCTCGAATCGTTAAAATAAGGTCAGATTCGGGTTACTCAACCTCGGAAACTGATAAAATGATGTGCTGTTTGTATATATTGACATAAAAAACTAAAATTACGTATATTGACATATATTGACCCTAAAATGACCTTTAGGGTGACCTTGACTTCAAGTCATTGGAATTAGATCAGAATCAGATCCCCATACCCTGAAAACCCCTAAAAAGTGGTATTATTCATGAATCTAGCCCTTTTGGATTTTTATCTCGATTGACCTCTCACCCGAGTGGCGGCCATATTGGATTTGGCCAATATGGCGGCCCCGGGGGCGCCCGTCAAAAATCGAAAAAGTATGGTATGGGCGACATCTGGGCCAAAATTGGTGCTTTTGGAAGAATGTGAACCAAAAAAATCCCCAACAGCCCTGACTATGGTCCGATTTTGTTCAAACGGTGGAACAAGCACAGTACATGATGGCATACACGTGCTCCTCACTTTATTTTGTGATCTGATCAAAGATGGCTGACTAGTAGACTGGTGGCCATTTTAGTTGTACATAAATATGGGATACCCTTTAACCCCGTCCAGCAAAATTACTAAAACAACAGGGGCTATGACATTTTGTGTCTTCTTTACTCGTTTACTATACAATTATAATTGTCTATGATAATTGTCTCTCCTATCTCCTGTTCAGTAGTTTCATTTTCTTCGTTTCTTGGTTGTTTCTTTATTAATCCCCCTTTCTCTCAATCGTCTTGACTTTTAAATCCTGAACCGTGACCCTTTTGTGACGTGTCAAAATGAGTCATTCCCACTATACCAGATCACCCTGATCCCTGACATAGCTTTGACGCAATAACAGTCCCTCCCTTGCTCCGACAAAGGCTGAACACATTAAACATCAGCTTCTCCTTGCTTCCCAATGCAGTGAACATGCTTTGATCAATGATGTATTGATTCCATCCACCGTTATACCTGTCCACCAAGAACGCAGAAAGGCACTAGCTGGGGTGAGTCACAGTGGGGAGTAATAAGAGAGGGACAGAGGGAAGTTGAAGATTGAAGGAGATGGAGGAATGAGTTGAAATAGCGAGGGCAGGGGAAGGAGGCAGATTTGTGAATGTGAGCAACTTTGAGAAGGGGGAGCGAGGGGGAAATTGCAGGGAGAAGGATGAGAGGGGAGAATTGAGGGAGAAGGAAGAGGAGGGAGATTTTGAGAAAGGTGAGAGGGAAGCTTTGAGGAGGGAGGGGAGACAATGAGAGCAGGCACGGCCAAGGGGTAGGAGGGTGATGGGAGAGGGGAAGGATGAGACTTGGTAGTGGTATGGTGAAGGAGGGAGCAGGCAGGGAGAGGTATAAGATTTGAGGGGTTGGGAAGAGGAGTAGTTGTGATGAGAGGAAAGAAAGAGCATGTTTGAGATGTTGAGTGTACTGATTGAGAGAGTGAGATATCTGTAAGGTTATAACGGAGCCCACAAATGTTAGAACACCACACAGTTTGGGATACCAGAAGAGGAGCTGTTTGTAAAGCAGAGGACAGTGAAGAGGTGCTGAGAGAGGAGGTAGGATGAGGGGCAAGGAGAGGGTATAATCGGTGAGGAGTTAGGTGGTAGATGCAAGGAGGTGGGGTGAATTGACACTGAAGTTGGAAAAAAAAAATTAGTCAGAGATACGATTAAAGACATAACGGGAAGGATGCAATAAAAGTGAATTAAGAGAATGGAGAAAAGAAACATTGTAACAGTTGGACTTTTTAGACACGGGTGAAGCTCGTGAAGTTGTATAGTGACTGTGGATTGGCAAAAGTATAAGGAAGATGGTAGATCAGAAAAAGAAGCAGGAAGAAGAAGAGGAAGTAGAGAAATCATGCCGTTATGATGCGTATAAGTTGAGAAGGGAGATGATTTTTTAATTTTTTTTTTTGTATTTTCTATATTTAATACATGAAACACAGGGTATAATTGGGAGGAATTGAAAGAGTGGAGGTATTGTGAAAAAAAAGGAATTAAGTGGAAAATATAATCGCATGATCATGTACACAAACAAAGGAAAGGGTAGGCCTCAAGGAAACCCGATATGAAAAGACCGATGAATACTCACAAATTGGCACAAGTTTTAAAACAATACCGAACTACAAACACACAGTAAACACGAAGATTAAAAATAAAAATAAACGAGAGTAATTCGACTGCGCGCAGTCGACGGTTATGCCTCCACTCTCCCACACAAACACTTGAGTATTGACATATTTGACCCTTGACCTTTATCATATCTGGCCCAAAATCTAATCGGTTAATTTCCCTGTCTCACTTTACCTTTGTACCAAGTTTGATGAAATTCTGTCCAATATTTCTTGAGTTATGGCGTAAACAGTAAAATTTCAGAGTTTGACCTTGACCTTTGACCCTTGACCTTTATCACATCTGGCCCAAAATCTAATCACTTAATTACCCTGTATTACTTTACCTTTTTAGCCAAGTTTGATGAACTTCTAAAATTTGCTTCTTGAGTTATCGCGTAAACGAAAATCCGGACGGACAACCCGGAAACATAATGCCTCCGGCACCCTTGGTGCGGAGGCATGAAAAAAGTAAAAAATAAAAATAAAAATACCGGGAAACTTATCTTTGAGAAAGTCGGAGAACCAGAACCGGAAGTGAATCTCTTCTAATAATTGAAGAGATGAAGGAATTTGATGTTTTATTTAATTAAAAGTTCAGTGTTTCTTGGTGTAATGCAAATGCATATAATAGGAGGGAGGAATGCAGTATTGTGTTGAACAACACAATTGCGGAGCGCGGACACTGCGCATGCACAAAATAAAACAGTCCTGGATAAACGGCGTCGTACGACTGTGTCTGTGTCCCTCACTCGGCCAGCTCCTTTGCTGAAATAATCGACATGAAGGCATTTGTTCAATACAATTACACAAACCATCCCTGGGAATATTACCACAAACTAACTACAGTTTGAGGCTGTGCGGGGCTCAGTGACGATCCTGAAAAGAGCCCTCGGAACAAAACGTTGAGAACAAGAAAACTTCACAGCATGGTCCATGAAGCATGATCCCTTTCCCAAACAGAGGTGGAGGTTCACATGCAAACACACTATACATAATTATATGTCGAAAAAAAACAAAAAAAAAAACACAATGACAGTGTGAGTCCATGTTTTGTAGTTTGGCTTTGTTTGCTTGTACTGGTACTCCAAGATTGCGGATCGAAAATGAGATGACGTCACACACACACACACACACACACACACACACACACACACACACACACACACACACACACACACACACACACACACACACACACACACACACACACACACACACACACACACACACACACACACACACACACACACACAGTCTGCAGCGATGTGCTGTCTGCTTAAGCCTCAACCCCGCCATCTATTACAACCCCCATCTGCCTCGTCTGCATCACATGCTCCAAAACTGCCCCTCGCATGATATATATATTTATTTATTTACATTTTATCATTTATACATGTTTCTATTTCCATTATCATCTCACCAACTGGTAATTCCCCAATTGAAAACCAGGGTGCAAGAAGTACTTGTCACATTTTTGAAAAAAAAAATGAGCTGGCACCAGTACTATAATCTATAATGGCCGGAGCATCATTTGATACCAAAAATTTCCGAAAATAAGTACTCAAGTCCTGTATATTGGTATATGGTCATTGTTGAATTCACTAAAATGTCATGCAAGAAATACCCAAGTCCATTATGTTTGAGTAAGAAGTTCCTAAGTCCATGACTGTCCAATAAAGATGCTAGTATGTGTCACATGACAAGCTGTGAAAATGGTGACCATGGAGGCTGGACAGCATGGTATGAATGAGGATAACCCTGATAACAGGCATGACGGGGGCAAAAAACGTAAAAGAAACCCTGGAGATTGGGCAAGAAAGAGAATGAAGGATGCCAAAGCATCAGGTATGAAGTTTCTATGCATTATACTTTGCTGGTACTGAAAAGGGCACGACATTCGTCATCAGCTTTTGAGCCCTCATAAAACTGTGCATGTGGCAGTGCAGTGCAATGCTGTGCTGACCCAGATTCCTCATGTATTGGATATATGTACACTGTACAGCCCCATGAGACATAGTAAAAACCAGAGAGTTGGTGTCAAAGCCACCCAATGCTCGCCTGTTTATACATTTATCGTTTTTAAAAGACGAGTCTAATAATAATTTTTATAAAGCATTGCAGTGAAGTCTGATCCAAATAATTTTAAAGCAATATATATATATAAATTTGTATATTGTAATCAGTAAAAAATAGTGTGGTAGATAAAAACATTCAAAAGGAAATAACTTGCACCAAAAACTAACATTTTCACACTGATGCTCACGCTCACGCCGGGGGTATCGCTATAGCTCTCTGTTCTTCGAACAGGCGAGCTAATGACTGTTTGGCAATGAAAAATGAGCAAGAAAGGACTGTGTTTTAAAAGTACCCAAGTCCAGCCATTTTGTCACAAAAAGTACCCAAGTCCAGGTATTTAGCCACAAAAAGTACCCAAGTCCAGGTATTTAGCCACAAAAAGTACCTAAGTCTCGGTATTTAGCCACAAAAAGTACCTAAGTCCAGGTATTTAGCCACAAAAAGTACCTAAGTCCAGGTATTTAGCCACAAAAAAGTACCCAAGTCCAGGTATTTAGCCACAAAAAGTACCTAAGTCCAGGTATTTAGCCACAAAAAAGTACCTAAGTCCAGGTATTTAGCCACAAAAAGTACCTAAGTCCAGGTATTTAGCCACAAAAAGTACCTAAGTCCAGGTATTTAGCCACAAAAAGTACCTAAGTCTTGGTATTTAGCCACAAAAAGTACCTAAGTCCAGGTATTTAGCCACAAAAAGTACCTAAGTCCAGGTATTTAGCCACAAAAAGTACCTAAGTCCAGGTATTTAGCCACAAAAAGTCCCAAAGTCCAGGTATTTAGCCACAAAAGTCCCAAAGTCCAGGTATTTAGCCACAAAAAGTCCCAAAGTCCAGGTATTTAGCCACAAAAAGTACCCAAGTCCAGGTATTTAGCCACAAAAAGTACCCAAGTCCAGGTATTTAGCCACAAAAAGTACCTAAGTCCAAAACTAATTTTCTCGTTTTCTTCGTAATAAAGGATTATTTTTCAACAAAAAAGGGTTTGTCTGCTCTGTATAGCCCCTGGAACCAGCAACAGGCTCCATAGTATGTGCCACCTTTAAAAAAAAAAAGTATCTGCAGCATGTTTTGAAAACTTTGATCCTCAATATCTCAAAAGTGTTATTTTGTGACTAAATTACTTCTTGCACTCAGGTCTTCAATTGTTCCTTTTTTACATAGTACATACATAGTATGTACTATTACATTTTACATAGTACATTGTACATAGGTCTACCTACACTGAAGGTGCAAAATGACAAAGAGGTTTACGGAATACCTAGGCGGGTTGGGGTCCAGATACAAAAGGTAAAACAAAGAACAATGGCTGAGTGTTAGGGTGTAGAGGTTGAAGCAAAATAAATTTAAAATTATTAATGAACAACTCGTCTCCCTGGTGGGGTCTCGTATCGTTCTGCGTCAGCAGAACAGGTAGAACTAGAGGGGGAGCACTCGGGAGAGTGCAAAACCTCCGCCGCCAATACTGCTGGGTCACTCAAGTGAACCTTATATCTTATTCATTAAATATGATGTCAACAGTGCTGACAGAGTTATAGTTCTTTTCTCCAACATTTTTTTTAGGGGGTGGGGGGGGGTTGGAAATCACTTAAAACATGTAGAAATGCAAAAAAAAAAAAAAAATCAACTTTGTTGAAAAAAAAGTTGCAAAAATTTTTTTTTCTCGAACAATTTTTTTTTGGGGGGGGGGATTGGAAATCACTTAAAACATGTAGAAATGCAAAAAAAATATTTTTTTTCTACAACTATTTTTTTGGGGGGGGGTTGGAAATCACTTAAAACATGTAGAAATGCAAAAAAAAAAAATTTTTCTCAAACAATTTTTTTAGGGGGGGGGACCAAGTCCAAAATCTAATGGCATGATCCTTGGACCATACCTAACCCCCCCCCCCCACCACCACCAAGTTTCGTCAAAATCCGTTGAGGAGTTTTTCCATAATACTGTTCACAAACAAACAAACAGAAAGGGGTGAAAACAGTAACCTCCGATCTTCGATTACGGAGGTTAACAATGGATGGAATCGAACAGTACACGTTGGTTGCCCTTTTGCTCCAACGAAGGATGAACACCCGAAACGTGAGCTCTCGTCCTTGCTTCCCACGGCAGTTATCATATTATCTCGATCAACGTTGTGGTTCATTCAATCAATCCATGGAACCATTTAATAAACCTACCATCGCACTTTCATCATCAACTTCGAGGTTTACCTCAATAAATGACAATCGGGCTAACACGTGATTCCCTTGGAAACATCAAACTCCGAGAGACAAATAATGCACACTGACACCGATACTTAAAGTCTTACTCACAATTATATGTTTAAAAAGCGATAAATCTCCAAAAAAAAAACAAAACAAAAAAAAACAACCTCGACTCACAATTTGTACTTTAAAAAAATATTCTCTTCCGGAACACGGTCCGCGCGACGATTTTTAGAATCTTCCTCTTCATCATTCTTTCAGCGTTAACTTCTCTGGAATTCCTCTCGTTCTTTAATTACCACCGACCAGCTTACATTGCCACATATCAATTGATTGTTTTTGTACTAAAATCGTGTTCGGCGCAAAAATCCAACAATCGGAAAATATAAATCCGTGACCACTCGAGCTCGTCGATACACCCCAATTCGTTGTTGCCAAGCTCCGAAGCAACACGTGGTTGTAATTTGAAAATCCACGACCGATTGTGATCTGACAAGGGATTACATTAAATCTCGCTCATTTAATACCATCCGCTTCCCTTTTAAGAAACAAAGGTGATAATAGCGAAAGCAGTGAGCTTCATACTTAACGCGTGCACATGAGAGAATAGGAAACAAGAACAACACAATACCCCTGGCAATTAGGAATCCGTGTCGTTCGCTATGACCTTTTGCTTCCGGTTGTTTTTAAACGCTGTGCGGTGTATAAACACGATTGGGTTTTATTTCTATCTTGTGAATATTACTTAACGCGTGCACATGAGAGAATAGGAAACAACAAAAACAACACATTACCCTGGCAATTGTGAATCCGTGTGGTTGGCTATCACCCTTTTGCTTCCGTTTTTTTTTTTGCTTCTCGTTTTTTTTTGTTTCCGGTTTTTGTCATGGGGAATGATGCATGCCGGGAGATAGAGGCATCGTCGGAGACATGAAAGACCCAAATAATATCACACATGGTGTATATTTCCTCCATTGATTTTAATAAAGATATCTCCCACATCGTCAAAAAATAATTTTTAATCGTGGTTTACATTATTTGATCGCTGATTCTGAATCCAGGCCGAAGTAACCGGAACCAGTTGTGAACAAGTTATAAGTAAAGTCAGAAGCGAATGTAAGAAGAATACTACGTTCGCTTTTAGTATTTATTTTTTTAGATGAGATCCTGTTCTAGGCGGTGTAGTTGTCGTTGTGAAGGTAATGTTGAGGATTTTTTTTTTTCAGATGAGATCCTGTTCTAGGCGGTGTCGTTGTTGTTGTGAAGGTAATGTTGAGGTGTAATGTTGAGGTAATATTTATTTTTGCTGATGAGATCCTGTTCTAGGCGATGTAGTTGTCGTTGTGAAGGTAATGTTGAGGTATAATGTTGAGGTAATATTTATTTTTTCAGATGAGATCCTGTTCTCGGCGGTGTAATTGTTGTTGTGAAGGTAATGCTGAGGTATAATGTTGAGGTAATATTTATTTTTGCAGATGAGATCCTGTTCTAGGCGGTGTAGTTGTTGTTGTGAAGGGAATGTTGAGGTAATATTACTTTTTTTAGATGAGATCCTGTTCTAGGTGGTGTAGTTGTTGTTGTGAAGGGAATGTTGAGGTAATATTACTTTTTTTTAGATGAGATCCTGTTTTAGGCGGTATAGTTGTCGTTGTGAAGGTAATTTTGAGGAATGTTTTTTTTCAGATGAGATCCTGTTCTTGGCGGTGTTGTTGTTGTGAAGGTAATGTTGAGGTATAATGTTGAGGTAATATTTATTTTTGCAGATGAGATCCTGTTCTAGACGGTGTAGTTGTTGTTGTTAAGGTAATGTTTAGGTAATATTTATTTTTTCAGATGAGATCCTGTTCTCGGCGGTGTAGCTGTTGTTGTGAAGGTAATGTTGAGGTCATATATATATATATATATATATTTTTTTTTTTTTAGCAAAAAGACTTTAAGTTGATATATTTAAGAAGCGAATGGAAGAAGAATTCTACTTTCGCTTCTAGGCTTTGCCTATTCCATATTATTTGCTGAAAGGTGGTCAAACCTACTGGGTCTAGACGCCAAGACGATAATCGTCCAATGGTGATGTTTGCTTGGATGTCGCAGGTGTGATAGAATTCTGGACAATGTATTCTTCCCTCACACAAAACATCATGCCATTCCCCCCCCCCTCCCCCATGGTTTGGTAATCACGGATGATACATGTATATGAGGTTACACCTTGACAACCCCCAGATCTTGCATCCCCCAAAATCTGCACTAATAAATGCATTTTAATTTGGAATATTACATATCCCATAATATGCTAGTTTGGAATAATTTAAATCTCCCAAAAGTTGAACAGTTATTCTGTAATCCCACTAATGTCAAACAAAATCACCGATTGCTGCTGACAATTCGATTTTTATACAATGCAATGTCTCAAATGTGTTTCAATGTAAATATACAATGGACAATGCAAGTATGCTTGATGCTTAGATACAGGTCACAGGATGTGACGTGGTGACACGGGTGAGGAGTCTGGCGGGCTGAGCCACAGCGATGGACGTGCTATTTTAGCTCTCGATGCACACACAGCCTTATTATCTGATATCCAAGTCGTTACTGATTTGCTTTACACTCCCACCGAACTTCTGAGGTACTCCCAGCAAACACCCAGAATTGCAGGTCGTAACCTTCAAACAACTCCGAAGGTCATGGGTCACATAAGGACCGTGATCGCCAATTCTCTGACGGCGTGCGGTACGGTTAATAGCCAAATTTCAATATACCTAAGTACCCACGTCATCAAATTACCGGGGAAGTCACACCCTCAACGGACTCTGTCGAACCGGGTCGCTCTAACGACCTCGGTTCAGTGTAACCGAGCGGAATTACCAAAGTCCGTCGGTCCAAACGACAACTTACAGCCCAATCGGCTTACTGGTTCGCAAGCACGAACCATGCTGGGTCAATCATACAAAGTACAACAACGAGCTGGTACAGTGAACAGGGGGTTATTTATAAGGGAGGGAGACACAGAGCAGGCTTAATCACGAATAAAATGCAATGTACAATGAAAAGAAAACACTTAAGCAATCCTACTTAAAGGCAGGGCCCACTCAGACACACACACACACACACACACACACACCACACACACACACACACACACACACACACACACACACACACACACACACACACACAAAAGAAATGGACCCCGCCGGGTCTTTATTCGGTCCTCCAGCCGAGGAGGATAGTTCAGCTGGGGGAACAGAGCCTGGCCGGGTACCTTTCCGCCTCGTGCGGTCACACCGACTCCAACCCATCACGGTGGGACTCAAACCCACGTTCCGGAATCCACCGAACCCACGATCCTGGCTGCTCGACCACCACCACCACAAGGAGCCCGCCAAAGACCGCAGACCACGATCGCAGACGACCACGACGACAGACCAAAGCAATGGCCACAATGACTGCCCTACTCTCTTCCTGACGACCACTCTACTCTTCTTGCGAGGTCCGAGGGATTTCTTCCCCTTCCACTCGCCTCCTGATTGAACGGTGGCGAACATCCCATCTGGCTGGGCAGGGCCGCCCTGAGGTAACTCGTCTCCAGATTGGTCTGGGACAAACATCCCCTTTGGCTGGGCGGGGCCACCCTGAGGTAACTCATCTCCGGATTGGTCAGGGGCGAACATCCTATCTGGCTGGGCGGGGCTGCCCTGAGGTAACTCTTATCCGGATTGGTCGGGGGCTTCTGAGGTACTCCTATTCCTCATTGGTTGCGAGGCACTCCCATCTCGCTGGGCGGAGTCGAGCTCACCCCGCCTATGCCCATGGCCCCAAACACATGCGCAATGGCGATGATGGAGCGAAGCGGAGATTTAATGTAAAAAAACCTGACTATAAAGAAACCCGCAGCACACACATGAAATTAACCCATTAGATAGAAGGACGGGACCCTGAATATAAACACATACTTATCGAAATAACTGAACTGTGGGGACTGCTGTCTGTTTGTGTGCAAATGGCTGCCAGATTCGTAACAGTATGACTATGAGGTATCAAAACTCCCACCCCAAGATCAAAACAAAAATCCTGGTTCTGCCCTTACTATGGATTAGGGGTGGTGAAACTGGGGGGGGGGGGTGGAGTGCAAGGTCGCACCCCCATAGTTTTTGACCTATATTGTGTCCTTTTCTCTCGAAAGAGTGGCCTTTTGATGAGAGTAAAGTGCCCTTTTTATGATTCAAATGTATCCCATTGAAAGTGTAAACATGATCTTTTCAATGCTGAAAAAGTTTCCTTTCTATGACAAGAGGGCATTCTCAAGAGGGAAGAAATGCCAACTGAGTTGAGAGAAAGCATATTGGTCACACCATTTTCATCACACCATTTTAAAGCCTTTTTGCCCTGAGCAGGGGTCAGCTTTTTGCGGGCTCCAATCATGGTACCCTTTTCTTGTGGCAATGTTTTTACGGCCGGATGCCCTTCCTGACGCCAACCTTTTAGTCACCTTTGACATGCAGGGATAACTACCAGTATACTGCTGCTCATTTTGCCGACCCTCGGAAGGATGACAGGCTGAGTCAACCCCCCTGATGTTAATTCAGTGGCCAGCGGGGCTCGAACTTAGGACCTCGAGGATCCCAAGCCACCACCCTAACCACGAAGCCAACACTAGGCCAGAAAGTATATTGGTCCCGAGTCCCAATTTACAAGCAGAAAGGAGATATGCAAGTGTGCAACAACTACAGAGGCATCAAACTGATGTTGCACGCAATGAAGATCTGGGAAAGAATTATTGAGAGAAGGTCGAGGGAGGAAGTGATGGCCAGAGAAGAGCAATTTGGATTTATAACAGGCAGGTGCACTTGACACGATTTTCACCCTTCAACAGATGGTTGAAAAGTGTGGAGAAGGAAAGAGGGATCGACATTTGGTGTTTATCAATTTGGAAAAGGCCAATGATAGAGTGCCTTAACAAGGAGAGAGAGAGATAGAGATAGAGATAGAGATAGAGATAGAGATAGAGATAGAGATAGAGATAGAGATAGAGATAGAGATAGAGATAGAGCGAGAGAGAGAGAGAGAGAGAGAAAAAGAGAGACATGGAGAGAGAGAGAGAGAAAGAGAGAGAAAGAGAGAGAGAGAGAGAGAGAGAGAGAGAGAGAGAGAGAGAGAGAGAGAGAGAGAGAGAGAGAGATAGATATGCCAGAGAAGTAAGATGCCGATCAACTTGCTGCAACCATGAGGCACGTGGTCACCCCATTGGCCTCACTGACAGAATCTGGTGAGCAGGATCAGCCTCAGGAAATCAAGCCACATGTTCATACAGCTGCAGCAAACGGTCACGGACTATACATGAAAGAAATCTCATTTGAGTTTCTCTCAGCAACCGATCGTTGGACACAAAGTCTGGCCAGCGATCGCCAAGCATTCTCCGAAGAGATAAGGCACCGAAGGAGTTAAGTTTCCGTCTCAGATTATTTGTCAGAGTCCAAGTCTCACCATAGAGCAAGACTGAAAGCACCAAGAACCTGAAGACTTGGACTTTCGTCCTCCTGCACAGGTACCGACAGCGCAACATCTCATGATGCAGTGAATCCATGACTCCCCGGGCCAGACCCAGATGTTTATTGACTTCCGGCTCACAACCTGCGGATCTGTCTCGATTTCGACACGGATTGGACCCATCTTGATTTTGACACAGATTGGACCCTTCTAGATATCGACATGGATTGGTGCCATCTAGATTTCGACATGGATTGGTGCCATCTAGATTTCGACACGGATTGGACCTGTCTTGATTTCGACATGGATTAGACCCATGTCTATTTCGACATGGATTGGACCCGTCTTGAGTTTGACACGGATTGGACCCAACTTGATTTCGACAAGGATTAGACCTGTGTCTATTTCGACATGGATTAGACCCATCTTGAGCTTGACACGGATTGGACCCTTCTAGATTTTGACACGGATTGGACCCTTCGAGATTTTGACATGGATTGGACCCATCTTGATTTCGACATGGATTAGACCTGTATCTATTTCGACATGGATTGGACCCATGTTGATTTCGACACGGATTGGACCCCTCTTGATTTCGACACGGATTAGACCCATATCTATTTCGACATGGATTGGACCCTTGTTGATTTCGACACCGATTGAACCTGTCTAGATTTCGACACGGATTCGACCCGTGTCTATTTCTACATGGATTGGACCCATGCTGATTTCAATATGGATTGAACCTGTCTTGATTTCGACATGGATTGGACCCGTGTCTATTTCGACACGGATTGGACCCGTGTCTATTTCGACACAAATTGGACCCGTGTCTCTTTCGACACGGATTAGACCCGTGTCTATTTCGACACGGATTGGACCCATGTTGATTATCGACACGGATTGGACCCGTGTCTATTTCGACACGGATTGGACCCATGTTGATTTCGACACGGATTGGACCCGTGTCTCTTTCAACACGGATTGGACCCGTGTCTCTTTCGACACGGATTGGACCCGTGTCTCTTTCGACACGGATTGGACCCGTGTCTCTTTCGACACGGATTGGACCCGTGTCTCTTTCGACACGGATTGGACCCATGTTGATTATCGACACGGATTGGACCCGTGTATATTTCGACACGGATTGGACCCATGTTGATTTCGACACGGATTGGACCCCTCTTGATTTCGACACGGATTAGACCCATATCTATTTCGACATGGATTGGACCCTTGTTGATTTCGACACCGATTGAACCTGTCTAGATTTCGACACGGATTCGACCCGTGTCTATTTCTACATGGATTGGACCCATGCTGATTTCAATATGGATTGAACCTGTCTTGATTTCGACATGGATTGGACCCGTGTCTATTTCGACACGGATTGGACCCGTGTCTATTTCGACACAAATTGGACCCGTGTCTCTTTCGACACGGATTAGACCCGTGTCTATTTCGACACGGATTGGACCTATGTTGATTATCGACACGGATTGGACCCGTGTCTATTTCGACACGGATTGGACCCATGTTGATTATCGACACGGATTGGACCCGTGTCTATTTCGACACGGATTGGACCCATGTTGATTATCGACACGGATTGGACCCGTGTCTATTTCGACACGGATTGGACCCATGTTGATTTCGACACGGATTGGACCCGTGTCTCTTTCGACACGGATTGGACCCGTGTCTCTTTCGACACGGATTGGACCCATGTTGATTATCGACACGGATTGGACCCGTGTATATTTCGACACGGATTGGACCCATGTTGATTTCGACACGGATTGGACCCGTGTCTCTTTCGACACGGATTGGACCCGTGTCTCTTTCGACACGGATTGGACCCGTGTCTCTTTCGACACGGATTGGACCCATGTTGATTATCGACACGGATTGGACCCGTGTCTATTTCGACACGGATTGGACCCATGTTGATTTCGACACGGATTGCCAGTTGATGCCGTGAAAAGGCCTCGTTGTTCTGAACTGGTGAAGATGTTGCTTTAATGATGCTCTGGAGAGAGACGTGTTCTGTGAAAACACAATCGGTTGTCAAAAGGCGATCGGGTGATGTTTTGACCCGAGGAGGTTCGAATCGGGGTGTATCGTTCAGCTTGTGTGGTGAGTGACTTTTATGATTGTCGGATTTTACGTTGAATACTATTTGGTAAGACGAGAAAAGAGAAGAAATCGATAAGTGGTGATGCACGCTCGTGGGCGGTAAGGAAAGAGCGCGGATAATTCGAATGAAGTTTAAATCAAATTAAATGTTGAAGAAGAAGAAGAAGAAGAAGAGGAGGAGGAGGAGGAGGAGGAGGAGGAGGAGGAGGAATAGGAGGAGGAGGAGCCCGTCGATGTGGGGAGGATGTTGCAGGGAGACGGCGCTGAAGAGAATATTTTAAAAGTACATTGTGAGTCGGTTCGAGGATGTTATGGGTTTTTTTTTAAACGTTTCGTTACGAGTATGACTGAAAGTGATGTTATTCGTGTGCGTTGCTTGCTGTCGGTGTTCAGATTGATTTTGTTGTTGCTTTCACGGCGATGTAATAATAATTTGTAACGAGTTTTTCTCGATCCCCACAGTCCTTGTGCGCCGCATGCGCAGATCGTGAAATTGTTTTCTTGCATTGGAGATGATTATACATGAGGTAATTCGACGCTGAAGGTGGCCATTCGGCCCATCGTGCTTGCGATATATTAATTTTTACTGTAACACTTTGTTGACATTTTCGTTGAGGCGGAGTCGGGAATGTAACAAGGAGATTCGACCCAAGAGGAGGCCATTCGACCCATCATGCCTATTCTACACCAAAGGCAAAACTGCATGAAATAAAATCTGTCAAAACGACTTGATTTAATCGGGGGAAATAGGAGAATAGTGGGATGAGAACAGTGTGGCAGATTCATCTTTAATCTATATCAATGCAGGAGGCGGTGAGGGTGAAACTGGTGCAGGAGGCGGTGAGGGTGAAGCTGGTGCAGAAGGCGGTGAGGCTGAAGCTGGTGCAGGAGGCGGTAAGGGTGCAGCGGGTGCAGGAGGCGGTGAGGGTGAAGCTGGTGCAGGAGGAGGTGAGGGTGAAGCGGGTGCAGGAGGCGGTGAGGGTGAAGCGGGTGCAGGATGCGGTGAGGGTGAAGCGGGTGCAGGAGGCGGTGAGGGTGAAGCGGGTGCAGGATGCGGTGAGGGTGAAGCGGGTGCAGGAGACGGTGAGGCTGAAGCTGGTGCAGGAGGCGGTGAGGCTGAAGCTGGTGCAGGAGGCGGTGAGGGTGAAGCGGGTGCAGGAGGTGGTGAGGGTGAAGCGGGTGCAGGAGGCGGTGAGGGTGAAGCGGGTGCAGGAGGCGGTGAGGCTGAAGCTGGTGCAGGAGGCGGTGAGGGTGAAGCGGGTGCAGGAGGTGGTGAGGGTGAAGCGGGTGCAGGAGGCGGTGAGGGTGAAGCGGGTGCAAGATGCGGTGAGGGTGCAGCGGGTGCAGGAGGCGGTGAGGGTGAAGCGGGTGCAGGAGGCGGTGAGGGAGCAGCGGGTGCAGGAGGCTGTGAGGGTGCAGTGAGGGAGATTTGTAGGAATAAGGTATGGGAGACTATTAAATATGTGGACTCTTCATCCTGTAGGAAGGATCGTCGACATAGTTTCGTGCAGTTTTGAAGGAGCAGGAATTGGGGACATTAAAGAAAGGGTAAATGACATCGTATCGGGTCACGGTTGGAAAATGGTTGTGGTGCAGGACTTGGAGCAAATGAGGTACACCTGGGTGCGAATGATGTTGGGAAAGTTTACTTAGAAGTTCTGAAAAATAGATATAGGATATTGGGTAAGTGGCTGAAAACAAAGGGTTGTGAGGTCATGTTTTCTGGAATTCTCCCAAGATTAGGAAACGATATAGAAATCATGAGCAGAGCAATAGATGTCAACCAATGGCAGGAAGAATGGTGTAGGGAGGAAGGTCTCGCATTTAAGAGGTAACAAATTTAACCCGTTATTTAAGAATGGTTCCAGAGAAGAATTTGGGAACTTCAGAAGTTTGACTTCAGTTGTGGGGACGATATTGGAGACTTTAGTTGGGTAATTAAAAAAAACAAAGGCACGCACGTGCACCGTTCAGGACAGTCCCTTTACAAATCCAAATCTACCCATTTGTACCACATCCCTGTGTGCTATATACCTCTTCATGCTCGCACATGCAGTGACATATGCCCCCCTCCGGTCAGTTCACTCCAAATTGGATTCATACATGCTACCTCGGGTGAAGCAGTTTTAAATTCAAAATGAAACCTCAGTCCTTAACAGCACCCGCCCCCCTCTCCCCGCCATACGCATTCCTCCAACCTCCTTGCAGTCCATGCAAACAGTACACATGCACCGGCGATATACTCATCCTTTCACTCCGACACGTGCACGGATTCTCACCGACACGCTCAACTTTACCCACATCTACACTGCACGTCCGCCGTGGCTTCAGCGCCACAGCAAATCTGCTCCCATCGTGCCAGAGCACATGCCTTGTGAGGCCGCGTAACCTCCACCACGGCACCATGCATCACGGGCCCGCGTGCGAGTTTGTTCCTCGAATCCCGTGCACCACACACACGTAACCAAGCATACATGCAGATGCATCTCGTTTTTTTTCATTTTCTGTCACGCGCACGCGCGCACACACACACACACACACACACACACACACACACACACACACACACACACACACACACACACACACACACACACACACACACACACACACACACACACACACACACACACACACACACACACACACACACACACACACGTGAAGGTGGAAAAGGACTTATTTAATGCAATTTAATTCGAAGCTATAAGGCAATTGAAGGTGAAAATTTTGAAAGGGGTGTAGACTTTCTATCGGCACTCTATGTTCCACATTGAAGGCTGTCTATTTCTGTGTGTCTGTCCAGTTCATAACTTTTTTTACCTTTTGAGCTTTTGTCATTAAATTTTCAAGTTTTATTTGGAGATTATGGAGAAGACAAATTAATAATTTGGTGAAAAGGTCAAAGGTCAGCATCACAAATCTTCAATTTTCATCCAATTGATGTGAAATTTTAACTTACCATTTGAGCTTTTCTCATTCAATTTTCAACAAAGCTTTATTATGAGAATATGGAGAAGAGAAATTATTATCAGTTCAGTCAAAAGGTCAAAGGTCAGCATCACAAATCTTCAATTTTCATCTGATTGACTTGAAATTTTAAGAATTTTCATATTTGGTCACTGAATTGGTTCACCAGTCAAAAGATAGAAAGCCGATTGTTTCTTTCGATAAAAAAGTCAAAGGTTGTGCTTGCATAAAATCGTCAATTTTCATCCGATTAAATTGAAATTTGAGCAAGTTTTACATATTGGGTCACTGAAGCTTATTGTTTTTGAGTTCAAAAGGTTAAGGTTGCCTAAAATTATCAGTTTTTATTTATTTATTTACTTTTATTATCTTGCCAAACCGAAGTTTTGCAAGATATGTTCGTCAGCTTGTATGTTTTTTTTTTATTTTTTTTATTTTTTTTTGTTTGTCTGTAATCACGTATAAAAAATTCTGCAGAGCACAGTTATCATCGGAAATTTTTGTAACTTCGCATATCAGAGGCCTATAGAGGTCCCTTTCAGTGCACAAAATTTTGAAGGTCAAGGTCACTTTGGCGCAAATCAGGGGAGTCGACGAAACCCTTATTTTTTGAGTAATTTTGATCGGATAGTCTTCAAACTTCATGGGAATATAGTTCATGGTCTGGCGCTCGGCTGATTAATTTTTGGTGGCGATTGGCCTTGATCTTCATATGTTTTTTTTTTTTTGTTGTTTGTTTTTTTTTTGGTCTGTAATCACGTATAAATCACTCTGCAGAGCACAGTTGTCATTGGAAATTTTTGTAACTTCGCATATCAGAGGCCTATAGAGGTCCCTTTCAGCGCATAAAATTTTGAAGGTCAAGGTCACTTTGTCGCAAATCGGGAGTCGACGAAACCCTTATTTTTTGAGTAATTTTGATCGGATCGTCTTCAAACTTCATGGGAATATAGTTCATGGTCTGGCGCTCAGCTGATGAAGTTTTGGTGGCGATTGGCCTTGACCTTCATGGTTAGCGCCTCAGGTCAAACATATTTGACCCCAAGGTCAAATTTTCAAGTTTTAGGAACCATATCGTGTAGTACCTCAAATTGAACACCTCGATGAGTGCTTTCTAGATATGTCAAGCTTGAGACATTATGACGTCATTTGGTGACGTTATGAGGCAAAAGCATATTTTTCATGGTTACTCTGTAGAACGATTCTCATCGGAATTTCTCGTAGGCAGATATTCCTCAAGGAGTCGCTCCTGGTGGACAGCAGCTCTGTTCACCTCAGTGTGACCTTAAAGAAGTCACACGTGGTCACCTTTTGGCAAGATACGGGTCACCCTGCGGGTGACATTGGTTTATTTTTTTATTTTAGCCGTTTTCGTCATGTTTGGAATGTGGAGGAAGTCTGAATGCAAAGTGGAGATGGTCAGGTTTTGCATTTTCAGATGCTTTCTCGTTGCTTTTGTTGTCATTCAATAACTTGGTTATCTATGACTCTTGATAATATCCTGAACTAGCTTTGATGTACTCCTGTTAATACTCCTTAGTTAGCTTTGGTGTATGCATGATAATTTAAATAGTTTAGTCGGCCGACTCACCCGAACAGTGCAGAACGCGGCCAAGTTCCGAACGCAGTCAAAAAAACCATACCAGTCATAAAGAAAAATATTTAACAATTCAACCCGAATTAGGGATACTCAATTAAAGTGCTGGAATTCCAGCAGGTAGATTGCCACACTTTCTTTATGAAGTAATTGGTTAATAAACTAGAAGGGCACTCAGTAGAGCACATACCTCCGCCACGTAATGCCTGATCCACGAGAACATATCGGGCCCAATAACTTTTTGAAATATCATGCTATATAATCGTTTTTGAGCCCCATCTTTCAATGGTGAAGAATCACTTGAAAAATTCTAGTAGTCGGATCCGGTTGCGGATCTTCACCAAAATTAAGCGTTGCTGTCCTTGGCTGATCAACCACATACACAAAAAAATTCAGAACGATTGCTTGAAAACTGTGGCCAAAAATCGTGTGACAAACGGACAGACAAAGACAAATGCAACAGACCAACATACTTGGTGAAAATTTTTTTCACCAAGTAGCAAAAAGACAGAGAGGGTTGAAAACATAACCTCCTTCCACCTTCAGTGGTGGAGGTAAAAATGTTTTTTGCATTCATTGAAAGCCACTGAAGGAAATGTGAAATATATTTCCTTTGAATTATTCTTTGTAAAGGTCAAGCAATGTGTTTTCCTGATCAATATCAGTGTTCCAAACCTTTACAAGGTAATGTGCTGTGACTCAAAATACTCAATTCATCCCAAATTACATGTTTATTCCTCCAAAAAGGTTCACCCAACCGTCCATTGTTCACAGTGGATTTCGAAGGACCTGTTTTGCTTGGATGCTGACCAAATGGTGAAATGGAAGGATTTGAAATCCTGCGAATAAAGATAGAGGGTGTGGACTCCTTTGGTTCTGAAGAAGAGAAAGGGGACAAAAAAGATGGTAAGTTGTGAAATATCTTGTAACATTATAGTTTTCTCATTTGTTTGTTTTCCATGAAGTTGTTCACATGTCTTCTATCTGTACAGAGGCCTGCAAAAGTATTCACCCCCTAAAAATAATGTAACTTTTGGATGAATTATGAAGCATATAGAAACAATTTTTCCAAATGAACTTTTTTTTATTCACATCTGAAGAGATTAAATTAAACACTGTTTTAGTTGAAGGAGGTTACATGAAAGGAACACCTGCAAAAAACATGCACAAATCAAAATTCACTTGTTGGAAAAGTATTCAGCACCTGAGGTCAGTACTTGGTTGAAGCACCTTTTCCTGCAATGACTGTCTTTTAGGGTAGATCTCTACCAACTTTGCACAGTGAGATGGTGAAACCTTTGCCCATTCTTCATATGAAAATTGTTCCAGTTCTGCCAAGTTTGATGGGGATCATCAATGGACTGCAATCTTCAAGTCTCACGATAAATGTTCAATTGGGTTCAAATCAGGACTTTTACTGAGCCACTCAAGAACATTTATTTTCTTCTTATTCAGTCACTTCAGTGTGTCTTTAGCTTTGGGATTCGAATCATTGTCCTGCTGAAATGTGAATCTCCTACCCAGTTTCAGATTCATGGCTGACTTAACCAGGTTTTCATCAAGGATTCTCCTGTAATTTTCACCGTCCGTTGTCCCTTCTATCCTGACAAGCTTGTCAGTCACTACTGATGAAAAGCAGCCCCATAACATGATGCTGCCACGACCATGCTTGACAGTAGCGATGGCATTGACTGGATGATGTGGAGTGTTTGGCTTGTGCCAGATGTAGCACTGAATTGATACCAAAAAGGTCCATTAGACTTTTTTTCCACATGCCTGCAGTATCATTACGATGCTTTTTCACAAGCTCCAAACGAGCTTTTAGATTCATCTTTTCTCAGTGATGGCTTCTTTCTTGCCACCTGTCCATAGAGGCCAACTTTGTTGAAGGGAACGGGATATTGTTGATTGATGAACACTGACACCCATCTCAGACAAAAAGCCTTGCAGATCTTTCCAAGTCATTGTTTGATTTACAGTGACATCCCGAACCAGTTTTTCTCGGCTGCTGCGTTTGGATGAGCAAACTGATCTTGGTAGAATCTGGATGCTATGATACGTCTTTCACTTCTTAATAATGGATTTCACCATACTCAAAGGGATAATGAGTCTTATAACCCTATCTTGAACGGTGCTTTTCCACCACTTTGGAAAGATCCTTGGTCTTCATGCTTGACTTGTTGATTTACCAAGTGAGTTGCACCTTAAAACTACTTAAGGCCCTGTCACACCTTTCTTTACGATTTAGCCAGCGTATGCCGACGTATGAAAAATTTGTCTAAAACGCTGGCACACGTCGAATACGTTATGGATAAGTTTTGTATACGTTAAGAGCACGCTGGCATACGTCGTAGTACGCCGAGCTCGTCGACAAATTTTAACATGCTTGAAATTTTTCGACGTATGCCAGCATATGACTCACACGTTCCGCATATGCTGGCCATAAGTTGTAGGCATGTTACGCGATCGTTGACACACATCGATACACGTTACTTATAAGTCGAAACACGTCGAGGTAATGTTTAGCATACCCGAAACTTATTTCTAACCTATGAGTAATGTGTTGTCGGCACGTTACGCGATCGTTGACACACGTCGACACACGTTACTTGTAAGTTACTCAAAAGTTTAAACACGTCGAGGTAATGTTTAGTGTCAGTGTTCCAGACTCCGTTTTTTTTTTTTGTTTTTTTTCCCCCTTTGTCATGACGTTGATGTTGACACTTCGATTTCTAGTGCAGTTACAATATAATATAATTAATAGGCTGCCGCTCAACGATTTAAATCATAACCGCACTAGAAATCGAAGTGTCAACGTCACCGTCATGCTGAAGAAAGAAAGAAAAAAAAAAACCAGGGAGTCTGGAACACTGATGCTAAACATTACCTCGACGTGTTTCGACTTATGAGTAACTTACAAGTAACGTGTGTCAACGATCGCGTAACGTGCCTACAACTTATGGCCAGCATATGCAGAACGTTTGTCATACGCTGGCATATGTCGAAAAATTTTCAACATGCTGAAAATTTGTCGACGTACTACGACGTATGCCAGCGTGCTTCAGCGTGCTATTAACGTATACAAAACTTACCCATAACGTATTCGACTTGTGCCAGCGTATTCGGCAAATTTTTCATACGTCGGCATAGGCTGGCTAAAACGTCAAGGTGTGACAGTGGCTTGACACTTCGATGTCTAGTGCGGTTATGATTTGAATCGTCAGCCGCAGCCGAGAAATAGGCTACGCCATGTGATCGTCGGCAATATGCTGCCATGCTATGCACAAGTTAAACTATGGTTGGGCATAGGTTGTGAACGCCGACAACACGCTCAGCATTCGTTGATCTAAGTTATCTATATATTATCGAAACGTTCTTTGTACGTTACTTATACATTATGCATATGTCCAACTCGTTATTAATATGTCCAAAACTGGAAAAAAAAAATCAATAGTTCAGTGTACGCCAGCGTTTTACATACATTTTGATACCTTGCCATACGCTGGTGAAAACGTCAAGGTGTGACAGGGCCTTTAGATAAGTGGGGGAGCTTAATCATTATATTAAACCACTAATTACATACAGGTTAAACTAATTGCACCAATTTTGTAACCTTGAAAACAAATAATTTACTCCTGAACTGATTCAGGGTTAATTAGGCAAAGGGTTTGATTACTTATGCAACTGAGAATCATCTGATTTTTTTTTCTCTGTTAATCTAACTTATGCACATTTTATTTGCAGTTTTTTTTTTTTTTTTTTTTTTTTTTTTTTTTTAGCTTTATCACTTTTGAGTAGTTTGTGAAGACTATATATTAAGTTTCATTTGAAAGCATCATGGAATAAGCTCAGGTGACAGAAAAATGGAAAACCTTGGAGGGCGGTGAATACTTTAGCAGGCCACTGTAAATGGAACATAGCTTTAAATGCTACTATAGGGCTTGCAAGGTGTGTTGTTCTGCTTAAATCTTACAGTGAAGATGCTGCTCAAGCTACATACCTGTTGTTTTGGAAAAAACTGATTCAGAATTTATCTGGTGAAAATTCAAAATACCTGAATTACACTGTGGAAATAATTATTCGGCAGGATCCCTCTGGACTCCAACCCCTTCACTGCGAGAGGTCGTGGCTTGTGTGTTTATAAATTATGAATTGTTAGAAAATGAGTTTAATACCCCCAGTAAGGTGTATCGTCATTAAGAAATGTGATCCTATAAAGTTTTGGCACGATCAACCTTGGTTAAAAGAAGATGAGCTCAGAGGAGTAGCATCACAAAGAATGTCTCATTCACTTTTATATCGAGGATAACATTGCTCCAAACTCCGAGTGAAATGAAATAACATCCTAAATTAAAGCAGATCACACAAAAAAGTGAAAAATATGATCTTGTTTAAAATATATATTTTTTTGAATTTGGAGACTTGGGAATAATTAGCATTTGGTAGCAGGACTTGAGGTGGAAAGGGGGGGGGGGGTTCTCAACTTGCGTTTCGTTGTGGGACTTGAGGAGAAAATGGGGGGGGGTTGACTTGCATTTGGTAGGAGAACGTAAGGGGAAGTGGCCGGGGGGGGGGGGATAATCCTCTCTGCCGGCATTAGTGCAGGATTGAACGAAATAGGGTACAATGCCATATAAAAAAAATCTACACCCCCTTTCAAAAGCTTGGAATTAAATTGCATTAAATCAGTCTTTTTCCACCTTTTATTTACACATTGTAACTCACAACTTCCAAGTGAAAAACAAATTATAAAAATTTCAAAAAATTAATTTAAAATACAAAATGAGAATATCTTGGTTGGATAAGTGTCCACCCTTCCTTGTAATAGCAATTGTAAATTGGCTCAGGTGGAACCAGTCACCTGCAAAAATCATGCACCAAGTTAATTCACCTCTGCCTGTTAAATTGTAGTGATTCTGACTATTTCAGAATAAAATCAGCTGTTCCTGGAGGTTTCCTCTGCTGGGTAGTGTCGTTCACAGCAAAGACTCAATCATGAGCACCAAGATCTTTCAAAAGACCTCCTGGATAAAGTTGTGGAAAGGCACAGATCAAGGGATGGGTATCAAAATATTTCAAAGGCATCGAATATCCCTTGGAGCAGTCAAGGCAATTATTAAGAAGTAGAACTCGTATGGTACCACCAAGACCCTGCTTAGATCAGGCCGTCCCAAACTGGATGACCAAGCAAGGAGACTGATCAGAGAAGCCACCAATAGGCCAATGGCAACTCTGAAAGCGCAACATGCCTTTATGGCAAAGACTGGTCAATGTGTGCATGTCAACAATATCCCAAGCATTCCACAAGTCTGGCCTGTATGGTAGGGTGGCAAGAAGAAAGCCATTACTCAAAAAAGCACACCTTGAGTCCCATTTGAGGTATACAAAAAAACCAATCCGGAGATTCTGAAGCCACGTGGCAAACAGTTTTGTGGTCTGACGAAACCAAGATGGAACTTTTTAGCCTAAATGCAAAACGTTATGTTTGGCGTAAACCCAACCCAACACAGCATATCACCCAAAGAACACCATTCCTACTGTGAAGCATGGTTGTGACAGCATCATATTATGGGGATGTTTCTCATCAGCAGGGGCTGGGGCACTTGTCAGGATAGACGAGAAAATGGATGGAGCAAAATAGAGAAAAATCCGAGAGGAAAACCTGTTGTCCTCTGCGAAAAAGCTGAAATTGGGACGGTAGTTCATCTTTCAGCATGACATCGACCCGAAGCACACGTCCAAAGCTACACTGGAGTGGTTAAGGAACAAAAATATAAATGTACTTGAGTGGCCCAGTCAGAGCCACGATCTAAATTCAATTGAAAATCTGTGGCATGACTTGAAGATTGCTGTCAATCAATGCTCCCCACGCAACTTGACTGAGGTTGAACAGTTTTGTGCAGAAGAATGGAAAAACATTGCCCAATCAAGGTGTGCAAGGTTGGTAGAGATATATCCCAACAGACTCACAGCTGTAATTGTTGTCAAAGGTGCTTCCACCAAGTATTAACTCAGGGGGGTGGACACGTATCCAACCAAGATATTCTAGTTTTGTATTTTTAACTAATTGTCTGGAATTTGTTGAATTTGTTTTTTTCACTTGGAAGTTGTGGGTAACGATGTGAAAAAAAGTCTGATTTAATGCAATGTAATTCCAGGCTATAAGGCAACAACAGTTGAAAATTTTGGAAGGGGGTGTAGACTTTTTTTTTAAAACTTTTTTTTTTTAAATGTTGAAGGCTTCAGTCATGAACTGAATAGTCCTCATCGAGGCCAAACCCTAAATGAAAGGAGCTGCATTAATAGAAAATAAGGAAAGAGAGAATAGTCTCAGTTTTTGAGTAAGTAAAAAAAACCTGATTTTTGAAAAGGGGAAGGTCATAAGTGTATGGGAAGACGTGAGAAGGTAAAGAGTTCCAGTTTGGCAGTGGAGGGGAAGAAACAAACATCGTAACGACCCACCCTGGAGTTGCCAATGGCCACACAATAATTATGTGATTTAGTGGCTTGTCGAGTATTCCTTGGTCTCGCTAATGGTGGAGGTACACAAGCAGCAAGTTCTTGCGAGCAGAAACCGAAGTAATATTTGTAGAAAAGAGAAAGAGAGCTGACTATACTATGCAGCGTAATTTGAGCGGGTCGAATTTTGAGGTCACATTGGTAGAGTTGACAAGTCGAATAACTTTGGATTCAATTCTGTCCAGTCAGTATGTGGAGCTGGCACCTCCCCTGATGTGAGAGCAGTACTCTATACAAGGACGACTCAATCCTTTATATAGTTGGAGCATCTGTTCAGAGGAGAAGAATCTTCGACATCTGAACAGGACTCCTAATTTCTTCGAGGCAGACTTAGCTATTTGCGTAATGTTTGAATTACAGGATAAATTTGATGTCGGAGTAATACCTAGTAGGTTTATTGTATCACATGGTGTAATTGTAGAGCTTCCAAAGGAGATGGGAGCGTTGAGAGGAGTTTTAGAGAGAGGGAGAGAGATGTGAAGAAATTGAGTATTTTAAGCATTAAACTTAACTTCATTACATTTGCCCCACTGGGAGATCTTGTCCAAATCCTAATTTAAAGAGGTGGCTGTGATGAAAGGAGATGTAGATCGAGTGAGGGAAGACGGGGCAGATGGGAAAGACATTGAGAGATGTAATGTCGAGTCATCAGAATGAGTGCATTTGGTTATTTGTGGAAGAAAGAAGGCCAATGATAAAAAGAAGGAAGAGTGTTGGGGACAGAACGGAACCCTGAGGTACACCGCTGTTGATGGAGAAGTGTGTTGATGTTGAACCATCAATAATTACGGAGATAGAGCGGTCGGAGAGAAAGCTCGAAATGAGAGAGCAGAGTTAAGGAGAAAAGCCGAAAGAGGGAAGCTTAGATATCAGACCCTGATGCCAAACTCTGTCAAAGGCTTTTGAGATATCAAGACTTGCAACAAAGGGTTCCCCAAAGTCTTTCAAAGAAGAGGCCCAGACATTCGTAATGTAAGAACGGACATCACCTGTAGATCTTGCCTTGTGAAAGCCGCATTGCTGGTCAGATAAAAGACTGTGAGATTCAAGGTGCTTGAGAAAATGGGAAGTGAGAAGACATTCAAAGACTTTGGAAACAATCAGTCAGATCAATAGGACGGTAGTTAGAAGGGTTTGAACGATCACCCTTCTTTAAAATAGGCTGTGCTAAGGCATGTTTCCAGGAAAGAGGAAGAGTTTGGGTTTTTAAACAAAAAATGAAACAAACAAGCAAGTATGGGTGCAAGTTCTGAAGCACATTCCTTCAAGACATGGGGAAGAATGCCATCTTGCCCGTAGGCCTTGCTTATGTCCAGAGAGAGGAGTACTTTTTTTGACTGCATGAAAAGTGATTATAGGGAAGGACATAGGATTGGTGAGGGGAGCATCAGAGGGAGATGGAATGTTAGAGTCATCCAGTGTGGAGTTTGAGGAGAAAAGAGAACCAACAAGAGTTGCTTTATCAGTCGGAGAGACAGCGATTGTATCAGCGAAACAGAAAAGCAAAGGAAAGGTAGAGCGACAGAAGTTGTTGGAGATACTTTTAGCTAAGCTCCAGAAAGATGTATTAGTGGAAGAAGATGAGAGGTTGTCACATTTCTTTTGAATAAAGGAATGCTTCGCCTCACGAATAACATGTTTTCAATGATTTCTGGCAGATATGAAAACTGAATGCGAGTGAAAGGAAGAAGAGTTTTTCCATGTCCGATATGCGGCATCCCTTGCACGAATGGCTGCAGAGCAGGAATTATTGAACCAAGAATTGGTTGGAGAGATATATTTGAAAGAGAAGGGAATATAAGCCTCCATTCCTGCAATGATAACTTCAGCTATACGTTCAGCAGAGATTGAGGCATTGCCTGAGGAGAGGCAGTAGTCTTTCCAGGGAAAGTCAGAGAAGAAGTTTCGTAAACCAGTCCAGTCAGCATTATTGAAATGCCAATACTGGTGTTTCATCGGAGCAGTCGAAGAAGTGGTGGTGGTAAGTAAAGTGATGTTCATAAAATTGTCGTCAGAAGAACCAATTGAAAGCTGAAATTGTGTAATTGTAATGCAACGGATTGGAAGTGAAGAATAAATCCAAAGTATTGGTCGTGTGGTTATGACGATCTGGGATATGGGTAGGGTGGGTGATAATTTGTTCCAAATCATTAAGAATTGAAAATGTAAGAGCTTCAACTCTCCCAACATCCGTGTGGGAAGATTTCAGCCACTCCCTGTGGGGGACATTGAAGTCTCCGAGATGGAGAAATTCTGCTTGAGGGTGTTCGGATATCATGGCCTCATGACGAGTTAAGATAGTCAAAGAAAGCTATAACGTTTGTAGAATTGGGAGAGCAGTAAGTGGAACAGAGAAAGATGGTGATGGTCGGGAGATAAATATTAAGCCAGATGACATCAAAGTTTGGAGATTCGAGGTCCACAAGGCGTACAGCAGACGTGTTGATGTTGGAGTGGACACAGACTCCTCCTTTGAAGAGGAATTGCGAGTGAAGGTTGTAGTTCAAGATGTTATAAGAATTAACAAGAACGTCATGTGATAATTGGGTCTTTGATAGAAGCAATATATTAGGAGAGGAGCTTGCTAGATGATGTTCAACAGAGGAAAGATTCGAAGAAAGACCACAGATGTTGGTGAAATGGATTGAAAAAAAGTCACGTTGGTTCAAATGGTAAGGGTCTTGGGAGGGACCGATACGACTACTGCTTGAGTCCCCCCTCTCGTTGGCAGCAGAGACGGGCAGGTCACCGGAGATTCTTCGCACCCCATAATGCCGGCAACTGGGGGCCATTAACTTTTCGAACTTTATCATATTTATATTTAATTGCAGACTGTCTGAGGGAAATGAGAAGAAAGAGAAATTTAAGAGAAAGAATGTAAAGTGAGGAATGAAAATGAGTGAGTGAGAAAAATGTATGACATTTGTTTCCAAGAAAGAGATATTAAAGCCAGCCTGATAGCTATAGTTTGAGTGAGACAGAAAGTAAGACCAGCAATCCTGACACGGAGTGTGCAAGATGGTTCCGGGCACCACTTTAACACTGCAAAGTCAGAACGGTAGTCCTATCCTGAGCAGTGTGACCACTCCTTAGCTTTTTTCACAAGATCTTGGCTATTCGTTGTTCACCTTGGCTTCTTGGTTTTCTATAGGTTTTCTTGGCGTATAGGTTTTCTATTATCATCGCTTTTCCGAAACCTAGTGAATTCTTGGCTTTTTTCATTGGCTCACCTTGGCATTTATGAAAAGGAGGAGTGGTCACACTGACCCAGAGCGGTTGCTGTCGACAACCTACCTAAAATAAAAATAAATAATTAATTGTACGACCTCTCGGCACTGTACGTTAAAACAGCACGTTCAAATGAGACAGCATTACCACCCGTCGCTTTCAAACACCACGTACCATTTATAGAAGAGATTAGGCCTTAGTTATTTTATAACTTGGTTTACGCAGTTCTTCAGCTAAAATGTAGGGTCAGTAGGTTGAAATATAAATATAATTTCAATTTTTAGAAATCATATATTTTTATGATTTTTTTTTCGGACGTTCCATGTGGATGTCAGGTCAGGTCTGTGACCTGCTACAGGTACCATGTAAACCTGTACTAACCTGTTCCATGGTCGGGTTATCGGCGACTAAACAGTCTCCCCCCACCAGGTTTTCTGGTGAGGAGGGTGTTTGGATATGGACACCCAGCAGGATTAAAAACAAAACCTGTCAAAGAGCGGAGGAGCTTCTTGTGAGCCAACGGCCATCCATATCTAGTGCCCAACTGTGTCTGCGGACGTCCTCCTGCAGTTGGGTTACTTTTTATTAGGAGGTTGATGGTAGGATTTGCACTCCGGCCACTGTAAAACAAACAAACGCAAAAAAACCTGAAAACCCACTCTGTGGGAGTACCTCCTGTGCAACTTCCCTTCGCAGGGCAGCTCACCAGATGACGGGATTGGGGCAAAGCCTTCGGGACCCCCAATCTTTGATGAAAGGAGGGAAACCACGGGGTAACCTCCCTGGGTCAGATTGTGGGAGAGTATGTCGAAGTGGTGCTGAGGTGTCGTCCACCAGACGACGGTCTCTTTGGGTTAACCTGAGGCAGTCCCTTCGGGTGGGTGCCTGGAATGTCCTATCCCTAAGAGAGGATGATCACCTGTCTCTGTTATCATCTGAGCTCAAGCGTTTAGACCGGTATTGCAGCACTCTCTGAGGTTCGGAGACCGGATTGCGGCGAGATAATGGTGGGTGGTTACACCTACTATTGGTCTGGTCGCTCTGATGGTTACCATACTCAAGGAGTTGCTGTTGCTGTGTCCAATAAGCTGACCCCAATGATAATTGAGGTAACACCGGTCAACGAGCTTATTATGAGACTAAGGATTCGTCACTCCTTAGGTGTCATTTCCCTGGTCTCTGTCTATGCTCCGACTGAGGCGAGTGACCTCACCGTGAAGGACACATTCTACGCCACGCTCGAGTCTATGGTTGATCAGTGCCCCAGACGAGATACACTTCTAGTCTTGGGGGATTTCAATGCATCGACTGGAACTGATAGGGATGGTTATGAGACGTGTGTTGGTCCCCATGGGTCAGGAACTATGAATCAGAATAGCACTAAGTTCCTTGACTTTGCAAGAAGTCATGGACTTAGGGTGGCCGGTTCATGGTTTCAGCGCCCACAAGCTCATCGCTGGACTTGGTATTCCAACGCTGGCGGTGTGGCAAAGGAGATTGACCATGTCCTCGTTGACGGTCGCTGGAGGATGATCCAGAACTGCAGGGTCTACTGGAGTGCTCAGTTCCTCAATACTGACCACCGGCTTGTTGTAGCAACTCTAAAGCTGCACCTTAAATCCTGGAGAATGGTACCATCCCAGCCTAGGCTGGATGTTTGCAAGCTCAAGGATGAGAGAGTAGCTGAGGAGTTTGTGAACAGGCTGAGTGGACATTTGGGGTGTCTGGGTGCTTTGGGGGGGGGGGGTCCTGAAGAGTTATGAATTACCTTCAAGACCACCGTCCTTGATGTTGCCGGTGGATGTCTTGGAACTCACCGCAGGGCAAAGAAGAATTTTGTCTCTCAAGGGACACTAGACACCATTGACCAGAGTCGCAGGGCCAGGCTGAATGGCAGAGTTGAGCTGTTCAGGGAGCTGAGGCGTAAAACTGTACGTGCACTAAGGGTGGACAAGGAGGCCTATGTGTGAGGAATCTGTGAGGGGGTAGAGCATCACCTGTGAACAGGTGATTCTCGTCCCGCTTACAGGGGAATTCGCGCATTGCGTTCATCCAAGCCCATCACTCGGATCACTGCAGTTAGAGCAGAGAGTGGTAGGCTCTTAACAGAGGAGTCTGAAGTGAAGGCCCGCTAGGCCGGTTACTTTGAGCAGTTGTTCCAGGCTGATCCACCAGCTGTCGAATTGGACGTCAATGGTGTTACAATCCCTGTTGCTGACCCTCCAATCAATTGTGGTCTACTTTCGCTTGTGGAGACACGGGCTCCGGTGAACCGGTTGAAACAGGGTAAAGCTCCAGGGATCTGTGGCATCCATGCTGAACTTCTCAAGGCTGGTGGAAATGCTGCACTCATGTCGTTGCATGCAGTTTTGTGCTCTGCCTGGAACACAGGCATCATCCCAACTGATTGGAAGAGGGGCCTTTTTGTCCCTCTCTGGAAAGGGAAGGGTGATCGCCAAGACTGCAACAACTACCGAGGGGTGACACTGCTCTCAGTGCCGGGCAAGGTCTTTGCTCGGATAATTCTTGATAGGGGTCGCCACCATCTGCTTGAGCACCAGCTTCCAGAGCAGTCAGGCTTCACAACAAAGAGGTCAACGATTGACCGTATCCTTGCTCTACGTGTCCTGACCGAACGCAGACGAGAGTTTCGGCAGGGGCTGCTTGCAGCCGATGTTGATCTCTGTAAAGCAGGGGTCGGGAACGTGTGGCTCGCGAGCCAGGTATGGCTCTTTTGATGATTGCATCTGGCTCGCAGATAAAATTGGAGTTTGAAACTTGGAAAGCCCAATATTTCTCGCAGAAGCTTTACCTATAGTTTGAATGGTGTCGTGCTTCATTCACGTGCAGGGCTGAACTTGGCAGAAGGAGAGAAGAAAAAACACCTCCGAATTGTCTGAAGCGGTTTTTGTTTCGTCCAGTCATGCGGCCGACGCGAGTAGTGATTTCGGTTCCTCCAATGACGTGCCGCCGCCGAGACGCGTCACGGAATTCATCTCGACCAATCACGCGCCACCGCTGAGGCGACTCGTGATTTTGGTTCCTCCAATGACGTGCCGCCGCCGAGATGCATCACGGAATTCATCTCGACCAATCACGCGCCACCGCTGAGGCGACAGCATCCCAGAGTCGGCCGGCCGCGCCGCACCTCTCGAGTATGTCAGCCCGTGCGCAGGCCAGCCAGACTCACTTGGGTCAACATCTCCCTCTCTCTAATTTGCTCAAAGCTAACCCTTCGACGAAGAAGATGGCGAAAAGAAAAAAAGATGAGGAGTATCGTACATTTCAGGACGAATGGGCCGAATAATTTGCCTTTGTGGAGAGAGCAGGTTCTGTGGTGTGTCTAATTTGCAATGACAAAATTGCATCGATGAAACGGTTGAATATAAAGCGGCACTTCGACACGCGCCATGCTACCTTTGCATCAAAATACCCTGTGGGAGACAGCAGAAAGAAAGCGTGCCAAGAGCTACTGAGCAGGGTGCAAGCCAGCCAGCAGCAACTCCGCGTATGGACCCGGCAAGGTGACTATAATTCCGCCAGCTTTGCTGGATCTTTAGCAATAGTGAGGAACGGAAAACCATTCACAGATGGCGAGTATGCAAAAACGTTCATGCTGGATGTCGCCAATGAACTTTTTGATGATCTTCCGAACAAAGACAAGATAATCAAACGGATACAAGACATGCCTCTGTCGGCAAGACCTGTTCATGATCGTACCATCATGATGGCAAACCAAGTGGAGGAAACGCAAGTGAAGGACATAAATACAGCGCCGTTCTTTTCCCTGGCTTTGGATGAGTCAACAGACGTAAGCCATTTGTCGCAGTTCAGTGTGATTGCAAGATATGCTGCTGGTGATACACTGCGCGAAGAAAGTCTTGCTGTTCTGCCAATAAAAGGGTCCACAAGAGGTGAGTATTTATTCAAGTCTTTCATGGAGTTCGCTCAAGAAAAAAATCTACGAATGGATAAACTTATCTCGGTGTGTATTGATGGTGCTCCGTGTATGTTGGGGAAAAACAAAGGATTTGTGGCGCTTCTCCGTGAACATGAAAATAGACCCATCCTAAGTTTCCATTGCATTCTACACCAGGAGGAACTTTGTGCTCAGATGTGTGATGGGCCGCTTGGCGAAGTGATGTCGCTGGTCATTCGTGTGATCAACTTTATTGTTGCCCGAGCCTTAAATGCTCGCCAGTTTAAAACACTGCTGGATGAAGTTGGAAATAACTATCACGGTCTGCTTTTGCACAGCAATGTGCGTTGGTTGTCAAGAGGGAAGGTGCTTAGCCGTTTTGCGGCTTGCCTGAACGAAATCCGGGCTTTCCTTGAAATGAAAGGGATTGAGCATCCTGAGCTAGCCGAAACTGAGTGGCTCCTCAAGTTTTACTATCTCGTGGATATGACTGAACATCTGAACCAGCTCAACGTGAAAATGCAAGGCATTGGAAATACAGTGTTATCCCTTCAACAAGCCGTGTTTGCTTTTGAAAACAAGCTGGAGCTCTTTATCATGGATCTTGAAACAGGTCGTTTACTACATTTTGAAAAACTGAGACAATTTAAAGATGCATGCACAGCAAGTGAGCCCACTCAAAACTTTGATCTCCACCAGTTAGCTGGCTTCACATCCAGTCTCCTACAGTCATTCAAAGCACGCTTTGGAGAATTTCGTGAGCACACTCGTCTTTTTAAGTTCATCACCCATCCAAACGATTGTTCACTGAACACAGCCGACCTGAGTTCCATTCCTGGTGTCTCCGTCAGAGATTTTGAAGCAGAAGTGGCTGACCTGAAGGCCTCAGACATGTGGGTGAATAAGTTCAAGTCACTGAATGAATATTTGGAAAGAATCGCACGACAGAAAGCAGAGTTGGCGAGCAAGCACATGTGGACAGAAATGAAAAAACTTCAACCCGAAGACGAGCTGATTATCAAAACTTGGAACGCGCTTCCTGTCACATACCTCACACTGCAGCGTGTGAGTATTGCTGTATTGACCTTGTTTGGATCTACGTATGCATGTGAGCAGTCTTTCTCACATCTTAAAAACATCAAGTTGAGGCTTTCATCCGTTAGACGTGATCGTAGGTTGACTACGATCACGTCTAACGGATGAAAGCCTCAACGCTTGCATGAAGCTTAACCTCACCAAGTACCAACCAGACTACAAAGCCATCAGCAAATCCATGCAGCACCAGAAGTCCCATTAATGGTGAGTATTATAACAACATTATTTAAAAGAATAAATTCAGAGGCTTATTATACTAACATTTAGTTGAATTCAGTCTTAAAATATATTATATGGCTCTCACTGAAATAGATTTCCAAATATTTTGTTTTAATGGCTCTCTGAGTCAAAAACGTTCCCGACCCCTGCTGTAAAGCGTTCGATTCAATGAATCGGGATGCCCTCTGGAGGATTCTTGGTCTTCGTGGGGTGCTACCAAAACTGATTGATCTGATGGCTGAACTCTACTTTGGTACTGAGAGTGCTGTGAAGTGTGGTGGTACAATCTCTGACTTATTTCCAGTTGATACTGGAGTTCGTCAGGGTGGTGTCCTGGCCCCCACACTTTTCAGCACTTGTATGGACTGGATTTTAGGGAGGATGTCGGAAAGATCAAGCTGCGGTGTCAATGTCAAGATACTGACATTGGGAATGTCAAGATCTCGGACCTTGATTTCGCAGATGATGCAGTCATCTTTGCGGAGACTTTAGATATCCTTTTGGGGGCCCTCAAGATGCTGAATGAGGAGTCAGAGCCGCTGGGATTATGGGTTTCTTGGGTCAAAACTAAGATCCAGGCTTTCAATGACATCTTGGATGCTGCTGTCCTGTCTGTGTCTGTTTGTGGTGAGGATGTTGAGGTCGTGGAGAGATTCACTTACCTTGGCAGTGATATTCATGTCTCTGCTGGCTGTGAGTCAGAGGTCAATAGACGTCTGGGTCAGGCCTGGGGAGTCATGGATACACTGGATCATGGGGTGTGGCGCTGCCGGTACCTGTGCGGGAGGATGAAAGTCCGAGTATTCAGGTCCTTGGTGCTTCCAGTCTTGCTCTATGGATGCGAGACTTGGACTCTGACCAAGGATCTGAGACGGAGACTTAATTCCTTTGGTACCAGGTCTCTTCAGAGAATCCTTGGCTATCGCTGGTCAGATTTTGTGTCCAATAAGCGGTTGCTGCGAGAGACTTGGATGAGATTTGTTACCTGCATGGTCATTGAGCGTTAGTTGCGGCTGTATGGACATGTGGCTCGTTTTCCTGACACTGATCCTGCTCACCAGATTCTCTCAGCGAGGGAGTCTCGTGAGTGGAGGAGGGCAATGGGCTGACCACGTGCCTCGTGGTTGCAGCAGGTTGACCAGCATCTCAAGGAGATGGGGATGGGCTTGGCATCTGCCTGGGGGAAGGCCAGATGGAGGCTCCTGTAGTACCGGCGGAAAGTGGACGCAGCGACGCGCTGTTCTGGCACATGCTCCCATACCTGACCTGACCTGTTCCATGGAAAAGACAAGGGTAGGTGGGGGGGGGGATATAAATCCCGGACCAGGAGAATCTAAGAAAACATTGAAGATGGAAAACCATTCAAATGCAGGATGCCATTGTTCAGTGTATCATCTGATGTGAAAAACAATAAAGAAGGATTAAAACTTCTTTTTACAATATACAGTCTGGTATGTTTTTCTGAAAGGAACCTGTTGGATCATCAAACAAATGGAAACAATGCTGAGAAAATTACTGTCCAAGTCGTAGATGTGTGCGTGCACACGGGCATACTGCTGGATATGATTAAAAAAGGTGTCTACTCGGAGTCAACATGCTCAAAACGGTCAATCAGAGCCATAACCAGCTTAGTTTTCAGTGGGCATCTGATCGTACCGTCTCCCCTCCCCATGAGCACATCAAATGCTGATTTCTGGTCCGTTGAAGGCTGAATATCAGCATCTCGCAGGGAAACTTTGATGTACTTGGCACCGAAATCTTTCAATACGAACAGCAGTGTACAACTTTCGATGGAAACAAAATCGGCACGATCAAGAGTGTGCTGTGTCACATGATTGGGTTTTCGTATATCATGCCTCGCCCGCTAGGGGTGGTAGGAATGTGCTTCTGGTCGCGCAACAAAGCGGAGTTGATGCTGGCACGCTTGCGTCTCGTGTTCCACTGCACCTCGTACACTCTAGTTGGCGACGAGGATGGTTGAAAACGGACATGTGCCCGTTTTCGTCGGAGACGACTTCGGATTGTTTTCAGAACAATTGGAATGCTATTTCCACGCGAATGATGTGGTCGACGAGAGCAAACAGAAGTCGATCTTGCTCGCTTCGCTTTCGGCGGAGCATTATCGACTACTGCGTGATTTGGTGGCGCCGGGCAAGCCCCTTGATGACGGGCTGTCGTTTCGGGACATTGTGCAGAAGATGAAAGCACACGTGGCGCCGGAGAAGTCATTACAGCTCGCTCGATACCAGTTCGATCGCCTCTCGAAAGGGGCAGAGGAATGCGTCGCTGATTTCATGGCGTGGATTAAGCATTCTTCCGTGGCCTGCAAGTTCACTGTGGGGGAGCGTCCAGCGCGGCTCAGGGATCGTTTTATTGCTGGTTTACAAGATGCGAAGATGGTTTCGGAGGTTCTATGGCTGAAGGGTGAAGCCATTACATTCGACTCGGCGGTCAGCATGGCTACAGCGGTCGAGCAGACTCGCGAGGATGTTCGAGCCATCACCGGCCACGCAGGGTCGCGAGCGCCCCGGGACGCGCGCATGACCTTCGATGCGGGTCGGACGTCGCCGCACATGCGGCGAATTGGCCCCGCGGCCGTGTTTGGGATGCAGAGGTCGACACCTGCGCCGTGCGTGCCCATATAAAGGCACCGTGTGTTTGAATTGTCACAAGGTGGGTCATCTGAAGCGTTTGTGCCGTGGGGCGCCGGCCACCGTTAAGGTCATGGACGGCGATGTGCGAGGCGACCCGGGGCGGAACCGGCGGTCGTTGATGGGCCTGTTTTCAATTGGCCCGGCGGCGGCGCGCCCGATGACGGTGGAAGTCGAAGTGAACAAAACGCCGATCACGTTCCAGGTCGATACGGGAGCGGCTGTGTCGATCATGGGCGAACAGGCCGCGCGTAGACTCAACGACCTGAAGCTTATCAGGTCGGACCTCACACTGTTCACGTACACCCGCGAGAAGATAACGCCAGTCGGGATGGCAGACGTGTCTGTGCGGTACCAAGGCCAGGTCGCCACGCTTCGGGTGTACGTCGTGCGGGGGAGGGGACCGTCTCTCCTCGGCCGAGATTGGCTGGCCCGCATCAGGCTAGACTGGGCCGCAGTTCACCTTGTGCAACCCGTGCCGAGCCGATGGGAGGATCAGTTGGAGAAGATTCTTCAGAGACATCAAGGTTTGTTTGGCGACGACCTTGGGAAACTCAAGGGCATGGAGGCAAAACTCTTCCTGAAGGAGGGGGTGGTACCTCGGTTTTGTAAACCACGTCCGGTGCCGTATGTCCTGCGGGACAAGGTCAAGGGTGAACTGGATAGGCTGGAGGCCTGTGGAGTGATCGAACGGGTGTCGTGCTCAGATTGGGTCACCCCGGTTGTCACGGTGCTGAAACGGAATGGAGACGTCCGATTGTGCGGGGACTTCAAATCCACGGTTAACCCGGGGCTCGGCGTGGAGCAATATCCACTGCCGTCAATCGATGAAATATATGCGCGATTGGCGGGGAGTCAATACTTCACGAAGCTAGACCTGCGTGATGCATATTTTCACCTGCCGATGGATCCCGGGAGTAGCGAGCTTTTGACAATCAACACGTGTCAAGGACTCTATCGATATACCCGACTCTGTTTTGGGATTGCTTCGGCCCCAGCTTTGTGGCAGAAAGCCATGGATCAGGTTTGCATTGGCCTGCCCGCTCAGACCTACCTGGACGATGTGCTCATTGCGGGGAAAACGGCGGACGAGCATCTTGCGAACATTGCCCAAGTGCTGACAAAGCTAGAAGCGTGCGGCCTGCGCTTGAACAGGGACAAGTGCGCATTCTTCAAGCAGCGCTTGGAATACCTCGGGCACATCATCACGCCGGAGGGGCTGTTGAAAGGTCCTCGGAAGGTGGAAGCGATTCAGCACATGCCACCGCCTCGCGACAAGACGCAGCTGCGCTCGTTCATTGGTATGGCCCAGTATTACCAAAGGTTCGTGCGAGGGCTCAGCTCACAACTTGCGCCGTTGACACGGTTGCTCAGGAAGGACGAGCGCTGGGCTTGGCGGCCTGCACACCAGGTGTCGTTCAACCGCGTCAAGCGGCTGCTCACAGAGGATACGGTCCTTGTGCACTACGAGCCTGCGTGTCCGCTCCTATTGGCATGCGATAGCTCTGCATATGGCATCGGGGCAGTGCTCTCCCACAGGATGGACGATGGTTCCGAGCGGCCTGTTTGTTTTGCATCCCGGACCCTGTCCGCAGCAGAGCGGGGATATGCCCAGATCGAGCGCGAGGCTCTCAGCCTCGTCTGGGGTGTCCGGAGGTTTCATCAATACCTGCTAGGGCAGCATTTCACTTTGCAGACGGATCACAAACCGCTTCAATTCATCCTGAGACCCGAACGCGGGGTGTCGGTGGTAGCGGCCGCGCGAATATAGCGGTGGTGTCTGTTTCTTGGTGCTTACGATTATGATATTCAGTTCCGAAGCACTGAGAAGCATGCCAACTGCGACGGGCTCTCACGCTTGCTATGTGCGGAGGGTCCAGCTGTGTCTGAGTTGGCCGACCGGGTCGATGTGTTCGCGCTGGGCCAGGTCCAAAGCGGGCCGGTCACGGCCAGACAGGTCGCGGTGGAATCGACTCGTGATCCGGTGCTCACCCGTGTCGTCCAGGCGATTTCTACGGGGAATTGGAGCGATCTGCCTTCGACACCGGCATTTCAAACTTTCACGTCACGCGCATCGGAGCTGTCGCTGGTCCAGCGGTGCGTTAGGTGGGGGTTGAGGACGGTGATTCCACCGAAGTTCAGGCAGCGGTGTTTGGATGAACTGCATGTCAGTCACCTTGGCATGGTGAAGACCAAGAGTCTTGCTCGTAGCCTGTTGTGGTGGCCGGGGTTGGACAAAGACATTGAGCAGTTGGTTAAGCGTTGCGCCACGTGCCAGAAAGATGCTGATAACCCGCGTCGAGCTTTGGGGCTATGGCCTGCGCCATACAGAGCCTGGCAGAGGGTCCATGTAGATTTTGCGGGGCCGGTTAATGGCAAAATGTTTTTGATTGTGATTGATGCATTCTCTAAATGTTTCTGCATTCTGCACCTTTCTGCAATCGATGCATTCTGCACCTCGTTCACTCTAGAGAGTAGCGTGCGAATCATCCCTGCTGTTGCACTCAATTGATGCAATAGTTCAGCCAGAATATTCGTCGTCAAGATGTTGCGTGATTAAATCACCAATACAGTCACTCAAATTTATAACGCTGACATACTTCTTAACAACTCGTGGCTCGCAGACTTCCTCTCCTGTCGCAGTCACCGTGTGACCCTAAATGGAGTTCTTTCATCCCCTCTTCCTGTCCAGGCTGGAGTTCCTCAAGGTAGCATTCTGGGCCCTGTTCTTTTTCTGGTTTTCATCAATGATCTCTCCGACTCCCTGGAAAATCCTCTATATCTGTTTGCTGATGACTCCACCCTCTGCCGTACCATCTGTCATCCCCCAGACCGGCATGCAGCAGCTTATTCACTCACGGCAGATCTGGGTAAAATCACAAACTGGTCCAACACGTGGAACATGTCTTTCAATCTGGACAAATCTCACACTCTCACTATGTCTCTTCGAAAGGACCGTTTAGAAAATCCCCCCATCCACTTTCTCAACAATCCTCTGGAAGAAGTCCTTTCTTTCAAGCTTCTGGGTCTCACTATCTGCCATGACCTTTCCTGGGAAAGCCACATTTCAAACTTCGCCTCCAAAGCCAGTCGCCGACTGGGAATCCTCCGTCGTGCAAAGTCCTTCCTCGGCCCACCTGAGCTCCTGACCACTTACAAAGCTTTTGTCCGCAGCCTAAAGGAGTACTGCTCTCCCCTCTGGGCTGCTGCTCCTGCCTCCCACCTTTCTCGGCTTCACGCTGTGGAAACCAAGGCATTTCGGATCATTGGCATCTCCCGCAATGAGGCTGAGTCTTTGGGCCTCTCACTCAATCACCGCAGGTTGGTCGGTGGTTTTTCTGTCTTCTACCGTCTCCTCTCTTGCCTCCCCCCCAGCTCTCTCTGCGATTTGTCCCCACCACATTTCGGAACATGTTACAGAGCACGTTATTAAACAAGAGAGATGGCTAGATCTTGTGGATATCTACCACGAGAGGATGCCATACCTATCATTAAGCAGAAGAAACGGCGGTCGCTCGAAAGTAACACCATCTCTGCTGAGACTGACGATTTGATGTGTACACTGACTATTTGAGTGGTGAATCAAACACCTTTTGCCATTGCTCGGCAGTTACCACAAGAGCATCTGAAAATAATTATCTATTATCAACACAAATTTCTACAAATCAAATGAACCACCATCTATTTATAGTGGAGAGAAAGTATTGTTGCGGACCCGAGTTTGCGGGGTTACTACGAGGATGGGGGTATCCCCAGTTATCCTCGGACTCACCGGGAATCGAGGCCATCGCACACGAATAGGTCCGTGTCGTGGCGGGTTGCTAATCGACCGCGAATGCCAACAATTTAACCACGTGACTCTGTGTCCTCCATCTGACTACTGTTTGACTGTGGTACACGCAGTCTCCTTATCGGGGAATCGTGCCCTTGGCGGTTGTGCTACTTTTATCTTCATTGGATCTTGATTGAGGCGGCCGAGCTTACCGCTTGCACAACGCCGGACTGATGAGAGCCAATCCGTTGGGGAATTATATTCTCCCGGCTAAGCTAATGGGCGGAACATGCTGGACCAATGAAGGAAAAGACAAAAACGAGCTGGGTACATTTATAACAAGAAAAAGAGCAATCGGAGTTTGCAGACCCTCACCAGGACTTTTGTGTAGTTTTTAGTGGCGTTTGTGTACTGGTGTGTTACGTAATTAGTATAAGACAAAATTAGAACTGCCACTTTATAACTGCTGGCAGCGATGACCGGGTACCAAGACGTCCCACTTCGATGCAATCCCTCTTTGATTGGACACCTGACCCTGACCCATGACATCTTTTTTATGATTATTCAATTTAATTTGGAATGGGATGAAAATTAATTCAATTCAAATCATATGGAAGACCAAATCGGTACATTCCTACATTGGAGTAATCAGAAGGAACCCAAACAAGAAATATACCATCAGAGATGGGGAATCCCCTGCCATTGAATGAAAAAGGTCATACATATACCAGATAATGAGGGAGGTGAATTGGATACAAGACACCATTTGGTCATCATCTCGAAAAAGATCCCCAGGGGTGAGGAACGTAGTAACCAAAAATAATTGAAATCAAATAAGCGGTTTTCCATTTATGACAAAAAACATTTTTTTCAAGATGGCCACCCCAGTCGGCCATCTTGGATCCGGCCATGCCCAAAATCAATAGGGTTCTTCCTTTTCAGGTGGTACATGTGTGACCCAAATTTCCAATCGATATGGCGAACAGTTTGAATTATCGCACTCGCAGCTATAAATGTTGATGCCCGGACGGACGGACGACCCGGGTGACAACAATATCCCCCTTCCGCCACGCGGCGGGGGATAAAAAAGCAAAGATGAAGTCATCAGGAGGAACCTGGATAGGATTCATATTTCAACTGCTACCCCCTACCCTCAAACACATCCAGGTACAACCAAGCGATCCTTATTAAAAAGAATGTGTGTGTGTATATATATATATATATATATATATATATATATATATATATATATATATATATATATATATATATATATATATATATATATATATATATATATATATATATATATCTTCTTCTTTCGGCTGCTCCCGTTCGGGGTCGCCACAGCGGATCATCCGTATTATCCGCATAGTGATTTGGCACATGTTTTATGCTGGATACCCTTCCTGACGCAACCCTGGTCGCCTCTTACGACGCAGGGATATTGTACAGCTATTCTAACTGGGGTATACACCGGCGCAGTATACTGGTACTCATTTTGCCGACCTCGGAAGGATGACAGGCTGAGTCAACCCCCTGGTGTATTAATTCAGTGGCCCAACGGGGCTTGAACTCAGGACCTTTTGGATCCCAAGCCGCTGCCCTAACCACTGCGCCAACACCAGGCTATATATATATATATATATATATATATATATATATATATATATATATATATATATATATATATATATATATATATATATATATATATATATATATATATATATATATATATATATATATATATATATATATATATATATATATATATATATATATATATATATATATATATATATATATATATATATATATATATATATATATATATATATATATATATCTATATCTATCAAAAAACAAAATAATAATTCTGGGCTGATACACCATGCCTCTGATCAAATTAAAATTTAAAAAATGTATTCCCCATCATGACTAATTGTGAAGTTTCACGTCGATTGATTAAGCGATTCCAGCGAGAACATTATTTAATATTTTCTTCTATTCAATCTGGCTATCAAACCATGTGACCGATCAATTATTCCTTAACAAATTTGTACATCCATGGCTTGGAGAACATCTGTGTGAAGTTCCCCTCGATCTGTCCAGTCATTCTGCAGAAGATGATTTTTATAGGTTTTAGGGTAAATCCAATATGGCTGCCAAACCATGTGACCTGTGAAATCATATGTATAAACCTTTTGTTCCTCATAGATAGGTGGTCACACGTATAAAGTTTTGCGTCGATCTGTTCAGCCACTTCAGAGAAGATTTTTGAAGGTTTTTTTTAGTTTTATTTTTTATAAGGCTGCCGAATCACATGACCGATGACATCATCAATTTTTTTCTGTGGACCATTTTATCCCTAGATGACCCTCAAAAAATTTCATAGTGATTAGATGTAGTGTTCTACATATGCAATTATGATGTCATAAGGAAGGCACCTATGATGTTTTCAATATATATATATATATATATATATATATATATATACACACACACATCACACTTGTTCCCCATGAAGAGTACTTGCCATGTGCCAAGTTTCAATTTTTTTCCTTTGTGCGGTTTTGGAGATACAGAGGTCCAAAGTTTTTCTGTTTTTCCAACATGGCTGCCACACCACGTGACCTATCTATCCATCCATCCACCGGGACCACACTCTGTATAGAGCGTCGGTGCTGTCAAAGCAGTATCCTTGGGCACAATCCTGGATGGGTCGCCACTCCGACGCAGGATACTAAAATGGCTCGATCATCACAGCAAGCTGGTTCTCATTTTGCTGACCTGAAGGATGACAGGCTGAGTCAGCCCCACCTGGTATTAATTCAGTGGCCGAGTGGGAATTGAACTCAGGACCTTAGGATCCCATGCCCACCACCCTAACAATGAAGCCAACACCAGGCATACGTGACGTATGATGTCATACTTATGAATTAAACATTCTACACGAGTAGTTGCTCCTATGGTGAAAATTTTGTCTCAATCTGATAAGCGTTTGCAGAGAATAACTCTGAAATTCTGTGCAAACAAACAAACCAACCGACTCAAATGCAATACCCTCTCCTTTGGTGGGAATAGCAAGCAGTTTATTACAGCAAGGCGAGGAAAATTATGCGTCGCAGTAATACGGTTTGTCACAAGATGTGCAGCAGGAGGAAGTAAGGAATTTGTGGGTGTGGCAAAAGAAATGCAGATATTTACAAAAAGAAAGAGACAGTGCAGAGTTTACCCGATAACCTTCGCACAATCTTACTTATGTTACACAGGTTGCAGGCGCCATCAAAAGCACATGCACACACACACACACACACACACACACACACACACACACACACGGGAATTGGATTTATCCCAGAAAGAGGAAAAGCAGTTGAGATTTAGCGACCTCGTTGTACCTGGCACGGTCGACGGACCTATGCAACCGAATCGCTTAGGAAGAGGGAGGAGGGAAGAAAACTGGGGGTGTCTATGGTGTGTGAGTGGAAGGTGCAAAATGTGGTGCAGCATGATTCAAGAGGAGTGTGTGAGAGGTGTGAATCAGTCACGCTCTTTTAGTTTGTGCGTCTGCAGTGGACGAGACACAGATGGGAGAAAATATGCCCGTGAGAGTCTGGAGGTGTTGTGAATATTGACTTTGGAATGCAGCCAAAGCCGAGCGCCGATGACCCCGGCATGTCTTGGTAACAGCTCGCTCTGCCCCACTCGCCTCGCTCGGTTGTTCCTCCCTCTCTGCTCAGTGGCGCTCGACTGGGCAAAGGCTCTGGAGAGATTCCACTTGAAAGCTGGATGAAAGAGCTCTTTTATCGAGTCTGGGCGAGGGAGGAGCCAAAGAGTGGGATCAACAGGCCTCGTAGGTGTTCCCGAGCTCCCCCATTGGTGCATAGCCGTCACCCCATGCCACAGCCACTCCCTGTCAAACTCCGGAGTCAAACATGGCCTCGGTCACTGTCAGGCTCCAGCATGCAGCGGAGCTCCATAATTCCTATAGGGTGTAGGTTTTCGGGAGCGCGCTGGATTCCAACCGAATGCTGTTAGGTAGCGGAGCGCCAGAGCTATCCAGACATCACCGAATGAATCTCAGCGTGCATTCACGCTTTGAGCTACACGCCAAAGTAATCTAGCTCGCAGGCACCCGCTATATCGTCTATTTCCCGGCATCCCCATTGACTGTTGAGAGCGTCCAGGCAGCTGATAGCAGTTGCGGCGGTTATAGTAATGTGAGGGATGCACTGTGGCGTTTGCAGTGAAGTACTTGAAGCATTGTAAGCGGTTGAGGCGATTGTGGTGGTGAAGTTGAAGTGGTTGGTAGCAGTTGTGGAATTTGTGGTGAAGAGGTCTGGCGTAGGTTGTGGGGATTTTTAGGAGGCGTTTGTAGTGATCGTGATGAGCGTTGTAGCGTCGTGGTGAGGATCTGATGTGAGGCGTCCGTTGGTTTATGGCACGCTGTTTGAACAGAAAGTGGCACACGTATGCAAATGAGGTGATCGCTGTGCTTTCGTGATGAGTAACCTGATATGGAGTGCATGCTTGCATGGTGGGGTTTGTGTGTGAAATAGAGGGAAGTAAAATATATGAAAGAAACGAAAGACTATTGGGTTGAAGACCTATCTAAAAGCCCTATGCTACACATCTTGTCCCATGTACCCACGAGACACATGGAAAGGGCTAATAAAATGAATACTAATGAGATAACTGCTTTAGGATCGCTATATGTTGGGTGCCATTGCTTTGGAGGAGTGCCGGTTTTGCAGAACCGCAACAGTTTGTATGTATGTATGTATGTATGTATGTATGTATCTTCTACTCCTCTGAGATGACTTGACCAAGGATGCTAAAACTTTCAGGGTCCCACCCCTTCCACCATCCCTCCACAACCATTCACTCCCACAATACCCACCACCACCCCACACCCCCCTCCTCCCCACTCCATATCCCCCCATCCACTGGGGAGGGACATCGACACCTCACGGACATGATGGTGGGATATGGCATGGACACAAATGGCATCCAGGGAAGGTGTGAAACGAGATAATCCCATAACATACAAGACACCTGGTCAGCTTGCGACGACGGCACAAAAGCATTCATCGCCAATTTTGTCCGTGGTGTTGACTGTTGGGCAATGATGGGTATTTTTGCTCGATTTAATATGTGAACCACTTAATCAATTAATACAAAATCCTTTCCTTATAAACCTTCAATTGAACAGAAAATCAAACCCCACCAAGCTGAATTGATCATGTGACCAGCGTTTTCATCTTCACTAACACTTCTGCCTTCTTCCGATGAATCGCTTGCACAAAGCTCGAAACTATGCAGCTCCACAATTCCCCCGAAAGCTTTTCTATTTTTGTCGGTTTATTCAAAATTCATGGACTAGTTTTATCAGTTTCATCAAAACAGCTCGGTTTCAACATTCTGAGAAGCTTCGGAGTTGCTGAAGACGTTGGAATCGGTATCGGAATCCGAGTTTGATATGCACCGTTTCTCTATGTAAAGCAGCCGTTCGGATCAATATGGCTTCAAGATGTGATGCCGCTGGCGAAATCGAAAATCGGCACTTTAGGGCTTTTTGTGACACTGTGATTGGCAAAAAACTTTCAGGTTTTTTTTTTTCTCCTTCAAATTAGACCGTGATTCATGATTTTCAGAATTTTTTTTTTTTTGCTTTCCAGATCCCCTTTAAAGGTCCCATGTAATTCAAAAGTTTCTGGTTATTTATATATTAACTTGACCTTCCTAGTGAAGAAATCACCCATGATTCTTTTTAAAAATCAACAATGGGATAATTAGACCAATATTTTGAAGAATTGTAGTGTTTTTCACAACTTGCTATGCCCCGCCCCTAAAAAAGGTGGAGTTCAGCGAACCGCAGGTCACGTGACCATTGAGGTCATCTCCAGAACGTGACTCGCTCAGAGTCGATTGAGACGTCGCGCACCGTATAAAGTACGTACAAATGCATTGTGCACATGTGTTTGCGATCTCACTGATCGTCTTCATTCCTGTGATTGTTTCGCGAAAGTTTTTAAGAGTTTTAGCCTTACTTTTGAAAATGCCTGCAAGATGTATTGCAGCAGGATGCAGCAATACAACCAAAGACGGTGTAAGCCTTCATGTATTCCCGAAAGATGAGAATCTTCGGAGAATATGGACATCTAAAGTGACGTTGACGAGGGCAAACGTCAGATTTATCGGACTACTCTAGACAATTGTGTCACAAGGTGTGTTCTGCACACAAGTTTTCATCGTATTTGGACAGCGAGATTGCTTCGTTTTATGCGCGGAGAGATACGGCCGATGACATGGGCTGGCCTTGCTTGCGATTCATTCGCCGCGGAACAGCATGCCCGCTGCACTGGTCACGTCACCTCACTAAAATATTTCTGATATCGAGCAGTATGCAAGTAGAATTTACATTATTGAATTACGAATAGGATTTAGTGTAACCAGTTGTTATTGCCAAGTCTTCCTTCGATGTCCTCCCGATCATCATGAACGCCGGGAATTTCATCGCCAGTTTCCTCTGCTTGTCCTGCTTCAGACTCGAACTGGTAAGGCCGTATTCCATTTCCAGCTGCCTGAACTTCACCTCCCGCGACTGCGTTATCCGACAATTCTCCATCCGATTCAGACCAAAATCCTTCATTTCTCTCACACTCACTGTCGCTCCCAGACAAATCAAAGTCCATGTCATCCATTATTCATAACCAAATGTTTGATTTTTTTAAAACCAGAAATGAACGAAGCGTTTGAGTCGATCAATCAAATGTGGAAGCGCACAGAAAGCCAATACAATCACGTAGACCACCAACCCAAGTAATTTACGTGCAGCCTTTGTTGTTCTGGGGATGACGTCATGTGGGTTATGTGTCATTCAGTAGATTTCGGCAGAATTTTTAGGGGCGTTCCCAAAGAAGTTTGTTTTTTTAATTTTACATTTTACAGAACGAGTATTGTGAAAAAACATTCAGATCAGAAATCACGATAACTCCTATAGGATATATATATATATATATATATATATATATATATATATATATATATATATATATATATATATATTTACATATATGCAATTTCAGTACTTTTGTGTGACATGGGACCTTTAAGCATAGATTTTGAGAGTTTAACGGGGAAGTGTTTTTTTGAAGAAAGCGTGCATCCTGGAGGAGGTTGGGATTGTCTCAGTGCAGAGAGACTTGGGCCTTGTGGGCTTGTGTGTGGGCCTTGGTTGGCCTGCTTGTTGCCCAACTGCTACATTGTTGGTATGACCACGACAATTACTTTGGTAGCATAAGGTGTGCCACTCTAGACACATTCATATATCGAGTTATTGGTGTTTTACCCAAAACTACCTGTATTTTCAAAAGCTTTTTATTTCTTTTCTTCCCCCCCCCCTAGATTCATTCATAAAGGTGAAAGTGAAAACTGAAGTGAATATAGATAAACACTTGGATGTCCCACAACTTATAGACTCCAAACCTTCATTGCTTGAAAATCATCATCATGAAGGTTTGTGTTGATGCCCATATATTTTTGCTTTTCTTTACAATTTGTTGATTAGGAACCTTTGGGTATTTAAAAATTGGAACCGTTGATTAATGACCTACAGAATTGGAACAGCACTCAGTCGAGCGCATATTCTCGCCTCGTACGCTCATTTTGAACAAAAATACCATCGTTACCTGAACATGTTACTATTATGGCCCACTGCTATTATGGCCCATATTCCCGTATTATCCATGCAACTTATGATGTCACATAAATTGCGATGATCCGTGGCGTTGTTGATTACTCGGATATTTAACGACCACTTTTGTGCACATTAAGGCTATATTGCGTCAATGAAGATGAAAATGAAAAAAAAATTTCAAACTATATCCCTCATGGCTATTCGATCATATGGATGAAGTTTTATATCGATCGATAAAGCAGTTCTGGTGAAGAAAATTTTTGACTTTTTTTTTTTCACTCCAACATGGCTACCAAACCATGTGACTGTCATAAATTTAATTCTTCACTCACATCGGGTCGTAGATCAGACATAGGAAGTTTCAGATTTTTTTTGGATAAGGATTTCAATTAGACCAATTATGGCTGTAATACCACTTTTTTATCTTTTTTTTTTGTATTCATAATCGAGGCACATGGAAGCGCAAGCACACTGAATGGATCAGGATGGAATGGACAAAAACGGGACAGAAAACACTCGTGCATGGAGAAGGAAACTCCAAAGAGGAAAAAGTGGAAAATTAGGAGGGATTTGGGTGGGGTTAACGAGGGTAAAAAAAGGATCATAATTTTGGAGTGGGGATGATCTGAGAGGGTGGGGAACAGCTGTTTTGAAGACCTGGTGGGAAGAATGAGATTGAAGGGGATGTGCAAGTTCATTCCACAGGCCAGAAGAAAAGAGGAACAAATGAGTGGAGGTGAGCAGTGATCCTGGATTTAGGTAGTTTCACCAGAATTGGGTTGATGGTGGACCATGTGAACACTGTAGAAACCTGGGGGTGGGGTACAGAAGGGACAAAGCATGAAAAGAGCAGAGGATGCAAGACCAGAAAGGCAGTGGTAAAAGACTGAGGGATGACTGACCGATCTGCAATGGTGAATTGATAAGCCCATAGACTCTTCTTCAACATGGGAGATTCTAATGATCTTGAATGCCTTGGTTTACACAGTGTCAAGCTGAGAAAGATGTGGGGCAGGGGAGCCAGCCCAGGGGTGAGGGCAGTACTCCATCAAGCTGCGGATGAAGGCCTTGTAGGTGGATAGGAGTTCAGGAGTGCCAAAGAAAGACTGTACGATGGAGGATGCCCAGTCAGCGGCTGGCTTTGGAGGCCAATGTTGAAATGTGGCTTCCCTAAGAAAGGTCATGGCTGTTAGTGAGACCCAGGAGTTTGAATGACTGAACCTCCTCAAGAGGATTGTGAAGAAAGTAGGGGGGGAGGGTGGTTGCCAGACGGTCCTTTTGGAGAGATGGTGAGAGTGAAAGATTTGTCAGTATTGAAAGACGTATTCCAAGTGTTGGACCAGCTTGTGATTTTATCCAGATCTGATATATATTTTTTTTCAAGGTCTGAAGAGAGGGAAGAGGATGCAGCCTGCCTGTCTGAAGGATGAGAGATGTAACGGCAGAGGGTGGAGTCATCCACAAATAGATGAAGAGGATTTTGTCGAGAGTCAGAGATATGATTGATGAAGATCATGAATAGGGTGAGGACCAGAACACTGCCTTTGGGCACTCCATCCTTGATAGGGAGAGGAGATGAAAGGATTCTGTTGAGTGTCAAAAGACTACAGAGTAGTAGTCAGGAAGCTATGTGTGGAGTTGGCCTTGGATGCCATAGGCAGACAAGTAGGATGCCAGACTGTGATGTGTCCATGTGATGTGTCCAGACACATGTGATGTGTCCAGAGAGACTGACTTGAACTCAAGTCTGACATTGAGGGCCTCCATCCATTGTTGGGTGAGTAGAAGCAGCATGTCCATGGTGGAGAGACCTGATCTGAAGCCAAATTGGTGATTGGAGAAAAGGAAGGTTTTCATATCAACAAGGATGATGGATTCCATAACTTTGTTGATGATTGGAAGCAAGCTGTAAAGTCTGTAGTTGAAGGAATCAGTTTTTGCACCTTTTTATGTCGTGCAGTGAGGTTGGAAGATTTCCAAGCAGTAGAAGATGACCTTGCACAAATGACAGGGTGAAAATGGCAGAGAGAGGATGTGCAACACCAGCAGAGCAGGTTTTTGGGACATGTGAGCTGATGCCGTCCAGTCCAGTAGCCGAGTCAGAGGCGAGAGTTGAAAAAACCTCCACCTTCTCAACTGCAAAAGACGCAGAGTCCAGGAGCAGTGGGTATGACAGGGAAGGATGGGTACAGAGAACGAGGGGTTGGCGACACAATATTTGGAAGCAAACACTGAATTGAGGCATGAGCAGACTCTGCTGTGGTGCCATTTAAAGAAAGAGAAGGGATGGAAGGGGAGCATACACCAGAGACAGACTTAAAAAGGCACCACCAGGTTTTAGAGAAAGGAAACAAGTTTGAAAGTTTATTCTTGAGGTTGGACAGATGTTGCTTTCTGACTCTGCTGAGAGCAGACACACACTTGTTGTGAACTTTTTGGAAAGCACCAAGATTTCCTTCGGTCAGATTTGCCTCCAGGAAGAGAAGCTGAGTTGTTTCAGAGCAACTGCCACACCACAGGATTCAGTGTACCATGGGTGGGAAGAAGGGTAGGATAATTGAAGACAATATAACACCGTCAGCTGCTGAATTAACACTAGGTGGAGTTGACTCAGCCTGTCATCCTTCTGAGGTCAGCGAAATGAGTACCAATGAACTGGTAATACGGGCATTGCCTCAGTGCTGTCCCCATACTCGATAGCAGTGGTGATGCACCGTTAATCATAGCGATTTTAAACCATGAAATCTTGCCAGCACAATAAATGGAAGTATAAAATAAAAAAGGTAAAAGTCCAGAAGGGAGTATTTGCGATTTGGAGAAACCTGGGTTAGAAAGTTCACAGATTGAGTCAGCACTGTGGAGTCACAGAAGTCCTTTGCTGGCGTGCCATGGCTGGTGAGAGAGGTACCAACACCGAGACAATTAGCATGGTGATAAATGAAGTCACCACATATGAGGAAAAGAGAGAGTTGGGATGACTAGTTAAAAGTTTGTCCGTGTTATCTGAGAGAGGTAGATGGAGTTGTCACTGTTGGGGTGACTGTACAACACGCAGATGAGCAAGAGGTGGGAGCAGAGAGGAAGTCTCAATCAGAGGTACTCCTGGGGGTTGTGAGGAGTAAGTCGGTCCAGGGGCAGTGAGAAATTGAGTTCTTGATGCAAAGTGCAACGACACCACCAGGGCATGGTTCAGGCCTGGAAAATCGGAGGAGACTAACCAGGGAGAGAAACTAAGGAGTCTGGTACATCCTGTGGGAGGAAGAATTCTGTTAAACAGGTGATGTCTGGTTTATCGGCAGCAGCCTGGATTGAGAGATCTCTCGGGTTAGAGCGGAGACCTCAGATTCTTGAGGTCCACAAAGTTAGAGATTGGATGGGAGGAGACCTTGGGATGGTTCAGGGTGAGGGGGGGAGGGCAAGCTTTGCGGGGGAAAGGTGAGGCTTTTGGGGGGGTGGGGGAAGGTTTGAGAACAAGGGGAGCGGGCAAGGTTTGAGAGCAAGGGGTGCGGAGAAAGGTTTGAGAGTGAGGGGCGTGGGGGAAGGTGTGTGTGTGTGGGGGGGGGGGGCGGAGTTGCATCCAAAAGGTGTCATCATTTTCCTTGAATTTCAAAAATGGCCATGCAAAAAATTTGCACTCATTTTCTGAAATTACATTAAGTGTTGCTATTCATGCAATGTAGTTCCTCCCAAAATTACCCTGTAGTTCCTTCATTTGGAGCACATTAATTTGGGTGGGGCAAGACTTATCAGGATGGAAAACAGTCTTTCTTATGGTATTCCATCTTTAGAAAAACAGAATCCCTCCTCAGTCTTTGGGCAAAATCGTCATTTCAAATGCCTCTCTGAGGTACCAATATTTGATTCATGGGGTCTTCTAAATATCTGCGGGGGCTTGACCCTTTCCGGGATTTTCCGTCCCAACACTTTTCACATTGATAAATTTGTTTTCCTGTATTAGCTCGTGATGGGAACTGCTCATTAAGACAACATGTAACAATCAATGTTTTGTAGAGCATCATCATTGATCAACCAACATAATATTGGGTTATTATTGGTGACTGGATTAGAAGAGCCACTCAAAGTTTAGTGTCAGGACAGAAAATGTGTCAGGACAGAAAAATATTGGGGCGGAAAAAATTGATCAGATTGGCAAAAGCTCTTATGCAATGCAGTAATACCCCGGGTTGTGAAACCTCGGTTTGTGCAACCCCAGTTTGTGATAATATTCAATTTTTAATTACCGAAATAAATATAAAACCCATTAAAAAAATCCTTCAAGCGAGTAAAAAGTTACAAGTTTAAATTCACTGCATCGACTATAAATGGTCTGGATTACTGGCAGCCATTAAGAGCGCGCCTCCTCTGAACAAATCATTTGTAATATTGTTGACTTCCTGTGAAGTTATATGAGGAAGAGAGTTCACTGATTGGTAAGTTTGATTATTTATGAGAGATCCAGAATCGTTTTCCATGAAATAATCGCTTTCATTATGCTTCTGCTGGTATTCTTGTGCTGGGATCTGTTGGTTTAACATCAATGGGCAAACGATGGTGCTCATTCGATCTAGTTTCTTATTTGTGCATTATTTTCAGGATTGGAACCCCTCATTGGTCCAAAAATGCTGTAAGAGGTGGCGAGAGAAGAAAAAAAGCACCGATCCAGATGCATACAGGCAATTGGAGAGACAACGAAAAGCAGCTTAATGCGCAAAGTTGAGACAGAATGAAGTGAAGGCTGTGGAATCGAGACAAAAGGACAGAGAACGGAAAAGAAATACGACGAAAGCATGCAATGGCACGCTGCCCCACAGTCCACTTGGCACACCACCACAACATTTTTCCGTGACAGCATTTCCGAACTGACAGGCCCTTCGTCGATTGGTAAATAGAATGAGATCTTCATTACCAAAGAAACTGGCAGTTATTGCAAACCTTATAACGGTGATGCCTTCGGCATCAAAATGTCAGGTATTTGATATGATGAACAAAAAAAAAACAACAAGGCCTGACATCACCGACCGGACGACCTGAGGTGTTCAGACAGCCACAAGGAATGGATTGGAAAAATATCTGGAGAGACCAGATTTTTCATGCACGTCACGGAAGGAAGAACCAAGTCTGCATCGGCAGTGTCGAAACAGGAAACTATATATATATATATATATATATATATATATATATATATATATATATATATATATATATATATATATATATATATATATATATATATATATATATATATGTATATGTATATATATATATATGTATATATATGTATATATATATATATATGTATATATATATATATATATATATATATATATATATATATATATATATATATATATATATATATATATATATATATATATATATATTGAAAGGGCACTTTCTGTGTTAACTGAAAGAGGTCAAGGTGTTCATGAATGCTGAGGTCAAAAAGGGTCACAATTCCAAGACAGGCTTTGACCCCAAATTCAGGATAGCATACGGCTCCCTTTAGCCTGGTGTTGGCTTAGTGGTTAAGATGGCGGCTTGGGATCCCAGGGTCCTGAGTTCAAGCCCCGTTGGCTGCTGAATTAACACAGGGGGTTGACTCAGCCTGTCATCCTTCCGAGGTCAGCCAAATGAGTACCAGTGTACTGGTCCTGGTGTATGCCCCGGTTAGAATAGATGTACCATATCCCTGTGTGTCATAAGAGGCAACCAGGGTTGGCGTCAGGAAGGGCATCCGGCCATAAACCATTGCCTCAAGAAAAAGCCAACCCCTGCACAGCAGGGAAAAATGGCTGTAAAAACGGTCATTTTATATACGGCTCCCTTTGGCGTTTTGTTAAAAACATTGAAATATATTCGATATCAGGATGAGGTTCCTGAAAACAACTGCACCTGTGAATATTGTGAAAATGCTGAACTAATCTTGAGGGTGATAACTGATCGATGGGACATCGATGACATCACATTACATTGCTTGTCAAGGAAATATGTTGTGATCCTGAACTGATGCATCCAAGGTACGGGCGAGCATGGACAGCACTGCGGATTACATGATGAAATGTTCCAACTTGCATGCGCAGAATTAGAAGCTGAGGAAGATGTGTGCTGTCACAAGTGGATTCAGAGCAGTGAAAAGTACTCTGAGAGGAAAAAAAAATCAGGTCAATGCAACAGATGAAATGGCCACAGATTACTTCAGGAATCAGATGGAATTTTACTTGCGCCAACACTACAACTACACTTGCCAGCATGAAGAGATGAGCTTTCTGAAAGACCAGCTGAATAACGATACTGCAATCATTCAAGTTGATTTTTTTTCAGAAAATTATTCAAATAAACAATACATCCAAAGTGCCTACTTCGGGCAGGAGAATTTCAGCCTCTAAACAGTGGTAGCTTAGTACATGTTGGAGGGAGAAAAGAAATGAAAAAGCTGCTGTATTGTTACAGATTAGCTCGAGCATAGCAATTACATAGCTTGTCAATTTAACATATTAATAGAGGAACTGAGGAACATCAACGCAGCAATTGACACAAAACATTTTTGGTCAGACGGCTGTGTGGCCCAATTCGAAAGCAAGTACTGCTTCACCCTCGTGTCTCGATACTCTCGTGACCTGAATATTACGTGGAATTACTTCAAATCCCACCACGGTAAAGGTGCTGCAGCTGGAATTGGAGGTGAAGTCACACAATAATGTGAAGTCAATGGTATATTGAGACGTAAGACTCGGTAAAATTGTGATGGCAAATGCAGAACAGTTTGCTCATTATGCCAGGAATACAATTGGCAACATTGATATATTTTTCGTCAAGAGCTTGGACATCAATGTCACTCCTTTACCAGAGTCCATGATGAGGACTGTGCTTGGTACGCTAATATTTGTCATTTTAGGAGGATCACTGGAAGTGATTCATTCACAGTTCTGAAGTTTTACAGAAACTCTAATTTCAAGTGCCCCGCCAAATTTATGGCTTCTATTGAATACGTATTCAATCGTCAAGGCGAATTTGTCTCAGAAGAACATTGAAAATGACTTAAACATCGATGTGGAAATGTCCAATGAAAAGCTGATGGTAGTCAAGACCGTGAATAACACGGCCATCAATGACCATGATAGCCGAATAGGAATGTTCGTGGTGGATTGGGAAGGGGTAGTGGACGTTTCCAAACCACAAAATGATGTTCAGGTGCCCATCCTCCATCCACAGGGACCTCAAACGACCTTCCACTGACCATCAAAGAAGGATAAGTGCTGGATTCCACTTGGTGATGTTATTGGGATGCTGCAGCCATGCGATTGGCCAATGCCAACCATGGGCTCCAGGAGCTTTTTATAGATGCTACTGTGTCCATGGAAGCAGTTGCACTTTTGAAGGAATAACTCAGGAAATCATTGGACCTCAAGAAAGCGCTAGATTTCTGGTTGGACTTGCAAGCGTACAGATTACTGCATTGTAGATGCGCTATGTATACGTGAATCCTCTGCAGTTTTCAGTTGAAATAAACAAAGTTGGTGACTTTTTATGGGAAAAGAGAAAGTCTTGATCAATGAGAGGGTTAACCTTTGAATTATGGGGTACTTCAGAACAGCTGAGGAAACGTCGAATTTTTATGTTTCTTCGAATTTTTATGAGTTACCATTGACGAGCATCATTAAAAATTGCAATAACCAATATTGACTTTGTTTTTTTGTTGTTTTTTTTTCCCTTGACACAGCATACTCGTACTCAGTTGTGTGAATCATGGAGAAACTGGCTGAGACCAAACTGAGATTTTGTTATTGACAACTAGTAGAGTACTTGCCTGATGGGTGATCTTGTTCCAGGCATGCAACATGTTCTTCTGATGCATACCTTTACTTGGGCGGTGCATAGGCAACTGACAGCTCTGTATAGACAAAAAAAACAAAAAATCGGGTTACGTGCATGAAGCAAAGACGTACCTATACTGTTAATAATTCAAACCACCTCACAGCACTGGAAAACGGAACAGAAGTACTGCACTGTAAATGGTGAAGACTTGTGATACCCTCTGTCACCTGGAGGTGGCACTACATGATACGCATTTACATAGAGAATTTGTGTCCCCCCCTAAGACCACCACCATATATAAAGATACCCCTATACATTAATTGGGGTCATGCTGATCCTATATAGCAAATCTGGATGTAATTGGCCCAGAACTGTAGTATGAGTAGCGCGACAAACAGGTAAACACCGGTCCGTGAATTATATAAGGATAATGGAAGAAAGGGGGAACACCAGGCCCTTGGGGTATTTTGGTTATTTTGGGACCTTTGGGTCTTTTTTGTCTTCGGAGTCATTGGGGTCTTTTGTGTCTTGTGAATCTTCAGGGTCTTTGGGGTCTTTAAGGGTTTTTTTGTGTCTTCAGGGTCTTTAACCCTTTGAACCGGCAAAGATAAAAATACCCTGAGACATTAATCAGGGTCATGCTGATCTTCTGAGGCATATCTTTATTCGGGCGGTGTATAGGCAACTGACATCTCTGTATAGGCAAAAAAACACAAAACCTGCGTTACGTGCATGAAGCAAAGACGTACCTACTGTTAATAATTTTACCAGCCGCTATTCAAACCTCCATATACCCGAGCGGTCAGATTTTTCCCAGGAAGCCCAGGGTGGAGGAGCCGTAAGTCCAAGGAGCTCAGGGTTCAAAAGGTTAGGTGTCTTTTGGGTCTTGGGGAGGGGGGGCATTATTTTGGGTCCCCAGGGTACTTTAGATTGAGTATTTCAGGTTACAATTGTGGGTGGCGTCAGGTCAGATGTCCAACCAATGGGTTAAGAGCGGGCATGCATACACACATAATCACAAACACTTGCTCCATGATGTATAAAGTAGCCAATATTGATAGGATTTCAGTCCAACAAAATTAAACAGCATCATCTCGTGAGTTTGAACTTATTCAAATATATGTTTCAGATACATCGTACGGCAATTTTGTTCATTCCGTCCTGATGTATTCCAATTATCTTGAATATTTCCATGATTACTGAGAGACGATAAAATTAAAACAAGTCTTTGTGGGGTAACTCAGCCTCTCCCATCCCCACCCACCCACGGTCCCATATTAATTCAAATTTCTTTGTTGGAAATATGCTGAGATGACAATAATAATAATACCATTCCTTTCGCATAATAAAGGCGCATAGGCCCGCCGAGGCAGTTTCATTGGCAAGGAGTACAGCCCTGGATGAGTCGACACTCCGACACAGGTTACCCCAAATGATTATTACCCCAGTACACTGGTACTCATTTCGCAGACTTCAGAAGGATGACAGGCTGTCATCCCTACCTGGTGTTAATTCAATGGTGACAGGGGCTTGAACTCAGGACTCTAAGGTCCCAAGCCAGCCAACTTAACTGCTAAACCAACACCAGACTTATATGCTGGGATATAGGTTGACACTTTTCCATCCTGACACGGAAAGGGACTTTTGGATCCAGGCCAGGGGAGGGTTTGTGTGTTTTGGGTGCACCACGCCGGTTTCAGAGAAGATGTCCAAATTTTTTCCCTTAACCCTTTGAACCCTAAGCTCCTTGGACTTTTGGCTCCCCCACCCTGGGCTCCCCAGAGAAAAACCCGGCTGCTCAGGTATATGAAAGTTTGAAAAGCGGCCAGTTTACCAGCCGCCAGGGTTCAAAGGGTTAATCCATAAGGTCTGGTGATGTATCGCTATTCCGGTTATATCGATATAATTTTTCATATCGATATACCGGCATTGGAATTCTGATAAATACTGGTATACCGAAAAAAAATCGATATGAAAAACAAACAAACGGTATATCACCAACAAATCAAAGAGAGGTGTTTCCAATTCTTAAATACTGGACATGATTTGAAAAGCTTTGATGCACTCGGCATCTCAACTAAGCGTGGAACAGGAAGAGTGAAACGTATGACATCAAGATGTACCAGGAAGTAAGTACAGTATGATTTAACTTTCAACCATCAGCATCTGACCACCTGTACAAGCAATCGTGTCTTTCTTTGTCCTCGTGGCTGATTTTAAATCACTTAACAATCGGTTATTATTTATATGAATCGAGAGTGCTTTAGAAATCCTGTGCTGAGTCGGTGAACTGCGATACCGGTATGAACGCGATACCGGTACAGTGTTCCGCGATAGTCATACCGGTACGGTGATAGATTCCGACCTAGTCAAATTACTAATACAGACCTCGCCTTAAAACAAAATCATTTTTAATACAAGTTGAAGTTGGAAGTGGAAGTCCTTTCACTCTCCCCACTCACCCTTCTCCCTCCATTCACCCCCCTCACTCACCCTTCTTAAAGTCCCCCCCCTCACATCCACAAAGCTGCCTCCTTCCCCTGCCCTCTCTTCTCCATCTCATCATTGTAAATCCTCAACTGCCTTCTGTCCCCTCTCTTATTACTCCCCACTGTACCTCAACCCAGCACCACAGAGCCTTTTCTCCTCATCCGGCTCCCTCCCCGAGTTCTTCTGCAATCCCCCACTCTCTTTCAACAATTCTCCTTACCTCCCACCATCCTCCCTTGTCCTACCCCACCCCCTTCCCTGCATCCAAAGCCTCCTCCCCTCCCTCTTCATTAACAGTGTGGACCTCAAATATCCGGGGCCTTCGCTCAAACCTGACATCTTTCCATTCAGGTTGCCACTGACAAACCAGACATAATCTGCCTCACAGAAACTTTCCTCCCTCAAGATGTCTCTGACTCCTTAGTATCTCTCCCTGGTCACTCCTTTCTCTGGTATGACAGACCTGAGCCTCGTTCTGGTGGAGGAGTTGCTCTCTTCATCAAAAACTCTATTCCTAACTTTAGATTCACTGTCCTCACTCGCCCACACCCCCAGGAATACCTATGGCTACGGCTTCCCTCCGCTCCCACCTCATGTTTGTACGTGTGCTGTGCCATCCACCAAACAGTGATGACTTCTATCCTCTCATCCAAACTCTCTCTTCCTCACACACTATGTGGTGACTTCAATTGTCATCATGCCAGTTGGCTGGGTGTGGGTACCTCTCTCACCTGCAATGGCACTTCAGCAAAATACTTCTGTGACTCATTGGGACAGACGCAATCGGTCAACTTCCCGACCCAGATCTCAACCAACGTTACTCAATCTCTTCTGGATCTGATTTTGACAAAGTTCTCTGATAATATCTGCTGTTCTTCCTCCACTCCAATCGGTTCTTCTGACTACATGCTTGTCAAAATGGACATCTCTCTGGCTGTTGTTAGAGAACCACCTCAGCGCTGTCAAATCTGGCATTTCACTCAGGCTGACTGGCAGGGTCTCCGAGCCGCCATCAAACTTCGAGAGTGGTCTCCCATCACTACTTTCTCCAACATCAACTCATCCTAGGAAAAGAAACTTGCTCTCTCTCATGCACAGATTTATCCCCTCTCGTCTTCAGTTGTTCCACCCTTCCTTCCGCCCATGGTTCACTGAAGCTTGTGGCAAGGCAGGTAGCCTGAAACAAACTTGCCTTTGCCTCATGGAAAGCAAACCCAACTGAGTGTAATCTCAGTTCCTTCCATAAAGCTCGGAACAAGTCTGTATCTCCCCTCAGGAGAGCCAGAAAACATCTTTCTAAGCTCAAGTCTGAACTTTCAAACCTCTCTCCCAACTCCAAATCCTGGTGGTGTCTAATCAAATCTGTTTCTGGTGTATGTTCCCCCTCCATCCCCTTCCTCACCTCAAATGGTCACACTGCTGATACCGCACGTGAAAAGGCTAAATGCCTAAACTCGGTGTTTGCATCTAAATCTTGTGTCTGAAACCCATCGCTTTCTGAACCCACCTTACCTAGTCACACCGAGCTGTCCCTCGACTCTGTGTCCTTTTCTACTGACAAAGTGGAGAGTTTGCTGTCAAACCTCAACTCAGATTCTGCAACCGGTCCAGACGACATCAGCCCACGTGTCCTAAAAACCTGCTCCACTGCTCTTGCTCACCTTCTCTCTGTTCTAGTCACCCTCTTATTTGCTCAAGGTCATCTGCCATTTGCTTGGAAATTAGCAAACATTACCACCCTGCATAAAAAGGTGCAAAAACAGATCCCTGCAACTGCAGACCAATCAGCCTTCTCCCAATCATCAGCAAGGTTATGGAATTCATCATCGCTTTAGACATTAAATCCTTTCTCTTCTTCAATTGCTTGATATCCGATCAGCAATTTGGTTTCAGACCATGCCACTATCCTGGCTATGCTGCTTCTGCTCTCCCAACAATGGATGGAGGTCCTCAATGCCGCACATGAAATTAGAACCATACCCCTCGACATATCGCGTGCTTTTGACACGCTCTGGCATTCTGCCCTGCTCACGTAACTCTCTTCCTATGGTATCCAAGGCCATCTCCACTCATGGCTCGCAGACTTCCTCTCCTGTCACAGCCAACGTGTGGCCCTAAACCGAGTTCTGTCATCCCCTCTTCATGTCCAGGCTGGAGTTCCTCAAGGCAGCGTTCTGGGCCGTGTTCTTTTTCTGATTTTCATCAATGATCTCTCCAACTCTCTGGAAAATCCTCTTTTTTTCTTTCCTGATGATTCCACCCTCTGCCGTGTGCCATCTGCTATCCCTCAGACCGGCAAGTAGCAGCTTCTTCTTCGCTCTCTGCAGATCCGGATAAAATCACAAACTGATCCAACACGTGGAACTTGTCTTTCAATCCTGACAAGTCTCACACTCTCACACTATCTCTCTGAAAGGACCATTTGGAACCCCCCCCCCTCCATCTACTTTTTCAAAAAATCCTCTGGAAGAAGTCCTTTCATTCAAGCTTCTAGGTCTCACTATCTGCCATGATCTTTCATGGGAAAGCCACATTTTCAACCTGGCCTCCAAAGCCAGTCTGGGAATCCTTCGACATGCAAAGTCTCCTCAGCCCAACTGTGCTCCTGACCATGTACAAAGCTTTTGTCTACAGCCTGATGGAGTCCTGCTCTCCCCCCTGGGCTGGTGCTCTTGCCTCTCACCTTTCTCGGCTTCATTTTGTGGAAACCAAGGCATTTAGGATCATTGGTATCTCCCACGATGAAGCTGAGTCTTTGGGCCTCTCACTCTCTCACCGCAGGCAGGTCTCTGGTCTTTCTGTCTTTTACCGTCTCTCCAGTCTCGCGCCCCCACCCCCCTTTTGCACTTGCTCTTGCTCTGTTCCCCCCCCACCATATTTTCGCAGGGCGCTTAAGGTCCGCCAGTAACCCCCTTCTGATAAAACTACCAAAACCACGAATCACTGCTCACCTTCACTCTTTCATTCCTCTTTTTCCCACCTATGTAATAAACTTCCTCACTCTGTTCAATCCCATTCTTCCCTCCAGGCCTTCAAAACAGCAGTTCACCACCACCACCTCTTATCGTTCCCCATCCAAAACCACAATCTTTTCTACCCCCGTTAATCCACCCCAAACCCACCTCCTTCAATATCCCTGCTTTCCTTCCTGAAAGTCCCTGTAGTGCCCATCTTGTATACCCTGTGTTCCCCACCCCCATTCCTCTCCCTTCCACAGATCTCCTAATGTCTCTGTTCCCCACTGTTTTGTCCTTCCCTCTCCCACCCCTCTTGTCTCCTGCCCTCCCTTGTGGTGCGTTGTGTGTTAGCTCTCAGATGAGCCTTGACTCTGAGAATATATACAAATAATAAAATAACCCTTCTCATCTTCGGGGAAAAAAAGCCTTGTGTGGGAATACTTTGAAAAATTGTGTGTCAATGATGTGTACATCATATATGAATATCTGTTGGACCATTGCGTATTTTTGGAACCTGCGTTATAAAATTATTGTTATTTTTTAAAATATCGATATACCTCTATGACCCCACCAGTATATTGATATCAATGGAGTCGATAAATACAATATATGGCTGCCATACCTTATGATCTATGACAGACCTCAGTTATCAATAAAATATTCTCCATGGGGAGTCTCCTTCATGTTTAAGGTTTCGCATCAATCAGACAGGTGGTTGCAGAGAAAAAAAATCATACCCATATCCAATTGAAGTGGAGCATTAAAAAATAAAAATAAAAAAGGTCTGTTTGCGTGCATGGATACGTGGGCACACGTGACGAAACTGCAAACGCCAACTTGCAACTGGTTATTCCCACACAGAGGGGTAGAAAGGTTCTAATCATTCTTTTTTTTAATGGACGGATGGAAGGAAGGAGGGACATACCAAATATTGAAGCGGCGGCACCGACTGTTTAAAATCAGAAATTAACAAAATCTTTAGAATCACCCTTTACAACCCATTTGAATTGCCCTTCAGAACCCTTAATTACCCTTTAAAACCCTCCAGAATTACAATTACCTTTAGAACTAAACACGGTGGGTTAGAAAGGTTATTCTTCTTCATTTTGACGGATGGACAGAAGAAAGAAAGGATGGAAGAAAGGACATACCAAATATTGAAGTGACTATGCCACTTAAAATTTCCGTATAAACATAGATTAGCGCAGACAGACAGAGAGACAGACAGACAGACAGACAGACAGACAGACAGAGGCGTTAGAATAGTCTCGCAACCCCTTCGGGTGAGACTAATAATTGACCACTTTGGAAACTCAATTTATCATCGGTCCATTATCCTCTTCGCTAAGGAAACCGTTATTTTTAACCAAAAATAATCTGCCATAATGGTGTCTTGCTATTTATTACGAGGGCATGTTGTGTTGTGTTTGGGATTATCTGTAGACTTTCTTTGGTAGTGTAAGTTTTTTTTTTTGAAAAGGAAAAAACATCTTTGTTCATCTTTTCGGGAAGAAGAAAACGAGATGAGGAACAATTAGTTGCTTTTATCCGTCTGGAATAGGATGTTTCGTTGAAGCAGAAAATGTGTGCAGCCATAAAGGTTTCACGCTCGTGAAATGCAAGACCGATACATTGTGGACTCATTTGAAGGACTAAAACTGTTTAATAATATATTTCGAGCAATTGGAAAATTCAGACTGATGCTTTGAAAATTTTGGAGCTTCATCTTCACACTAACTTTTTGATCAACTGCCAAGATGATGGTGATAAACCACTGATCTTGTAAAAGTCGATACACTTCTTTCATTAGATATCGTGGTTTTGGTAATGCTTTACAGCTGGTTGGTGATGCTCGTCATCAGACAAGTAGCTTGTTTTCTGTGTTAGCCTTGACTTGTTTGGTTTTATGCAAAACAACATGCTTGTCCTGGGACTTGAGTATTGGTATTTGTGTGACTGACAGTATGCCATAGCATTAACTTTTGTCTATGTGCAACTGAGAAATTGAATGCTTTCACATGCACGTGGTCTGTTCCTGCATGAGCACTTCACTTTATAAATCATCGACTCTAAAATGTTGGCACTCGTGTGTCATCAAACACAAGGAATGTCATTTCCTATCTGTACTTTTCTTTCAGAACTACTGGAAAAAGTGAAGACTGATCCTGATACATTTCCGCATGTGGATATACAGGAAACCAAAGCATGTCAGGAGTCACGGCTTGAAAGTCATTGTGAAGGTTTGTCGCAATTTTCATACATGTTGATTTTGATATCTTTCATGATATTATTATTTTGGACAAAGCACATCTTACAATCCATAACAGAGCCTGATTTTTCATCCTCTATTGCAGTTACTTCTTTGATTCATTAAGCATGAATTCATTTCATGAGTCAGTTGTGTATTTCTGCCAATTTTGTACAGGTAAATAAATAGCTTGCTCTTTTTTTTCTTGTACTCAAGAATAGGTGTGGTTTTCTTGATGATGTAAATTTATAGATTCCTTAGGAGAGGGCAGGATGAGCAAGGTCAGATGTGAGCTTTAATGAAAGAGAGCCCACAAACCTGCCACTGGTGGGAGAGTGATTCCTTTGGAATCTGCTTACTGCCCTGAGATACCAGTGGTGCAGAATGCCTTGTTTTCAACCTTCTCAAGAGGAACAAGGTGTGAAGCAGAAGCACAAACCCAGAGTGGGGAGCCATATTCCATTGAGCTCTGTATGAAACCTTTATACACCATGATGAGCTCGGTGCAGCTCAGGAACGCCATGGCTCCTTGGAGAATACTCAGATGGCAACTAGCATTTCATGCAAGTTTGGAGATAGGATCCTTCCAGAAAAGGCTATGACAGATAATTAGGCAAAGAAGCTCCTGCACCTCCTCCAGTGGCTATCCAGAGTAAGGGATTGGTGAGTTTGATTGCTGATCCTTGTGGAGAGACTGGTAAAGTGTGTGACCTGCCACCATAAAACTTGGTGTTCCAAGTATGCTTTGCAAAAAAAGAAACGCAAACTTTTATGTCAAAGTTTATAGCGAATGAAATTTACAAAATCACATCAACATTAAATTACAACAGATTAGTACGGTGTATTGTTATGGATTTGGAAGCCTTTTGCACACACAGTCAGCAGCCCCCGCAGTTCAGTTATTTCAAGAAATATGTGTTTATAGTTAGGTCCATGTCTCTGGATGGTCCTTTATGTCTAATGGGAATTTCCTGTGTGTGCTGCGGGTTTCTTTTTTAGTTAGGTTTTTTTTTTTTTACAACAACAGCGGCACCGTGCCTCGCTCCACCGACGCCATAGCGCACGTGCTTCTGGCTGCGGACGTGGGGTGGGACCCCACGCTCCAGAGCTGACTCTGCCCACAAGGGCAAGGGCATGCCCTTCATCCAATCAGGAGGCTCATCGCCTCAGAGCCGACTCCGCCCACGAGGGCAAGGGCGCGCCCTTCGTCCAATCAGGAGGCTCATCGCCTCAGATCGGGACTCCACCCAGAAGGGTGGGAGTTGCCCCACTTACCGTGGGCCGTCCAATGAGGGACGGCCAGCGAATCGCGTGACGCAACCGTCCAATCGGGAGGCGAGTGGCCAGGGAATAAAACCCTCCCATCTCAGGAGAGGATAGTGATCGGCGCATTCTGTCTGGCTCTCTGGGTCTGCCTCGCCTGGTGTCGTCTGATCCATGGAAGCTTTTTCGGCCTTGATCGCCTGTCGCCTTGTCCACTTTCGTGTTGGCTGGCGTCCGTCGCTCTATCCCTCGTCCCTGGTGCTTGGTGCTGCGTTGAGGCGGTGGGTTCGAGTCCTGCCACCGGACAAGCTCGACCAGACCGCACGAGGTGGAGAGGTGCAAGTGCAGACTCTTGCCCTCAGCTCGCCTTCCCTCCCGAGCTGAAGGGCCAAATAAAGGCCATGGCCACCATTTCTTTTGGGTATGTGCGTGTGTGTCTGTGGGCCCAGTCTATAAGTGGCATTTGTTTAAGTGCCTTGTACATTACTTGCATTCGTTCTTGATAGTCGGTTTAACTCTGCTCTATTTGTGCTCCCTTGCCCCATTATAAATAAACCCCCCAATTGTTCAATGTACCAGCTCGTTGTTGTGCTTTCTATTATTGACCCAGCACGGTTCGTGCTTCAGAATCCGTAAGCCAATTGGGCTGTAGGTTGTTGTTTGGACCGACGGACTTTGGTAATTCCGCTCGGTTACACCGGACCGAGGTCGCAAGAGCGATCCGGTTTGACAGAGTCCGTTGAGGGTGACTTCCTCGGTAATTTGACGACGTGGGGACTTAGGTATATTGAAATTTGGCTATTAACCCTACCCCACGCCGTCAGAGAATTGGCGAGCACGGTCCTTAAGTGACCCGTGACCTTCGGAGTTGTCCGAAGGTTACGACCTGCAATTCTGGGTACTCGGTGGAGACGACCCTACTGCTCCACCGAGCTGTTGCTCCTCCCCACTGAACCCGGCACCACAACAGTATGACCTCCCTCTGCTGTGATGCACGCTTGGATGCGCCGGTGCATGGACTGAATCAGCCTCCTCAAAATCACCTGGGGGATGGATGTGCCACTCCTTCCATTAAAGCAGTGGCAAGTTCTTGAGCTGTTCTAGGCACCACAGGACGTAACCGGATGCGGCGATCGAGTTCATCCCACGCATGCTCGATGGGGTTAAGGTCTGGACTGAACGCAGGCCATGGCAGGAGCTCAATATGGTGGTCATCAAGATATTGGGTGATCACCCTTGCTGCATGAGGTTGCGCATTGTCCTGTTGAAACAAAGCTATGTTTGGATGTTCATCCAGAAATGGCCTCACTGCAGGCTCAAAAATTTCAACCCAGTATTTCTGGGCATTGAGGTTACCATCGATAACTATCAGTTCAGTACAGGCATTTGCTGTAATACCAGCCCATATCATAATGGTGGGACCTCCCCACCTGTCCAGCTCCATGACATTACAGTCAAAAAGTCGCTCACCACGACGACGGTAAACTTGTACCCATCTGTCATTATTGCTTACGTGAAATCGTGACTCATCCGAGAACAACACCTGGTTCCACATTCTTTGCATCCAGTCACGGTGTTGGCGGGCCCATACCAACCTACGGCGACGACGATCGGCCGTCAGTGGGAGACCTCTGTTAGGGCGTCTGCTCCTGAGTCCTACAGAACAAAGCTGATTTCTGACAGTCTGAGCACAAATCCTGTTGTTCGTATGCCCAGGCGTCTCCCTTGAGGTGGTTTCTGCATTGCGATGTCGATCATGGAGGTGCTGCAGAACGATGTAACGATCCTGAATGGGCGTCGTCACTCGCGGTCTACCACTTCTCCGACGATCTGCCACACTTCCAGTGTCTCTTAAACGATGTCTGAGCCTGCTTATGGTTGATTCGTGCACTTGGAGATGTGCGGCCACATCCCTAGCTGAGATGCCCACATCAAGCATTCCAATTACGCGGGCCCGGTCATACTGACTTAGTGAATTCGGTTCACTCTTCCATGGACCATAGACTACCACCGGAACATCAACATTCTTATGCAATTTAGCCTTGGAAGCCACAGTAAGTGATTGTTTGAAAATCCATTCAACCCCCATTGTGGTAGTTCAGTGAGGAAGGCTGCTCAAGAAATGTGGTTGAAAATACAGGTGCTTAAAATGGTATTACAAATCTTTGTCATTGATAATTTGTGCACAACAATGCACGTTAAAAAATGCGTCTTATCAACTTGCGTTTCTTTTTTTGCCAAGTATTGTTGACCAGTGGCTTCTCTTTTCCAGTTCTTGTAACATTCTGTGCAGGGTGGATTCATCAGCAAAATTTGTTTTCAAAACAATCGGAACGATCATTGGTGTAAATGAATAACAATGTCGGTCCAGAGACGTTGCCCTGTGGAACTCCAACCTGATGTGGAACATTAATGAGAAAGAACATCATTAAGGGCCACCTGCTGTTTCGCTTCAGCAGGGGACAGTGAATAATAAAAGTTCAACTTCAAAATTCAGGGTGAATGTCAGACAATGTCGAAGACTCGAGATATCCATAGAAAAATGTGCTAAGCTCTTTATTGTGCTTCAGGAAATCCATCCGCTGCTGCATCAGAAGTAGTAACACATCTAAGGTGGAATCGCCAACTCAGAAGCCAAAGTGATTTTCCGATATTAGCGAGTTATAGAAAAGTTAGTGCCTGAGATCTGCCACAAGGATGGACTCCATTAATTTTCTTGTTAATGGAGAGAAGGTTGATAGGTCTGTGATTGAGTAATCAGTTTTCTCGTCTCTTTAAATGATATCAGTGGTTTGAAACTTTCCAAAATGGAGGAAGTTTCCCATTCAAGAATCACCTGTGAAAGAGAACGGAGAGAGGATATAATAGGACTGAAGCCCAGTTCCTATGTACAGTGGGGAGAACAAGTATTTGATACACTGCCGATTTTGCAGTTTTTCCCACTTACAAAGCACGTAGAGGTCTGTAATTTTCATCATAGGTACACTTCAACTGTGAAAGACGGAATCGAAAACAAAAATCCTGAAAATCACATTGTATGATTTTAAAATAATTAATTTGCATTTTATTGCATGAAATAAGTATTTGATCACCTACCAACCAGTAAGAATTCCAGCTCTCAGACCTGTTAGTTTTGTTTTTAAGAAGCCCTCCCATTCTCCACTCATTCCCTGTATTAACTGCACCTGTTTGAACGCGTTATCTGCATAAAAGACAGTTGTCCACACTCAATCAATCAGACTCCAACCTCTCCACAATGGACAAGACCAGAGAGCTGTCTAAGGACATCAGGGACAAAATTGTAGATTTGTACAAGGCTGGGATGGGCTACAGGACAATAGGCAAGCAGCTTGGTGAGAAGGCAACAACTGTTGGCACAATTATTAGAAAATGGAAGAAGTTCAAGATAACAGTCAATATCCCTCGGTCTGGGGCTCCATGCAAGATCTCACCTCGTGGAGCCTCAATGATCATGAGAAAGGTGAGGGATCAGCCCAGAACTACATGGCAGGACCTGGTCAATGACCTGAAGAGAGCTGGGACCACAGTATCAAAGAAAACCATAAGTAACACACTACGCCATCATGGATTAAAATCCTGCAGCGCACGCAAGGTCCCTCTGCTCAAACCAGCGCATGTCCAGGCCCGTCTGAAGTTTGCCAATGACCATCTGGATGATCCAGAGGAGGAATAGGAGACGGTCATGTGGGCTGATGAGACCAAAATAGAGCTTTTTGGTTTAAACTCCACTCGCCGTGTTTGGAGGAAGAAGAAGGATGAGTACAACCCCAAGAACACCATCCCAACCGTGAAAAATGGAGGTGGAAACATCATTCTTTGGGGATGCTTTTCTGCAAAGGGGACAGGACGACTGCACCGTATTGAGGGGAGGATGGATGGGGCCATGTATCGCGAGATCTTGGCCAACAACCTCCTTCCATCAACAAGAGCATTGAAGATGGGGCGTGGCTGGCTGGGTCTTCCAGCATGACAACGACCCGAAAAACACAGCCAGGGCAACTAAGGAGTGGCTCCGTAAGAAGCATCTCAAGGTCCTGGAGTGGCCTCGCCAGTCTCCAGACCTGAACCCAAATGAAAATCTTTGGAGGGAGCTGAAAGTCTGTGTTGCCCAGGGACAGCCCCGAAACCTGAAGGATCTGGAGAAGATCTGAATGGAGGAGTGGGCCAAAATCCCTGCTGCACTCTGTGCAAACCTGGTTAAGAACTACAGGAAACGTCTGATCTCTGTAATTGCAAACAAAGGTTTCTGTACCAAATATTAAGTTTTGTTTTTCTGATTTATCAAATACTTATTTCATGCAATAAAATGCAAATTAATTATTTAAAATCATACAATGTGATTTTTCAGGATTTTTGTTTTAGATTCCGTCTTTCACAGTTGAAGTGTACCTATGATAAAAATTACAGACCTCTACGTGCTTTGTAAGTGGGAAAAGCTGCAAAATCGGCAGTGTATCAAATACTTGTTCTCCCCACTGTATTAGAACACCTGTACTCTCAGGACCCCTTATAGAAGATGTCGAGTTGGGTTAAGAAACATCACGATAGTGTGAGACAAATCCACATGCTCTAAGTAAAGGAACATTCTGTAATTGCGATGAAGGTCGGTACAGAAAGGATGGATTTGTGATCTTGGCTTTGTAATGAAAACAGAGTTGAAGAATTGTTTTTTCCTGAGCAGTGTGCAGCATGGCTCTGTCATTCAGGAGGGAAGGAATGGAAAGGGAATGTCTAACACAATCAGACCTGACCTGTTCTCACCAAGCTTTGGAGGATTGAGATGCTGCATAATTTGGATCACATATGAGCCTGATGTTGGGCCCTGGCTCTTCATTAGACAGATGTACAATGATTTTGAGCTATTTGTAGAGACTACAGCTTACCATCAGTTGGGATTGCATTCCAGGATGAGAATGCAGGTTGATATATGTAGATAGAGAGTTATTCAAAAAGATTGATACAACTTTGATTTCCTACGCTTTCTTTGTTTTTTGACCTATACTGTTTTCCTTTTCAGGATTTGGTGGTGTTATCATGGTATTTGTTACCTGGGATTTCTATCTCCGTAGCTCAACTATGCCATTGACAGTGAAGCAGAGGACAAAAGTGGTGGCTCTGTGGTATGACACGATCATATTATGTAGACACCTGCCGGATAGTCCAGCGGAAATGTGAAAAAGCATGTTGTGGCGTCATTATGAAATTTTTTTTTTTTTGGTTGATTCATCATCTCTGAGCTATCCTGAATCAGAATCAGCCGGGTGTCAGACTCGCACCCTTGAGGATTATATTTTAGAGGCGAAAAACAAAATGGCCACCACCGACTTTTGATAAATTCTGTTTTGGGCAATATCTTCACTTCTAATGCACTTACAAACACAATATTGGTGTCTACTACTATGTTTTCATGGTCAAGGAATCCAATAATGATAAAATTGAAGGTGTATATATATATATATATATATATATATATATATATATATATATATATATATATATATATATATATATATATATATATATATATATATATATATATAAGACCTGTCTCATATTTTCAAGATGGCCACCATTTTAATATGAAAAATGGCTATTTTGCAGTTCCACTGATCACTTCGAGGAAGAAATTGAATTTGATGAACCCTTAAATATTAATACTACGTGCAATAATAGTCAATGACAGCTGAAGTAACTTACTTGCAATGATCAATGAATTGATGATTATATTGGAATACGATTTTTACACAAATATATCCGGATACATGTGGATAGTTGACTATGACTTTGGGTTATGTCTTAAAGTAAGTATGTACATGTACAGTGTATGATTTTGATATTACCTTTTATTTTTAGGCAAACAAATATTAACTTTGTTAAGGATGCAATGTTCTACATTATGTTCAATCTTCATCATTGGCATCGTGATTAGCAGCTACTGCCCTTGTCTGATCGTTACAACAGTCTGATCCAGCATTACAACTGCAAAACATCGAACATGACATCTGTGCTGCCACACAACCACACCTCCCGGTGGAACATGGCCGGCTGGTGGAACATCCACACTTGATCAGCTGCAGAATGGTGACTGGTGCAGCAGACACATCAGGTGGAAGTGTGGTTGGACACAATGTCGCACCGTCCTCACCTTCATGTCATCCATACTTGATGGGATCCAAGTTTGGAGGGTCTGACTGAGTGGCCGATTTCCATATAATGACTTGATGATGAGCGCGATACACATGTTGAACAAAGGCATCATGCGATGGGGGAAACGACTTCAATTTCGGAGCAGAGGTAATCTTGGAGTTGGCCATCTTAGACTTCCACAACTGATACCGGTGTGTGGACATATCACCTTCGACTTTGGAACCATAAGAGGCAGCAATGAAGGTAGTTGCCTCAGATATCATCTTTTCCTCGTCTGCTTCCAGCTGACCAAGTAAGGTGGGATGATGTCCACCCATTATTACCTTCAGCGCTGTGGCCTTTCCAATGCCAAACAAATACGACACAATATCGCATCCGGTCAGAGCATGTACAGCAGGCAGATATTTGGCGATGCTTTTGTGTTTCAGTGCTGTTTGGCGAATGTGTACGTTCGCCCTCCCAGCACATGGACTCTCCATGCTGACATCCACAGTCATCTTCTCCTCGAGGTAGAAAGAATCAACAGGACAAAGACATCTGTATCGACGCAGACCACTTTGATGTGTGAGTCACCACTGATACCTGGCACAATTATAACTAAGTGATGGATGATGATGACATCTGCTTCTTCATGGTGTGTTTTCAGATCCTTTCTCTGGATAGTGGAATTGTTCCATACTTGTACTGGTGTAGGATCTTTTCCAGTGATCACCAGTTTGGTCTGGTTGTCCACAATGTGGGTCATCAGATACTGACAGATCAAATCGATCAGTTGTACTTTGTTGTCGGCGACATTTAGAACCACTTTTTGCGCTGGAAGTGTTGTGTGTAAGTTGAGTTGATGTTTTCGACTTGAATCATGACCTGCGCGACTGGATCTCGACATTTGCTTCGTGCTGGTTTTGATGTACCTGTTGAAAATCAGGTATACATCACAACACTCCAGGTGGTATTTTATAGTTCCCATGAAGTTGATCACATAATCCTCAACTGTACCATTTGTGGGCCAATGTACAGTCCATAACATGGCGCATCCAGCATCTGGAACACCTTGGATTCGACTTGATTGCTCAACTTGGAGTTTCGTCTTCAGGATTGCTTTTGACTGAGCCTGCATCGCACCGCTCTATCAAACAAGGAGGCTGGGACAGGGGTCAGTTCATAAGAGAGGACATCCTTGATATCAATATCCCTGTATTATTGGAGACGCATGACTCGGGTGCAGATCAATTCGGTATCATATACTGGCCTTCCATTCAGCTTGATGCTCATTTTGGTCGAAGCCATCAGGGTTACATTCTTGGTTAGTGTCTTGTTGAAGTTTGTTGGCCATCCAGATTCAAATTCCGCCATCTGTTGTCATCCAATATTGAGAGAATCATCAACGTTTACCTTATCTGTTGCATGAAACATCGTAGTAGACACCAAAATTGTGTGTGTAAGTGCATTAGAAGTGAAGATATAGCCCAAAACAATTTATCGAAAGTTGGTGGTGGCCATTTTGTTTTTCGCCTCTAAAAAAAATTCCTCAAGGGTGCGAGTCTGGCACCCGGCTGATTCTGATTCAGGATAGCTCAGAGATGATGAATCAACCAAAAAACTTCATAATGACGCTAAAGCATGCTTTGCCCTGAAATGGCTGTTTGGCATCTAGACGAGGAGGTTCTGCTAGGAATATGACCTCAGAACACATGATGGACCCACAAATTGTGCCATTCAACGTATTGTGAAATATTTTGAGCACAAGGGTTCAGTGCACAACCAGAGCAATGGCAACAGTGGTAGGCCAGCATCAGTAACCAAGAGTCAAGCAAACATCGATGCCATGTGGGATTCTGCAGTGGACAGTCCCAAGAAGTCCCACCGCCAGCACTCCCAGGAGCTAGGCATCAAACCAACATCAGTCTGGCGTATTCTCATTAAGGAACTGAAGCTTTTCCCATACATCATTTCTATTAGGCATAAACTGAGTCATGATGACATGAGAAGGTGACTTGATCTGTGCAATTGGCTCAGTGACGGGATGGAGCGGTACCCAAACTGGATCAACCTGATCTGGTTCAGTGACGAAGCCCATTTCCACTTGAATGGTGCCATCAACAACCACAACATTTTCTGGGGGACAGAACTACCTGAGGAGATCACTGAGAGGGACCTGAAAGGGCCTAAGGTCACTTGCTTCTGCGCCTTCAATGCCAGATGGGGAATGCAGGGCCTTACCGGTTTGAGAATGACAACAGCAGGACAGTGACTATCATTGGTGAGTGCTACTGGGCCATGCTCCAGAAGTTCCATAATGATGTCTCGCAAAAGGTCACCCTAAACCAGCTCAGCATTACCTGGTTTGTGCAGAATGGTGCACCCCCGCATACAGCTGGCGACACCAACACTTTCCTGCAGTTGCTCTTCAGAAACTGCCTAATTGCCCTGGGTACCACTCATGACTGGGCACCCCATAACCCAGACTTGAACCCTCTGGACTACTGGTTCTGGGGGGCTGCCAAAGGTTCTGTCTCTGCCAACCACCCTGCCACACTGGATAATCTGAAGTAGGAAGTGTCAGACTACCTCCACGTAGTGCCACATGAGACCGACAGGAAAGTAGGACAGACCTTTGGAGTCAGGATCAATGCCTGTCTGAAGCACAGAGGGGAACACATCAAAAACGTCAAGTAGAAGAATTTTGCCAATTTCAGACCTTGGCCTCTCACTAACTCCAGCAGTGACTGACTGCAACAGCAATCAGTGATAGAAATTACCATGTCATAAGCTTTCCAGAAATGTTTGGGTCACATTCCTGAGGTTTCTGGTTCTTTGTAAATAAACATTTAAAGTTGCATCACTCTATTTGAAACACTCTGTGTGTGTGTGTGTATGTGTGTGTGTGTGTGTGTGTGTGTGTGTATGTGTATATATATGTATGTGTATGTATATGTATATGTATATATATGTATATATGTATATATATATATATATATATATATATATATATATATGTATATATATATATATATATATATATATATATATATATATATATATATATATATATATATATATATATGTATATATATATATATATATATATATATATATATATATATATATATATATATATATATATATATATATATATATATATATATATATATATATATATATATATATATATATATATATATATATATATATATATATATATATATGTATATATATATATATATATATATATATATATATATATATATGTATATATATGTCTATATATATATATATATATATATATATATATATATATATATATATATATGTCTATATATATATATATATATATATATATATATATATATATATATATATATATGTCTATATATATATATATATATATATATATATATATATATATATATATATATGTCTATATATATATATATATATATATATATATATATATATATGTCTATATATATATATATATATATATATATATATATATATATATATATATATATATATATGTCTATATATATATATATATATATATATATATATATATATATATATATATATATATATATGTCTATATATATATATATATATATATATATATATGTCTATATATATATATATATATATATATATATATATATATATGTCTATATATATATATATATATATATATGTCTATATATATATATATATATATATGTCTATATATATATATATATATATATATATATATATATATATATATATATATATATATATATGTCTATATATATATATATATATATATATATATATATATATATATATATGTCTATATATATATATATATATATATATATATATATATATATATATATATATATATATATGTCTATATATATATATATATATATGTCTATATATATATATATATATATATATATATATATATATATATATATATATATATATATATATATATATATATATATATATATATATATATGTCTATATATATATATATATATATATATATATATATATATATATATATATATATATATATATATATATATGTCTATATATATATATATATATATATATATATATATATATATATATGTCTATATATATATATATATATATATATATATATATATATATATATATATATATATATATATATATATATATATATATGTCTATATATATATATATATATATATATATATATATATATATATATGTCTATATATATATATATATATATATATATATATATATATATATATATATATATATATATATATATATATATATATATATATATATATATATATATATATATATATATATATATATATATATATATATATATATATGTCTATATATATATATATATATATATATATATATATATATATATATGTCTATATATATATATATATATATATATATATATATATATATATATATATATATATATATATATATATATATATATATATATATATATATATATATATATATATATATATATATATATATATATATATATATATATATATATATATATGTATATATATATATATATATATATATATATATATATATATATATATATATATATATATATATATATATATATATATATGTCTATATATATATATATATATATATATATATATATATATATATATATATATATATATATATATATATATATATATATATATATATATATATATATATATATATATATATATATATATATATATATATATATATATATATATATATATATATATATATATATATATATATATATATATATATATATATATATATATATATATATATATATATATATATATATATATATATATATATATATATATATATATATATATATATATATATATATATATATATATATATATATATATATATATATATATATATATATATATATATATATATATATATATATATATATATATATATATATATATATATATATATATATATATATATATATATATATATATATATGTCTATATATATATATATATATATATATATATATATATATATATATATATATATATATATATATATATATATATATATATATATATATATATATATATATATATATATATATATATATATATATATATATATATATATATATATATATGTCTATATATATATATATATATATATATATATATATATATATATATATATATATATATATATATATATATATATATATATATATATATATATATATATATATATATATATATATATATATATATATATATATGTATATATATATATATATATATATATATATATATATATATATATATATATATATATATATATATATATATATATATATATATATATATATATATATATATATATATATATATATATATATATATATATATATATATATATATATATATATATATATATATATATATATGTCTATATATATATATATATATATATATATATATATATATGTCTATATATATATATATATATATATATGTCTATATATATATATATATATATATATATATATATATATATATATATATATATATATATATATATATATATATATATATATATATATATATATATATGTCTATATATATATATATATATATATATATATATATGTCTATATATATATATATATATATATATATATATATATATATATATATTTATATATATATATATATATATATATATATATATATATATATATATATATATATATATATATATATATATATATATATATATATATATATATATATATATATATATATATATATATATATATATATATATATATATATATATATATATATATATATATATATATATATATATATATATATATATATATATATATATATATATATATATATATGTATATATATATATATATATATATATATATATATATATATATATATATGTATATATATATATATATATATATATATATATATATATATATATATATATATATATATATATATATATATGTATATATATATATATATATATATATATATATATATATATATATATATATATATATATATATATATATATATATATATATATATATATATATATATATATATATATATATATATATATATATATATATATATATATATATATATATATATGTCTATATATATATATATATATATATATATATATATATATATATATATATATATATATATATATATATATATATATATATATATATATATATATATATATATATATATATATATATATATATATATATATATATATATATATATATATATATATATATATATATATATATATATGTCTATATATATATATATATATATATATATATATATATATATATATATATATATATATATATATATATATATATATATATATATATATATATATATATATATATATATATATATATATATATATATATATATATATATATATATATATATATATATATATATGTCTATATATATATATATATATATATATATATATATATATATATATATATATATATATATATATATATATATATATATATATATATATATATATATATATATATATATATATATATATATATATATATATATATATATATATATATATATATATATATATATATATATATATATATATATATATATATATATATAGACATATATATATATATATATATATATATATATATATATATATATATATATATATATATATATATATATATATATATATATATATATATATATATATATATATATATATATATATATATATATATATATATATATAGACATATATATATATATATATATATATATATATATATATATATATATATATATATATATATATATATATATATATATATATATATATATATATATATATATATATATATATATATATATATATATATATATATATATATATATATATATATATATATATATATATATATATATATATATATATATATATATATATATATATATATATATATATATATATATATATATATATGTCTATATATATATATATATATATATATATATATATATATATATATATATATATATATATATATATATATATGTCTATATATATATATATATATATATATATATATATATATATATATATATATATATATATATATATATATATATATATATATATATATATATATATATATATATATATATGTCTATATATATATATATATATATGTCTATATATATATATATATATATATGTATATATATATATATATATATATATATATATATATATATATATATATATATATATATATATATATATATATATATGTCTATATATATATATATATATATATGTCTATATATATATATATATATATATATATATATATATATATATATATATATGTCTATATATATATATATATATATATATATATATATATATATATATATATATATATATATATATATATATATATATATATATATATATATATATATATATATATATATATATATATATATATATATATATATATATATATATATATATATATATATATATATATATATATATATATATATATATATATATATATATATATATATATATATATATATATGTCTATATATATATATATATATATATATATATATATATATATATATATATATATATATATATATATATATATATATATATATATATATATATATATACATACATATATATATATGTCTATATATATATATATATATATATATATATATATATATATATATATATATATGTCTATATATATATATATATATATATATATATATATATATATATATATGTCTATATATATATATATATATATATGTATATATGTCTATATATATATATATATATATATATATATGTATATATGTCTATATATATGTCTATATATATATATATATATATATATATATATATATATATATGTGTCTATATATATATATATATATATATATATATATGTGTCTATATATATATATATATATATATATATATGTCTATATATAGACGCTTGCCAAAGCGCGGGCGCAGGACCTCTTCCCGAAGACCAACCAGTCCACCAGCCAAAACGAAAAAAACGCGGAAGTGGAATTGCTCAAGAGGAAGAGGCGGAAGAGGAAGCTCAAGCGCGCCCGCCCGTGTCCGTCTTTTATCGCGAGGGGCTCCGCCCTTCGCCCCGCCCCGTGCGGGGGCCGGGGGAGTCAGGTTTTGACTCTGGGCCAGAGAATTATTCCCCCAAAAAGAGGCCCCACCTTTACATGACCTCTGACCTTTGACCTGCATCGCCCTTCCTCCACTCCAAAACGCGGGGAAGTCAGACGGGAGAAACAGGCGGGAAAACCTGCGCATCCTCACAGTTCCCTCCTTTGTGCCTTTGTTTGCTGTTCGGAAGCCGACGTAGTGGCGAAGATGTGGTAGCGTAGATGGTGGCGGTGGCGTGGTTGCAGTGTGGTTGGCGCTGTGATGGAGATAGCGTGGTTGTTGAAATGTTGTGTGTTTGAAATAAAAGATAGAAAAATAAAAACGCCTAACTCAAAGGATCGCAGCCCGAATGGATCACATAAATTCCCTCTATACAACGGGTTTGGGCTGACTACACATGTACCTATGAAGATATCTCACCTGAGGGTCCTTCCTGAATGGTGGTTTGCGAATTTCCACAGCCGTAACAAAATATATATATATATATATATATATATATATATATATATATATATATATATATATATATATATATATATATATATATATATATATATACAGCCATGTGCCACTTAACGACATGGGATACGTTCTGAGAAATGCGTCATTAAGCGATGTCGTCATTGTGCAAATATCATCGTGTACTTACACAAACCTCGATGGTATAGCCTACTACACACCTAGGCTCGATGGTGTGGCCGATTGCTCCTCGGCTACAAACCTTTACAGCATGTTACTGTACTGAATACTGTCTGCAATTGTAACACACATCTAAGAGAGACCGAAGACGCGTTAGTTTTACCTTTGTGCTGTTCATGACGGCCATGGGTGTTGTTAGCGGCTGCTTACAATCTCCTCTCGCATCGATTATAGAAAGGTGAATAAATAGCGTTTGGATTTTATAAATAAGTCATCATTGCATCGATGTTATAATTTACAAATGAATAAACGAGCACCTGTCAATTGTGTGATATATTTTCGGAACAGTGCGATTGTTTTAACGACATAAAAAGCTTCACTAAAAATAAATGTGTTTTAATTTTGACTGTAACAACAACGATTTATTCGCGGAATTCTTCAATTCAAAGGTAATTTACTTGCTAGAAGGTAAACGTGCAAACATTGGTTCAGTGTGAAAGCCGATTTCCTTGAATCCCGATTTAGCACGACCCTGCTTTTTTGCGATGACATTTTATGGACCTCAACGATCGCATTATAACGGGGCCACACTGTCGTTTATTATCATTACGAAGTATTATATACTGTACATAATTGTATGTGCTATCCTGTACTTTTATACGACTGGCAGCGCTACGACATCACTCGTTGATAGGACTTTTTCAGCTCCGTTATAATCTTATGGGACCACCGTCGTATATGTGATCCGTCGTTGACCGGAACATCGTAAAGCGGCGCATGACTGTATATATACATATATACATAGTGTTGCGGTTCTTGGAACCGCATGCATCCAACAGACAGTGGTCCCAAGACAGTTATTCCATTAATATACGTGCAGATAGTCCCTTTCCTTTTGTCTAGAGGGACAACAGGGGGCATGTGTTGCGAGGACCTCTTTGCTAGGATTGCTTATATCATTTTTTCTTCATTTCGTCCCAACTCTTCTTTTCGTCTGATTATTCCTGAGGTAAATCTGAGCCACGTGCGCCTTCGCTGTGAGATGGACCCTCACGGAGCCAGCGCGTGCGGCGCCGCTTTGAGGAAACGATAACGCGCGGGCATTAACGGTGCAGAGCACTCGTTCCCAAGTGAGCCCTAAACTCAACGTGTGCAGCGAGTCATACAGTGCACTTAGCAGTGCGGGATTATCGACTTGAGCTTCCGATGATCTGGGGAAGATTGCCGGTTGCATTAAAAAGGCTTGCGAATGAATACCTCTTAAGAGGCTGCACGAATGGTGTTTTTCACAACACAGGAAACACAGCCAGCATGACGCCGACGCTGCATGGAACGCGTACGGAGGCCGATAAAGGCGACTCCACACCACGTTGGGTGGGATATGAGTGTGCAAGGTAAAAGCGGCACGTTCCTTTTCAACCAAGTATCTGACACATATCGGTGTTCACCCCGCTCACACGCGAGCAGAATCGGACAAACGCGAACACTGACCACGTGGGCCATGGCTGAACCCCGCGCACTGTATAGAATGTGCTCGGATGCAGACACATACGCCGCTCGCAAAACATGCATGGATTTATCCATAACGATGTACCTTCGACCCTTGCTGGCAGCAGCAGATTCCCCATGGATGGTGAACGTCTTCTCTTCTCTGTGGCCAGCGAAGCTGCGATCGGGCCGGGGAGTGTTGTGCAGTGCGGGCCGCGTTGGCGCACGCGGAGTGGGCGCGTTGATCGGCGCTGGTCGGACGCCCGAGTGGGCATGCAGGACCCTCGGCCGGTCGCTGGGGCGTGGCCCAGGGGATTTTGCAGGACGATTCGCGTGCCAATTTCGGTGTGGGCGATTTGTGTCATGTCGTGGGGTCAGAGCGGAGTATTGCTGCTATTTGAGATGGCCTTGCTGGAAACGAAGTGAGGTGGTTTCCGGCCAAAGTTAGCGGGCCATGTGAAGGGTCGGGGCCAATCGGAGCACCCGATTCAGGTGATGACGTTTCGCTTCGGGGTGGCCCCTCCCCCTGCGCTGCAAGTTCTATAAAGATCGGAGCGGTCCCTCCACCTTTCTCTTTCTCTTTCTCCGCATCGCCCTCGTCGACATCGCTGCGACCCGCCTCCTGCTGCCTGAATTCTGCCTCTCTCTCACTCTGGCTTTGCCCTCGCCTCGCTCGTCGACATTGCCACGACCCGCCTCCTGCTGCCTGGACTCCGCCTCCTCATCTCCGCCCACACAACGTTGAGCCCACCCGCCAACCTGGTCCCGCCTACTACTCCATCCACGCACCCTGAACTCCGCCCCTTCTCCACTCAAGCCTCTTCTTCACGAACACGGTCTCCACACGTGCTGCTGAAGCCAGAGACGACGTATCTGAAGCCCACTGTCGGGTATCGCACCATGGAGCATCTCCCCCCCCCCCCGAAACGTATTTGGTGGCGCGTCGTGTTATCAAGCACAAAGGTACAGAGATCCTAGCTTCAACTCCTCTCCCTTTTTGTTTCAATACTCCCTCTTCATCGGGTTTTGTGTGTGTGTGTGTGTGTGTGTGTGTGTGTGTGTGTGTGTGTGTGTGTGTGTGTGTGTGTGTGTGTGTGTGTGTGTGTGTGTGTGTGTGTGTGTGTGTGTGTGTGTGTCCTGGCGCCTGTCTGCTTAAGTAAGACTGCAGAAGATTGTTACTGTTATTAGTATTATTATTATTGTTATTATAAGTCTGCTCTGTGTCTGCTTTTGTAAGTTGCGTGTTTATTTGCTGCACCACACCTCTCTCCACGACCTCTGCATAACACACTCCAATAAATCCTGATCGTGCCACATACCATTCCTCGCCCATTGTTAATAAATTATTATTAGGAATGTTCCCTGCTCGTTTTTGTCTTTTCTTCCATTGATCCAGCATGGTCCGAATCCTAGTTTCGCCGGGACTTTATTCCCAACGATTCGTTCCATTTAGCCGGTACATCCTTGGCAGTGTCGCTCAGCTGCATCCGATCCGGTAAAGTGATCTGGTCCGGTAGAGTGATCCGGTTCGGACTAGGCGTACCGAGGGCGTGTTTGCCGGTAATTAAATCACGTGATTAATCAGGTAACCCAATTAAACCATCGACGGGAGGACCCTAGGTCACGCGGCTGAGTTATTGGCGTCAACGGTCTGTTAAGCGACCCGCCACGTCACGGAATTATCCGTGTGCGACGGCCTACAATTCTGGGGAGTCTGGTGGGAACCGAGATAGCTTCCCCCACCTCGTGGTCTTCTCATCCGACCCTCGGCCCACAACAGTTTGGTGTCAGGAGTGGTACAGACACCCTAAAAAATTACGGGATTCGAACCCGCAACAATTTGGTATCTGGAATGGGATTCGAGCCAGGGGTGTGCTTAGCACCCCCTCCTCCCCCCAAAATTAAGAGCAGGATTCAAATTTTACTTAATTATCGGTATTTGGTTTCTGGACCATGGCAGACCAAGACGAGCTGGTTCAGGTGGGTTTTGAGATTACAATGTTGGAGGACTCCGTGGCTCAGGACAACAGTTTTGAGGGAGATCATTCCCTGCAGCCATACTCAGGTAATGGGGGCAACTGCGTCTATAACAATGCTTGAGGAACCCCTGCATCAAATTTCCCTCACGGAGGACCTTGCGATCCCTATCGGATCCACACCCGATCATAGCAGACCGGCTCCGCCAAAGCCATTGGACACGGACCAGTTGATGGAGCGCATGGAACTGCGGCGAAATCAACAGAGGAGTGATATGAAAAAAATGGATTGGAATATGCAAACACTGAAGGCGGGTCAGGAGGAAATGAAGGCGGAGCTGGCAGAGGTAAAGGGCGAAATGAAAAACAAGGACCGGAAAATGGCGGATGAGATCAGTACTGTACGTGAAGAAATTACCGAGTTGAGGGGGAGTGTGGAAGGTGTTTTGACTGCAATGAAGACGGGTAAGGGCGAGGTGACGAGCAAAACGGCGGCGGTTCGGAGAGAAACATGTGAACTCGGACAGGGAGAGACAAAGAACCAAGAATTGGGCACCGTAAAGGAGAAATGAAAAGAGGTGACAGAGATACAGGGAGACAGAGAACGGGTAAGGGACGAATTGTACAAAATAAAAGAGTAGCAGACACAAATAGAAATGGTAAGGGACATTGAGGTTGAGCTTGTGGAATGTTTTGAGACCCAATGTGAGGGTCAGATTAACCTCTCGCAGGAACAAAGGGAGACGATATGCTCCCTTGAGGCAGACCGTGATTAGGTGAGTCCGGTAAGGCTGTGCGAGGTGGGGCGGTTGCATGGTGCGAAAGAGCACATGCTAGCTTTGTGGGGTGGGGGGGGGGAGGATAGAGGACCCGGGATCTCTTGGGCTAACCCAAGCCCCCAGTGTGATTGTGCCGGAGTATGTGTCAGAACATGTGAGTAGTGCAAATGACATGGCATGGATGAGTGCACGTGAGAAAATGGGACACGCACCGACCTTGACTGATGTTGTGAGTAGTGTAACGGACGGGAGTGGCGAGCCTTCTGAGCCGGACGGAGTTATTTCGGAAACCGTGCCAGCTCCGTGCGAGGTACGGTCCGTGTTTTGCAAACAGCCCAAGCGCGGATGATTGCACGATGGGGGAGCTGGTGTTGAAACGATTCGCGCCTGGTGCAATACCAGAGCGCGGACGGATAAAATGGAGGCGAACGAATGAATTTGGAAAAAGTATATCCCCGTGTGAGCACGTGTACGGGGCCCGACGTGTTGCGCGTCACGAGTGGAGTTCGCGGGAGGTGCGGAACGAGTCCCGACGACGTCACCGCCGGGACTGTGTGCGTGGAAAACCTTGTGGAGCGGGCCGTGTGCGAGTGACGTCAGTGGGGATCTTGCAGCACGAAGGGCAGGTGTGCAACGCATGGTGGGTCGCATGGGGGATAGCCCGAAAGGGAGCATTTAATGCGATTAACGGGATGATGTCACGCCCTCATGTATCGGCCAAACGGAGGGGACAAGTGTGCTGTCGACCACCGCCACGGAGGCGCAAGTCTCGCCACGACTGGCCACGAGTACACGAAGCCCGGCCAGGATGTGGCAAACATCCTCGTCGGGGCAAAGGAGCATGAGTTGGGGGAAGGGTTTAGCGTTAGATAGTCCGGCCTCATGGGGGCATGAGCAGTCCTCCATGGGGCCCAGTAACACGAGTTAGGGGAAAGTTAGGTTAGAATTAGAAATGGGATTGAGAACAAGGACAGACTAGGAACGTGTAGTGGGGACGTAGATTAGCTACGTAGAGTTAAATGGAACGTGCATTTGAATAAGGGATGACGGGGAGCACGAGTTAGTTTGGGGGACGTAGTTAGTCGAGTGTTGGAGTGAATTGTGAAAAAAAAAAAAGGAGAAAAATATATGAGTGAATGTGGGTCAGTGGGCCCGAGTGTGAATGGAGTGAATGTGGAATGCATGGTGCGAATGAATGATTGGGGGGAGGAGTGAATCCCACCCAAGGGAACCTGGGGTTAGTGTAATGTTAGTTAGTTAAATTAACCAAAAGGATGTCGTTTTGTTGTTGGTGTTGAATGAAGGCACGAAACCTTTTTCAGGGTGCAGGAGACTATTGATCAGCTGGGAGCGTGGCTGGTGAAATATGCGTACTGAGTAGAGGGCACCCCGGGCACCGAAGTAGTCGGCCAGAGTAGGTCATGGGTCCAAAGGACCGAGTTAGTGTTATGGGCACGGGTACCGAGGGGAAAGGGACCCAGAGCACCAACATGCCATGTGGGCATCGATGGGGGAAATGCCAGGAAGGGCATTCGCCATGTTCATAAGGAGTAGGTAGACTCAGTGACAGCCTCAGCGACCCGGGGGTGCCGAAGATTGAGTTTGGTAGGTGGGTAGACCTGCCGGTGGAGCCACGCTGCCCAGTCACGAAATTGTGCGAGAGCAAGGGAGAAAATTTGCGTTCCAGGCCCAAATTAATAACGAACACCAACACAGGAGACGGGAATCGTGGTTGCTAGAACCAATAGTTTAAAGAGACAGGCGTGCTGAAAAGCCCCGGGGATAGTTTCAAGTGTAATAAATGCTAGGATAGATAGGAAATGTACCCCTTCGCACCATCCATCCCTTCGCTCTCTGTGGCTCGCTGGACTCACTTTGGGGAAGATTGCTGAATTATGAGGGGGTTGTTCTGAGGCTTTGTTGGGCCTCGAGGCAGGACACAAGTCTCTCCCTTATTCCCCTCAGGAAGGAGCTTTGGGGTTGGGAGTAGACGGACAGGATAGGTAAGCCGGACAAGGACAATAGGAGGGTTAGGGACAATTGGATTTATAAAGAAAAATAAATAAATAAAAGTAAAGAGGGGTCTAATTTTTTTTTTCTTGTTGCAAACTAAGGGAGTGGGTATGGACAAAGACAGGCAAAGGTGATAGGTTGGGGGGAAGACAGTAGGGTAGGTCCGAGCCCATTTTCGGAGCGGCCGGCACCACCGTACTCCTTCCACAGAACCTCACGGACCAGACCAGAGGCCGGCCAGCTTCATGAGCCGATCTGAGAGTGTGCTGTATTTCTGGTCCGCATTTGCCATGCCTTTGTTGCCTGCCTTTGTCTTGACCCCATGCTTGCTTGCCCTTGTTGCATTGCTCCTGTATCACCATCTCCACCATGTGTGCCAGGACCATCTTCAGTGTTTTGCAAGGACTGCCCTGCAGGCAGCCACACAATGGGGACTGCGTTTGCCAGGCCATGCATCCATTTTTTTGTGTTCATTCCTGCACCAATGACTTTTTCTTCCTTTCACAGATCACAGGTCCTGGGCCATGGTTAGTATAAACAGATAAGGTAAAATTGTAAATAAATTGTAACCCACCTGTGTTTCTGTCTTAGCGCCGGCAATGTAGTTAAGTTGTCCGTGTGAGTCTGTTAGTTTTGTGACGTAGCGCACTCGATTATTTATTTTTGGGACACAGATAAAAATATCGCACTCAGGGATCCATAGGTAAATCGTACTGGGGGGGGGGGACTTACACATGCATGCCACACGGAAATTTGACGACTCGGGACGAGTCTGTAAAAAGGGGAGGGGGTAGTGTTACGAATCTGGAAGCCTTTTGCACACAAACAGCCAGAGTCCACTGAGTTCAGTTATTTTGATCTTCTTCTTCTTTCGGCTGCTCCCGTTCGGGGTCGCCACAGCGGATCATTCGTGTGATCCGCATAGTGATTTGGCACAGGTTTTATGCCGGATGCCCTTCCTGACGCAACCCTGGTCGCCTCTTACGACACAGGGATATGGTACACCTATTTTAACCGGGGTATACACCGGCCCAGTTTACTGGTACTCATTTCACCGACCTCGGAAGGATGACAGGCTGAGTCAACCCCCTGGTGTATTAATTCAGTGGCCCAACGGGGCTTGAACTCAGGACCTTTTGGATCCCAAGCCGCTGCCCAAACCACTGCGCCAACACCAGGCTTAGAGTTCAGTTATTTTGATAAGTATGTGTTTATAGTGAGAATCCATCCCCTTTGACTAATGGGAATTTTGTGTGTGCGCTGTGAGTTATTTTATCATTAGGTTATTTAAATCTCCAGCTCCCCTCCACATGTGGCCACAGTGTCTTTCAACGCTTGCGCCCTCACCTCGCGGCCGGAGCATACGAGGCAAGGTCCTCGCGTGCTTGATTCGACTTCCTCGAATTGTTCTGCATTCCAACACCACGAGGCAAAATCGTTGTTTCTCTAACAAGAGGGGTACAGACACGCATAGAGGGGGTGGGGTTTTCCCGGCTCGGCCATAACCCCACCCAGAAAGGGCGGATCCATGGAGGTCCCTG
>NC_140962.1:141040113-141045113 GCF_056783735.1 Eptatretus burgeri | reverse complement strand
TAAAAGTCGTTTCAAAGTCCATTGATGCAGGGGAATGGATGGAGATGTTCACAAAACACAAATGAGCATGATGGATGCACGGGCTGCCTGCAGGGCAGTCCTTGCAAAACTGGATGTTCCTGGCGCACATGGTGATGGATGGACACAGGGGCAAACACAAACAAGGGCTAGCAGGCATGGGGTCATGGCAGAGGCAGGCAACTGGGCATGGCAAGGTAAGTCCATGCAGAACAGGCGGCTGCAGCACAACAGGCCGGCAATGAAGCTGGCCGGCCTCTGGTGTGGTTCCATCAGGTCTGGAGGGAGTGCATTGGTGCCGGCCGCTCTGAAGGCGGGCTCGGACCTAGCCTACTGTCTCCCCCCACTCTATAGCCTTTGCCTGTCTTTGTCCATACCCACTCCTTTAATTTGCCCAAAACACAACAAAATATTGCCCCTCTTTATTTTTATTATTTTTATTTACCTTTTATAATTGTCTCCCTAACCCCCTTTATCGTCATTGTCCGGCTAGCCTATCATGTCCACCTAGCCTACTCCCAACCCCTACGTTCCCTCTCTGGAGGGGAATAGGGAGAGACTAGCGTCCTGTCTCGAGGCCCAACGAAGCCTCAGAATGGCCTCCTCAGAGTTCAGCGATCTACCAAGGTGAGTCCAGCGGCCGACAACGAGCGAAGGGATGGATGGTGCGAAGGGGTACATCTCCTAACTATCCTAGTCTTTATTAACCTAAAACTACCCCGGGGCTTTCAAAACGCCTCACACTGTTAAACTATCAGTTCTAAAAACCATGATTCCCGTCGCCTGTGGTCGTGTCTGTGGTGTCCAAGGCGCAGCGTAACATGGGGAGCTTAACCAACTGCTCAATGCCTTTATCCAACCCCGGCCACCACAACAGGCTATGAGCAAGACTCTTGGTCTTTACGACGCCAAGGTGACTGACATGCAGTTCTTCCAAACACCGCTGCTTGAACTTCGGTGGAATCACCGCCCTCATTCCCCACATAAAGCACCGTTGGACCAACGACAGCTCCGATGCGCGCAACGCGAAAGGCTGAAATGCTGGTGTCGAAGGTAGATCGCTCCAATTCCCCGTAGAAATCGCCTGGACAACACGGGCGAGCACTGGATCATGAGCCGATTCCACCGCGACCTGTTTGGCCGTGATCGGCGCGCTTTGGACCTGGCCCAGCGCGAACACATCAACCTGGTCGGCCGACTCAGACGCAGCTGGACCCTCCGCGCAAGGCAAGCGCGAGAGCCCGTCGCAGTTAGCATGCTTTTCGGTGCTCCGGAACTGAATATCGTAATTGTAAGCAGCAAGAAATAGACACCACCGCTGTATTCGTGCGGCCGCTACCACCGGTACCCCGCGTTCGGGTCTCAGGATGAATTGAAGTGGTTTGTGATCCGTCTGCGAAGTGAAATGCCGCCCCAGCAGGTATTGATGAAACCTCCGCACAACCCAGACGAGGCTGAGAGCCTCGCGCTCGATCTGGGCATATTCCCGCTCTGCTGCGGACAGGGTCCGGGATGCAAACCAAACAGGCCGCTCGGAACCATCGTCCATCCTGTGGGAGAGCACTGCCCCGATGCCATATGCAGAGCTGTCACATGCCAATAAGAGCAGACGCGCAGGCTCGTAGTGCACGAGGACCGTATCCTCTGTGAGCAGCCGCTTGACGCGGTCGAACGCCGCCTGGTGTGCAGGCCCTCAGGCCCAGCGCTCATCCTTCCTGAGCAACCGCGTTAACGGCGCAAGCTGTGTGCTGAGCCCACGCACGAACCTTTGGTAATACTGTGCCATACCAATGAACGAGCGCAGCTGCGTCTTGTCGCGAGGCGGTGGCATGTGCTGAATCGCCTCCACCTTCCGAGGGCCTTTCAACAGCCCCTCCGGCGTGATGATGTGCCCGAGGTATTCCAAGCACTGCTTGAAGAACGCGCACTTGTCCCTGTTCAAGTGCGGGCCGCATGCTTCTAGCTTCGTCAGCACGCTTCTAGCTTCGTCAGCACTTGGGCAATGTTCGCAAGGTGCTCGTCCGCCGTTTTCCCCGCAATGAGCACATCGTCCAGGTAGGTTTGAGCGGGCAGGCCAATGCAAACCTGATCCATGGCTTTCTGCCACAAGGCCGGGGCGGAAGCAATCCCAAAACAGAGTCGGGTATATCGATAGAGCCCTTGACACGTGTTGATTGTCAAAAGGTCGCTACTCCCGGGATCCATCGGCAGGTGAAAATATGCATCACGCAGATCAAGCTTCATGAAGTATTGACTCCCCGCCAATCATGCATATATTTCATCGATTGACGGCAGTGGATATTACTCCACGCTGAGCCCCGGGTTAACCGTGGACTTGAAGTCCCCGCACAATCGGACGTTTCCATTCCGTTTCAGCACCGTGAAGACCGGGGTGGCCCAATCTGAGTACGACACCCGTTCGATCACTCCACAGGCCTCCACCCTATACAGTTCACCCTTGACCTTGTCCCGCAGGGCATACGGCACCGGTCGTGGTTTACAAAAAGGAGGAACCATCCCCTCCTTCAGGAAGAGCTTTGCCTCCACGCCCTTGAGTTTCCCAAGGTCGTCGCAAAACAAACCTTGATGTCTTTGAAGAATCTTCTCCAACTGATCCTCTCATCGGCTCGGCATGGGTTGCATAAGGTGAACGGCGGCCCAGTCTAGCCTGATGCGGGTCAGCCAATCTCGGCCGAGGAGAGACGGACCCCTCCCCCGCATGACGTACAATGGAAGCGTGGCGACCTGGTCTTGGTACCGCACAGACACGTCTGCCATCCCGACTGGCGTTATCTTCTCGCGGGTGTACGTGAACAGTGTGAGGTCCGACCTGATAAGCTTCAGGTCGTTGAGTCTACGCGCGGCCTGTTCGCCGATGATCGACACCGCCGCTCCCGTATCAACCTGAAACGTGATCGGCGTGTTGTTCACTTCGACTTCCACCGTCATCGGGCGCGCCGCCACAGGGCCAATTGAAAACAGGCCCATCAACGGCTGCCGGTTCCGCCCCGGGTCGCCGAGGTCGCCTCACACATCGCCGTCCATGACCTTAACGGTGGCCAACGCCCCTCGGCACACACGCTTCAGATGACCCACCTTGTGACAATGTAAACACACGGTGTTTTTAAACGGGCACACATGGCGCAGGTGTCGACCTCCGCATCCCAAACATGTTCGCGGGGTCACCTCGCCGCTCGTGCAGCCGCGCGGCGTCGTCTGGCCCTGGCCCGTACCAAAGGTCGTGCGTGCGTCCCAGGGCGCTCGCAACACCACGTGGGCCCCCGGGCCATCTGACATGCTCTGTGGCCGGTGATGGCCCGAACATCTCCGAGAGTCTGCTCGACAGCTGAAGCAGTGTCGACCGCTGAGGTGAATGTAATGGCTTCACCCTTCAGCCGTAGAATCGCCGAAACCATTTTCACATCTTGTAAACCAGAAATAAAACGATCTCTGAGCCGAGCCGGACGCTTCCCCGCCGTGAACTTGCAGGCCACGGAAGAATGCTTCACTCGCATCACGAAATCAGCGACGCGCTCCTCCGTACCTTTCGCGAGGCGATCGAACTGGTATCGAGCTAGCTGTAATGACTTCTCCGGCGCCATGTGTGCTTTCATCTTCCGCACAATGTCCTGAAACGACAGCCCGTTATCACTGGGCTTGTCCGGCGCCACCAAAGCACTCAGCAGTCGATAATGTTCCGCCGATAGCGAGGCGAGCAAGATGGACTTCTGTTTGCTCTCGTCGACCACATCATTCGCGTGAAAACAGCACCCCAATTGTTCTGAAAACAATTCGAAGTTGTCTCCGACGAAAACGGGCATCTGTCCTGCGCCGTGACTCGTCCACTCAACATCCTCATCAGCCAATTGTGGTGTCCGAGGCGCAGCGGAACATGGGGAGCGAGAGCGTAGCAGTAACTCCGCTTTATTGCATGTCCGGATGTACATCACTGCCACCTCCAGCGGGCGAGTCATGATATACGAAAACCCAATCACGTGATACAGCACAGTGTCCATTATAAATTTGGGCCTTGCCCTCAAATTTTAATTGGTGCCCTCGCACAATTTCCTGGCTGGGCAGCGTGGCTCAACTGGCAGGAATCCCCCCTCTGCCGAACTCTAACCATGGCACCCCCAGGCCCGCAGGCTGCCTCCGAGCCTAGCTGCTCCCTATAAACGCGGGGGGTTGCCCTCTCTGGCATTGCCCCCCTCCGATGCCCACGTGGCGTGTTGATGCCCCGGGTCCCTTTCTGAGGGTCGCCCGTGCCCACTACACTGCCCCCGTGGCATTCTGGCGCTACGGGTCCCGTTTCCGACGGGTCGCCCGTGCCCACTACACTAGCCCGGCCCCTCTTGGGCCCTTGGCCTGCTCTGGCCGACTCGTCCGGTGCCCGGGGTGCCCACTAAACAAATACTCAACTTTCTACAGCCACGCTCCCAGCCGGTCCATGAACTCTTGCACCCCTCCAAACGGGTTTCGTGCCTTCTCTCGACACCAACAAAACGACCTCCTTTTAGTAAATTTGAATAACCCACTAGTTAACATTAAACTGACCCCGGGGTCTCTTGGGTGGGAATCACTCCTCCCCCCAATCAGTCATCGCACCATGCACGCCACATTCGCTCCACTCACACACTTTGGCCCGCTGTCCCATACTCACTCATTGTACACTTTTCACTCTTTTCCACTCAAACCAACACTCCACACTGCCATTCTTCCTAATTAAATCCCCTGACTAACTCGTGCTTCCTCGTCATCCGTTACATTAATGCACGTTCCATTTACTCTACGTAGATAAGCTACGTCTCCACTACACATTTCCAGTCTATCCATGTCTCCAAAAAAATCCAACAATTCCCATTTCCTAAATCTAAACTGAAATCCCTCTAACTAATCCATTCCACGGGCTCCATGAGGAACAACCCATGTCCCCATGAAGCCGGTCTAACTATCGCTAACCCATCCCCCTAACGAGTACTTCC
>NC_140962.1:140892613-141035113 GCF_056783735.1 Eptatretus burgeri | reverse complement strand
CTACAACACGGGCCTGCAGTGGCGGCCCGTGCACCATGTTTGTGTCCATCCATCCATCCGTTGTGTGCATTGCGTGTGCCACTTGAGCTGGCACGGAGACTGCGTTTGTGCAGCCCATGCACCGTTGTGGTTCACTGCGTTCAGTTCAAAAGGGAAGGCCTTGGACTGCGTGTGAGCAACCGGCCACGTTCCCTGTCACCTGCATTGTTTGAGCCAGAGACTGCATGCGAGCAGCCTGGCTCCCTGCTAACTGCTTTCTTTTTGCAGAGACCATTGATCCTGGGCCATGGTTTGGTGTAAAATTTGTAAGTTAAGGTTAAGATGTACTGTAAATATGAGTGTGCCCCCGGCATGTCTGTCCTAGCGCCGGCAATTTTATTTAAGTCGTCCGTGTGAGTGAGTTTGTTTAGGTAGTTACTCAGCCCTCAGGTTATTTATTTTGGGGACACGAATACCATGAATGTCGCACTCAGGGATCCGTAGGTAAAATGTACTAGGGGAAAACTACACATGATGGCACACGAAAATTTGACGACTCAGGACGAGTCTGTAAAAAGGGGAGGGGTAGTGTTGTGGTTGACGAAATTCGCAAACCACCATTCAGGTCCCTTAGGTGAGATATCTCTGTAAGTATATGTGTAGTTAGGCCCAAACCCGTTGTTTCGAGTGAATAAATGTCATTCATTCGGGCTGCGACCCTTCTAGATAGCCGTTTTTCTTTTACTATCTTTATTTTGGACCAGCCGCCATTACTACCACCACCAACCACGTCTCAACAGCCATCACACAACAACCACCAACCGCAACGCTGCTTCACAACCACAGCCACGACCCTTGCTGTCACATCTCGCTCTCGCAACCATCGCATCACCGCCATTCCCGCGCCGCTTGTGGACACCGATCCTGGACTCGTGCAGGGCGCGCGCCGAGCGGCGGGTGCAAAAACACCAGCCTTTCCGAAGAAATCGGATCAAAAACGATTCACGCCCACTTCTGTTCCGTCCTATCAGCGAGCATGGGGCGATTTGGCCCCGCCTCCAGGTGCGTCGGAGTATAATCGCTATATGCAGATTCGCGGATCAAAAAGCATTCACGCCCACTTTTCCTCTGTCCAATGGGGAGCCAGCCAGAGGTAAAGGGTCGAAGATGAAGGGGCGAAGCCACGGGGCTATAAAGGGCCGCGTTCGCTCGCCAAAAGGCAGTTGAGGTGGGAAGAGTTGGAAGCAGTTGAGTTGGGAAGAGTTGGAGGCAGTTGAGTTGAGTCAGTCAAGGAGAGTTGAGAAGAGAAGAGTCGGAGAAAGCAGTTGGACGGAGCTGAGGAGAGTGGGAGAGTTGGAGAGGTGGCGGCGGCGAAGGCAGTCGAGAGGGCGCTCGTGTCAGAGTCGGGGCGCTGAGGAGAGGGGAGGCCGGTAACGCGACCGAGGTCGCGGTGGAGACGCTCGTCGCGGGACCCGAGCCAGCGAGATATCCTCATTCCCCCGAGCATCAACAACCCCCTCCTGTTTCCCCCCGCGCTGAGATAGTGCGAGAAGGGGGCCCCGTTCCCACCCCATACCAGGCAGTGCCAGCGAGGCCCGCGGAGTCGGGCGCCACCGCCATTTTGCGGCTCATCACCAGACGGGTAGGCTCGACGCGGTCTCGGCCCCAGGCCCGTCTGCCCCCTCATCGTTGAGGGTGGTCCCTTTTTCTTTTGTTTTGAGTATATGTGTTGTCGGCGCCGTCTGTGAAGTAAAACTGTATAAGTGTTGCCGTGTGCTCGGTAGTCGGTAGTAGATCTGCATTGTTGCATTTGCTTTTTGTGCAGAATTGTTGTGTTTCTTCGACTTTTATATTTGCTTTTGGTGTATAATTGTATATGTGTGCTTTCCGTTTGCGCGGAATAAATGTGCTTTATGTTGAACTGTTTTTCCCGTTTCGCTTCGTCTTTTCCTTTATTTAATCTCCATCTTACTTCACGTATAGGGTGGGTCGTGGGCTAAATACGCCCAATAATTAATCGAACCGTCGAGGTTGACGATAACACCGCTCGGTTATCCCGATAGTACGGAACGGGTCGCTTAAAGTGGCCCGTGTCCGAAGTCGACCTGCGGCGGGGTGCGATCGCCCGGTCTACCCTCCGTGTGGGTACTTAGGTAGGTCGAATTTGGCGAGCAACCCTATCCCACGCGGGGGGCCGATTGGCACGATCGTGGTGAGGCCGAAAGGCCCACCCGTGACTAGTTCCCGGCATTAGTCCGAGAGGGTCACGACGGGATTGTCCGTCCGGTGGGCGACGTGCCGCGATTCGAGTTACGTGGCCGCTCGCACGCCGGCGGGCGCGAATCCGCAACAATATATATATATATATATATATATATATATATATATATATATATATATATATATATATATATATATATATATATATATATATATATATATATATATATATATATATATATATATATATATATATATGCGCAGAACAGCTGCAGTTGCTAACCCATTACTTGTTCCCTGAAAAGGGCCTTTTTTAACAACTCTGAAATTTACATTATTTCTCAGTTTTTGGTAACCTAAAGTTTTTTTAACCTCTGGCTGTTTACCGCTGAACTTTGTACCATTTCAGGTTATTCACTGGTCTTGAACTGCTTAAATTTCAGTAAAAACTGAAAAATGGGGGTGTTCTTAAAATTTTGACTGGTAGTGTTTATGGCGTTTTTAAATTATCAGCGGTTTACTCCCGTCTATTCTCCAACATTGCTCCCTCTGCTCTCTCAGTCCTCTGACCTTCCCCAACAACTGCAGGATGCATGCATTTTGTCAATAACCCCTCCTGGTTAAACTTCCAAAATAACCATGATTGCACACCTCAACTCTTTTATTCCTCATTTCTCCTGTCTATGAAATCACCTTCCAAAATATGTTCCATTTCATTCTTCCTTCCAAGACTTCAAGTTACCATTGTCCTGCCACATCTTAATCCACAATTCTGATCCATGATCTTTATTACCCCCGTTAACGTTTCCTCACTGAACCATTTTACTTGCTAGTTTCCTCCATTTCCTATTTCCTGTTCGTTCATTCCCTTGATGTTTGTCTCACGGTCAGTTATACCTTCCTCTTCCATAAGCCCCGTTCCTGTAAAGAAAAAGTAGCAAAACTCATGGAAGACCTTGAAACTTTATCTTGATTGCAAGCCTCAAAATATTTGTACACATAAAGAACCTTATTAACCGGTAAGCAAATAACTAATTTTCATATTGCCTGGATCAAAAGCTGGGCTTCGCTCTTCAGAGATTTTGACACTTTCAGCCCAGAACCTCTCCATACATATCGCGCTGACGTGTCGATACACTCAAATACGGAGGCTGACGTATGGACATATTTTACTCGGAGCATTTATTTCTCTGCTTTCCTCATGTTTATTCTTTAACATTTAACATTATCTTGAAGTTATGAAAAAAACAACAACCGCAAGTTCTGTATACTACTTTTACATGTTCGTATGCAATGTTTTCGGTTTGTGACCCAAACTTTCTAAAAGGTGTTTTTTTATTTATTGTTTAGATTTATTGTTGAAGGTGAAATTGAAAACGGAGCCGAACTTGGATGAGCACCTGGATGCACTCTTCCCGAAAGAGTCCAAACTTTCATTGCTCCAAAGCCATCACCATGAAGGTTTGTGATAATGCTGAAACATTTTGCTTTGTTTAGTTTGACAATGCAGTTTGTGTTTCAAAAAACAAAAGGATAATAAAATAGTGAAAATAAATGTGTTGAGTTTCATGACTTGGTGAATTTTCCACCTGATCAGGTCAGATTCTCTGATATCTATTATCCTTATCAGTTTGTAAAACATTATTTTATGCAACGATATTCTTCCCTGTGGTGTGTCTCTAAAATTGTGTTATATTTGAGATTATCTGAACGTTTTTTTTCTTAATGAACGTTGCACTATTGTAATGATTTTGACAAAAATGATATTATTATCAAATGTAGGCTATTTAGTTACAGCTGGACATACGGAACTTCACCAGTAACAATATTACTGCATTAAGAAACATAGGCTAATTCGTTATTCAATGGTACCGCTTTAAGTCCCGTTATTCCAGTAACTTTGCAGTCACGCCAAAGGGATTGCAGTTTTACGATCATTGTTGATTTTGTTGTCATCATTACAGTGACCGTTTTTACAGCCATTTTTCCCTGCTGTGCAGGGGTTTGGCTTTTTCTTGAGGAAATGTTTTATGGTCGGATGCCCTTCCTGACGCCAACCCTGGTCGCCTCTTACGACACACAGGGATATGGTACACCTCTTCTAACCGGGGCATACACCGGGACCAGTACACTGGTACTCATTTCGCCGACCTCGGAAGGATGACAGGCTGAGTCAACCCCCTGGTGTTAATTCAGCAGCCAACGGGGCTTGAACTCAGGACCCTGGGATCCCAAGCCGCCACCCTAACCACTAAGCCAACACCATGCTTATTGTTGTTATCATTACGAAAACTATATTACTTTGGCGGCCTGTTGGTCAGCCCTCATGCATGAAGCCTAAGGCCGATACATGCTGTGTCGTTGAAAGGCCCGTGACCCCTATCCTTTCGATATTTGATGATCATTTTAACGATCGCTTTGTTTGTGTTTCACACTGAACGGAAAACATAAAGGTAGAGCATGGCAATTGTGAATATGATCGGTTTGATGATGTTAGGCCAGAACTGCATGAAAATCAAAATGGCAGATGTATAGTGGACTCAGCCATCCTATGTCGTAATGAGGTTCCAGACGTAAAGATTTAGCATGACAGACAGACAGACAGACAGAAAACTGCTGCTCCTTTCATATACATATATTATTTTAAGTAACGATCTTCCCCGTGGTTAATCTTCCTTAAGATTGTATTTTATTTGAGATTATCTGAAGGTTTTTCTCACGTAGCATGTTGTGAAAACGAAAGAATCTTTACCTCTGCCACTGCAGATGGATGGAGGTTATATTTTCTCCCCTGTTTGTCTGTCTGTGAGAAGAATATCTCAAAACATTATGGATGGATTTTGACAAAACTTGGTGGACAGGTTGGGTGTGTGACAAGGATGAATTGATTAGATTTTGGTGACGATCCAGATCGAGATCCAATAACTGTTCAATTTTTTAAAAGTGATTCTTCACTATTGAGTCATTAGGGCCAAAAATAAAATATTGCATGATATTTCAAAAAGTTGTGGACGGATTATGACAAACTTTGTGGATGCGTTAGGTAGGTGACAAGAACAAGCCGATTAGATTTTTGTTGGGGTCCAAATCCAGATTCAGCCTATGAGTAGGATACAAAACATAAACTGTTCAGCCTGGTGGAAGTTTGCGCTCTCCCGAGTTGTACCTGTACCTACTTTGGAGGAAACATATAATATAATAGGTGTAGTCCAGCAGCTATTGTCAGGTAAAAATGATGTCGTTGCACAAGGTTTGGCACTTGGTTAAGTTTTTATAAGATCTTCGGAGCATTTCTAGGTCTGTTGTACTATGAAATTGTGGTATCACTTATTGGCTATCTTAGTGCAATTAAAGCTGGGGTGCGGGACCGTCTTGGTTATTTGGGCATCCATACATTCGGGGGTGTGCTAGTTTATGCACATGAAAAGTCAAGAGCAAATTAAGATATGCTCACCAAAGCTGGCATGCAAGTTTGTCTTCACCACATACATAATGCATACATACATACATACATACATACATCGGGACCATACTCTGTGCAGAGCGTTGGTGCTGCCTAAGCAGTCTCCTTGGCTATTGGGCACAATCCTGGACTGGTCGCCACTCCGACACAGGATACCAGCAAGCTGGCACTCATTTTGCCAGCCTTGGAAGAATGACAGGTTGAGTCAACCCCACCTGGTATTAATTCAACAGCCGAGTGGGATTTGAACTCAGGATCCTAGGATCCCAAGCCCACCACCGTAACCATGATGCCAACACCAGGCATGTCTTCACATGCTCTGATGAAACGATGAATTTGAGGTGAAACGGTCAAAGGTAAAGGTCTAATGTACATCTTCGGTTCACTACAATCTCTCAATATTTTTGCACAAAGTGTAAATAGGATCACCAAAAGTGCTACAGAACCCAGTACCTTGAAGTTCACAAAGGCCTTGAAACATTGGGAAGATGACGTTCATGATAGACTCTGACCTGACTTTGAAGCGGCCAATGAACCTAACCCTATAATATGGCACAGAAATTGCTCCTCTAAATATATATGTCAGTGCCCATAATCTTTAATGTGCAAAGAGATAGAACTCGTGGGTGGGAGAGGGGGGGGAGTTCGGAGTATTCTGCTATCTGAGCTTCAGAAGGAAGTGTATGTTCAACCAAGGCTCCCTACTTCAGCCAGATGAGTGTTAGTGGCTGATATACTGAATGGAATGATGACCATGCAAATGGTGAAAACCTGGCAGACTACATTTAGAGAATTTGCAGATTAGGTACGAGGATATGCTCACTGCCTCATTGAACCAAGAGGGCTGTGACAGAGTTGACATTATTTTTGACTGACATGAAAGACGAGAATCCATCAAACCAGGAGAGCATGTCAAGCTCCTTTGCATTTGAAGATCGCTGGGAAAATGCCTCAATCCCAAAGCAAGGGGTCAAGCACATCAGCAATCTTGTCAACAAGACCAATGTGGTTGCATTTCTGAGTGACTGTGAGAATCACAATGGCTCCAAGATACTGCTGGTTGGAAAGAGGGTTTTTCTTGCTGGTGGATTTAAGGATTATGTGGATGCTTTATCCAATATATTAAGGTCAGTTACAGTCTCAGAATAACTCGGGTCTGATCATGAGGAAGCAGATACTCCCACGATATTGCATGCATTCCATGCTTCGACAAACCACACGGGAGTAGTCAAAAAGTCCTCCTGATACAGATGTTGCCGTCCTAAGCGTCTGTGCCGATGAGTCCCTCCACTGTCCCTAGTTGTGGTTTCACACTGGCAAAAAAGACAAGCTACACCACTGTCTCTCTCTCTCTCTCTCTCTCTCTCTCTCTCTCTCTCTCTCTCTCTCTCTCTCTCTCTCTCTCTCTCTCTCTCTCTCTCTCTCTCTCTCTCTCTCTCTCTCTCTCTCTCTCCCTTTCCCTTTCCCTTTCCCTTTCCCTTTCCCTTTCCCTTTCCCTTTCCCTTTCCCTTTCCCTTTTCCTTTCCCTTTCCCTTTCCCTTTCCCTTTCCCTTTCCCTTTCCCTTTCTCTCTCCTGGATGTTTCTCCAACCGAGATTCCATATGACTGCATTGTCCAATTGACATTACTAAAAATACCGGCTCCTGTTTATTTTACCTATCCCAAATATCGATCTAACCTCGATTTTACCTTATTTTTACCTGCCCCTTCAAACACAACCAATTACCTCAGACTATCCCTGACAGGGAAAACGTTGGTTGTTTTTATGTTTTACAGCGATGGTATAACAAAAGAAAGATTGCTTTCCTTGATAATGGGCTGAAAGTGTGTGCAACTCTCACAGTATCCCACAGAAACAACCCTCGTGTCCAATGCTCCTGGGAAATTGAGGGTTTTTTCCCATGTACACAAATTCGGTGTCATCTATTATCCACTTGTGCAAAGTACTTGTTCATTCATGGCAAGTGATATTCCTCATTTTGATTGTCACAGAAATACTAGGATTTTGCAATGACTGCTTTTCCTTTTCAGTACTATTGGAGAAAGTGAAGAGCGAACCGGACAAATTTGTAAATACAGATGTCCAAGAAACAAAAGCATGTGAAGATGCACAACTTGAAAATCATTGTGAAGGTTTGTTACAATTCCTAATTTCCCACACATTTTCCTTTATTATTTTGAATATCTCACCTGCATACAAATACATATTGGAATTTCAGGATCAGGGAGTGTAGTTTTTTAGAAGAGTGTACGAGAAGTCCAAACAGGTCCTTAACCATTCTCAGTGAGGGAGTCCCTGGGAAAAAAAAGAAGCAACAAGGAAGTTATTATATATATATATATATATATATATATATATATATATATATATATATATATATATATATATATATATATATATATGTAGGTAAAGAATACTGGTTCTGGCTCACTTTTCCCCATGTAAATGAATGGGGGATTTTCAGCCATGAAATTTTTCTTTTTTTCCCCTAAAAAAATAAATCCCCTTTTCAGCCCAAGGTATATTTATTTGTCTCCCCTTTTAACCTAGGGGCTCTCTATTCAAATAACCCATACAACAAGATAAAGATTTGTTAAAGGTGATTCTAAAGAAATATCTGAAACGTCTAAGCCCCGGGACACTCTTTATCAAATAACCCATACAACAAGATAAAGATTTGTTAAAGGTGATTCTAAAGAAATATCTGAAACGTCTAAGCCCCGGGACACTCTTTATCAAATAACCCATACAACAAGATAAAGATTTGTTAAAGGTGATTCTAAAGAAATATCTGAAACGTCTAAGCCTCGGGGCACTCTTCATCAAATAACCAATGCATATTGTTTAGCTCACTCATTGAACCTATAAACATTTGTTCATTCTCAAATTCCTTCAATAGTTTAATTTTCTTTGCACAATAATCCCCATCTAAAATATTGAAAAACAAAACATTTGAATCTTTATATTTTTTAAGATACCCCTTTTGTGCCATTACGAAATGATAAACTTCTCTTAATGATCTCATCTGACCACCTCCTGAGTTGCATATCATTTTGATATTGTAGTAAATTATTTTTCCATTGTTCAATTGATAACCATCAAATTTTTCACTCCATTCAAACATATTTATTATTTTCTTTACATCCTCTAACTTATTGGTTTTTAAATTGATTCGCATATTTGTTTTATTTACCTTTGTTTTAGATATTTTTTCAATAAGACTTATTTGATATTTTTCACATTCATTATGTTTTCCATTTATATACCAAGACTGAGATTTTCTCCACTCTTTAGTTTGACTAATACTTGGTTCGGCCATTTATATATTGTGAAAAACGCGGCGGTAGCCCTTAAAAACCCTAACCCATCTTCCCATCGTTAAAACTTGTGCCCATATGGAACACAATCTATTCTATTCACTCTATCATACAATACCCATATGGGACACAATCTATTTTATACACTCTATCATACAATACCCATATGGAACACAATCTATTCCATTATCTAAAATAAATCTCTTATCATCAAAGGCTCCTAATGCCTTTTTATTTACTTCTTCACTATATATCTTATGTTTATAACTTCTTATTGTATTCATTTTCCTATATTCTTCTTTCTTATTCATCAAACAATTATAATAATTTCTAAAAGTTATTGATTTCTTTATTACATATTTCTTTATTCCCTTTAACCTTTTATCAATCTGATCACCATACTTATAAGCATATGCCTTTGCTCTCAATCCAATAAACTCACTCATTACTTTTCCACCCTACTCATCCTTAAACTTACCAATAACCTTTTCATTCTTTTTTGAAAATAACTCACTCTTCTTACTAAAATTACTTGTATCATATACTCCAATGTTTTTCTTTATATCTTTATAAACATCGTCAGTTTTTATATCTAGAATAAAACTATCAGTGTCCATATACAACAATGAAACATTTTCACCATACTCTTTCTTTAAATCATTATACAAATAATCATACATCAATATCTTTGATAAATCAAGAACTGCTGTTCCAATATAAATTGGTTTATCCATGACAATACTTTCCTTTTTCATATGAATAGCAGAAAAGTTCTCTGAAAAAACCTCTTCTCTCTCAAAACTTGGTTTATTTATCAATCTAGAAGCTTCTTTCCAAGATGTTGCAAATCTAATGTTTTGCCTGTTTCTAACATTCTCCATTGTCTTTCCAAAGACAGCATTATTCATCAATTTATAGAATTCCCCTTCAAATTTTACTTTTGTATTTGTTCTCATATCTGTATTGAATTTAATATACTTTTTCATCCAAGGACTTTGTTTAAATTTTAAAACTCTATGAATTTTAGCTACTCTCAACCCAGCAGATAAATATTGTCTCAAGTTCCTTTGATGCAAAACATATCCCTCTTTATCATAGAATGTTGTTAATAACTTTTCTGTTGATTTGCCTTTAATATTAAAACTTTTATGATAATCACTGAACCATTCTTTCTTTAGGGTTTCTTTCTCACATGCAAAAGGAAGGTCTTTATGCTTATTATGAAGATCACTCGGGTACTTCAAATCAACTTCAAAATAATAACCTTCTTCTTTGTCATTCAATTCCTCTTGAGAAGAATTAACAATATTCATCAAAGCCTTTTCATAATCCTTTTCTTCCACCCACTCTAATTTACCATAAGGCAGAGATTGAGACATTGCCCATCCATACAAATTATTAGCATCAAAATACATCAAATAATTACTATCTTTTTCACTATCATAATTTGGAAGATATTTATTATTTGCTTTAGCATATCTTTTTGAACATACTTGTGATATTCCACCTCTCTTGGACTTCTCAATCATCAAAAGCATATCAACATCGCTGACTAAATCTATATCTTGTTTTGTCATTTTCAACATTGCACTCCAAGCTAAACCAGGAGCTGTGAAATAGTGGGCAGGATCTAATCCATAACAATTTTTATTATGACAGAGTGATCTAAAAGCTTCAAACACATCAGCTAACAATAAAACATCTGTTTTTAGATAGAAATCATGATATTCTCCAAGGTTCTTTATCTTAAATATTTTCCAAATTTCTTGTGCGTGTTTATATTCCTTATCACTTATCTCTTCTTCATAAAGGTTATTATAGAAACTTTCTTTTGAAGGAAGTTGTGTTTCTTTAAATCTCATAAATGAATCCATATAACCATAAGGATAAATTCCCTTACTTGTAAGAATTTTCTCTTTACTTTGAATTTCATTCCTTGTTTCAATTTCCTCTCTAGTTAGAATTCCCTCTTTAATCAGAATTTCATCTATAATCAGAATTTCCTCTTTAGTTAGAATTTCATTCTTTGTTCGAATTTTCTGTATAATTAGAATTTCATCTTCAGTAAGAATTTCTTCATTAATTTCCTCATTAATTAGAATTTCCTCTTTACTTTGAATTCTCTCTTTAATCTGAATTTCCTCTTTAGTTAGAATTTCCTCTTTTGGAAAGAATGAATTAAGATTTGGAAAAGAGCCCGTGGAGCTTAGATTTGATGCGAGGTTGGCTAGTGGTGTTCCCATAAACTTGTAAGAATCAAGAAACCGAATACGAGTTATAGGTTTTGTGAGTATCATTTTTGTAAATGAAATATACTTTTGACTTGTGTTTGTTATGGCAGAAATATTCCCTGGTGTTTTTGAAAGTTCATTTATAAATAGATGTGTATCATAGTTGGCGCTGTTGTGAAGAAAGACTGGAATAAAAGAAGGTAATTTATAATTAAGATTACAACAGGAATGAGCGGGACCTCTATATTTACCAGTAAGATGACAATGATCCCTAACTTTAGACTCCTCAATTTCCTCCTCACAAATATGACAGATATTGTTCTTTCTAAATTCTAATTTTTCTTCTATGGTTAATTTCATCGGTTTATTTGTTTCTTTCATTAATTTAGTTAGTCTTATACAATCCTTTTCTAATCGTTTTACAAACTCTTGTGAAGCATTTTTTCCACTATACTGTTCAAGTTTATTATACTTTTCTCCAACAGATGATTTGATATAATAACAGAAACCACAAGGAATATGTTTTTGATATTTATTTGTATATGGTTCTTTTGGATTAGGAGAAGCAGTATTTATCTTTTTAAGGATACATTCAAAATCAGCGTATATCACAAATGGGTGCATGATAGATTTATTATAATCTTCAAAAGAAATCTTTTCACCAGGTTTAGGCATTGTAATTACAGCTGATTTATGATTACTACAATATTTTGAATGTTGTTCTAATCGTTCTTTTGTATGAAATGAATTAAGACATCGCTTACAAGGATATATTTTGTTTGCTGTTCTGAATACCTGAGAAGAGATTAATCTTGATAAATTATTGATGTATGTGTAATGTGAATTCTTTCCAACACTAAAATATAAAAGATCAATGTGTGTTTCTTCATTTTTATAGTTGTTTGAAATTTTTAATATTTGAACTTTGTTTGTATCCGTTAATCCATATACATTAATAGAAAGATTATTCTTTTTCTCAAATTTAGGAATATCTGTTAGTGGCATTGGGAATTTAAAATCTTTAATGTCCAAGGTATTCTCATATTTCATATATTGTTTTACTCTTTCTGAATTACATTTTGGTGGATGTAAGTGAGCAAGAACAGACCAGAGAAAACATTTATTATCATTATTCTTAATATTAACAACTGCCTTCTTTCGTTTTATTTCTTTTGGTAATTCAATATAAGAAGAAGCTTTAAGAGGGTTTGATTTTAGAATGTGTATATCTAAAAAGATGATTTTTTTAATATTGAATCCACTTCCTACCACTGTATTATCAACATCCTCCTCTTGCCTTGATAGTTCTTCATAAACCCCACTATTCAAAAAATCTTGAAATGATGTTATAAAATGAAGATCTGTTCTCATATAAGGAGTTTGTTCTTCATCTTGTCTTTTCATATTCATTTTCACTCCCATATAAAACTTTAAAGTTTTCATTTTTTTAATGTCTTTTTAATAAATTTTTCAACATCAGGTTTCACTATTTCAATTGATTCAACTATTGATGATGGACCGGGTTCTCCAAATTGAAAAATCCTTATTTTTATATGCCCTTTAAATGCCCCATCAGTGTTTTCAATATAATAGTCTCCCTTTACTTTAAACTCATTTTTCTTGTGTTTTTGTGATTGAAGATGTCTATTATAACTACTCTTCAAAACATCCTTTGAGCAGATATCACAATGTTTTCTTTTCAACTCAAGAGGAGATATTTTATGAAATACATTAAATGTGTGTTTGTTGGTTCGGAGGTGTTTTCTATAATGTTTATATTCGTGATTACAAACATCACAGTACGTTGTATTCACCATATTTATATAATAAAACTTTGCTTAAACTAAAATTTTCTTGATGAAAATTTCGTTTATTTTACAGGTGAATCTGTGCTTAAACTAAAGTTTTCTTGATGAAAATTTCATTTATTTTACAGGGGAATCTGTACTTAAACTAAAATTTTCTTGATGAAAATTTCATTTATTTTACAGGCGAATCTGTGCTTACACTAAAATTTTCTTGATGAAAATTTAGTCTATTTTACAGGTGAATCTGTGCTTAAAACCATCTTATCCTCCAACTTTTTCACTTAATAAATACAATGTTTCAAGACACAAAAGACAAGTTTCAATCAATCTCTTCATTTGTTAAAGATACTGAGAAATATGTCAAGGATGTAAAATTGAACAAAGATAAATATAACAACTATTGGATAAAAACAATTATGGTGGATATGATGAGTTCTTCAATTTACTTCAGGGGAAGGGCTTTTAGTATACCTGGAAGAACATCAATGAAGGTATCTCTAACAAAAGTTTCTCCTCTCCTTCTGGCAATATATTCAAAACTAGGAAAAGCAATGAAACAAGAAAAGTTATCAAAAAATAAAAACCTTATGGTTGAAGCTTTAGAAAGAAAAGATAAGACCATCTGTAATATGCAAGGAGAAATTTGTATTTTTTTCAACAACCCGAAAGATATAAATCCTGATGAAATAAAGGATGTTAATATATCAGGTGAAATGGCATTTCGTTCAATTGTAGTTAAGGATCATTTTAAAATTACCTTTAATATAAAAAATGCAGCAGTTGAATCTGTTCATGAAAAAATGTATATCGATATCGATGGTAATGTTTTTTCTACTAATTAAATGAGTCAATATTCAACTGAAGATTTTGAAGATTATGAGAGTGATTATGATAACGAGAGTTTGCATTCAAACGATAGTTATGGCACCGAGAGTTGGTGTTCAAATGATAGTTATGAAAGTATAGATGATTCTGAAAGTATCGAAGATGATATCGAAGATGAATTTCAGTTTAAGTAAAGTTTTACTTTATAAATATGAATAGTTTACTCGATTTTGAGCCTCTTGAATTCCATGATTCCCCATATGGCAAATTTGAGAATTGTCCTGCGTGTGAAAGACGGGGATTAAACACAGAGTCAAAAGCCTATAAACAATGTATATTCTGTGATTATCTTCTAATTAATGATAATCAAAAATATAAAAAGGAAAATAATTCTTTTAGATTTACACCAAAAATGAATTACTTTACAAGATTGATTAGAGAAATGAATGTAAAGTACGAGGGTGATAACACACCTTTCCTTACAAGGGAAGAAACTGAACGTATTAGAGAAATGTTCAAAGGATTGTTGTTATATATTATTCATGGATGTGATTTTCAGGGAAATATCAACACAAGATATTGCATAAATAAAATAATGGATTATCTTGAAATTAAACCTGAACTTAGGATAAAATATAGAATTTCGAAAAAAGGCAATAATAAATTAAATAACCTGTTTTCCAAATATATAAATGAATGATTTTTTACCCATTTGGGAAAATAAGATAAAATTTGACAACCATAAAAATCTCCCAAATTCATTAAGATGCCTCATAGTTGGTTCAAGTGGATGTGGAAAAACCTGCTTACTTTTAAAGATGCTCCTCACTCCCAACTTTTTAGATTATGATAATTTAATAATTTTCACAAAGTCGAGTTTTCAACCAGAGTATCAACTACTCTCACAAGGTTTTAATGCTGGTCTTCAAAAAGAAGATATAATCGGTTTATTTAAACTTCAAAAAAACCTAAATGATTTTAACATTGAAGATATAATACAACTATTTTGTGATACACAGAGATGTAAAAAGAAATCAAAACCAGGTCAGGTCAGGTATGGGAGCATGTGCCAGAACAGCGCGTCGCTGCGTCCACTTTCCGCCGGTACTCCAGGGGCCTCCGTCTGGCCATCCCCCAGGCAGATGCCAGGCCCATCCCCATCTCCTTGAGATGATGGTCAACCTGCTGCAACCATGAGGCACGTGGTCGGCCCACTGGCCTCCTCCACTCATGAGACTCCCTCGCTGAGAGAATCTGGTGAGCAGGATCAGCGTCAGGAAAACGAGCCACATGTCCATACAGCCGCAGCTGACGCTCACGGACTATGCATGTAACAAATCTCATCCGAGTCTCTCTCAGCAACCGCTCGTTGGACACAAAATCCGACCAGCGATAGCCAAGGATTCTCCGAAGAGACCTGGTACCAAAGGAATTAAGTCTCCGTCTCAGATCCTTGGTCAAAGTCCAAGTCTCGCACCCATAGAGCAAGACTGGAAGTACCAAGGACCTGAAGACTCGGACTTTCGTCCTCCCGCACAGGTACCGGCAGCGCCCAACCCCATGGTCCCGTGCACCCATGACTCCCCAGGCCCGTCCCAGACGTCTATTAACCTCCGGCTCACAACCTGCGGAGACATGAATATCACTGCCAAAGGTAAGTGAATCTATCCCACGCCCTCCACATCCTCACCACAAACAGACACAGACAGGACAGCAGCATCCAAGATGTCACCGAAAGCCTGGATCTTTGTTTTGACCCAAGAAATCCGTAATCCCAACGGCTCCGACTCCTCATTCAGCACCTCGAGGGCCCCCAAGAGGATGTCTAAAGTCTCCGCAAAGATGACTGCATCATCTGCAAAATCAAGGTCCGAGATCTTGACATTGCCAAACGATGCACCGCAACTTGATCTCTCCGACATCCTCCCAAAAATCCAGTCCATACAAGTGCTGAAAAGTGTGGGGGGAAGTACACATCTGACGAACTCCAGTAACAACTGGAAATAAGTCAGAGGCGGTACCACCACACTTCACAGCACTCTCAGTACCAGAGTAGAGTTCAGACATCAGATCGATCAGTTTCGGTGGCACCCCACGAAGACCAAGAATCCTCCAGAGGACATCCCGATTCACTGAATCGAACGCTTTACAGAGATCAACATAGGCTGCAAGCAGCCCCTGGCGAAACTCTCGTCTGCGTTCAGTGAGGACACGAAGAGCAAGGATACGGTCAATCGTTGACCTCTTTGGTGTAAAGCCTGACTGCTCTGGACGCTGGTGCTCAAGCAGATGGTGGCGAACCCTATCAAGAATTATCCGAGCAAAGACCTTGCCCGGCACTGAGAGCAGCGTCACCCCTCGGTAGTTGTTGCAGTCTTGGCGATCACCCTTCCCTTTCCAGAGAGGGACAACAAGGCCCCTCTTCCAGTCAGTTGGGATGATGCCTGTGTTCCAGGCAGAGCACAAAACTGCATGCAACGACACGAGTGCAGCATTTCCACCAGCCTTGAGAAGTTCAGCATGGATGCCACAGATCCCTGGAGCTTTGCCCCGTTTCAACTGGTTCACCGCAGCCCGTGTTTCCACAAGCGATGGTGGACCACAGTTGGATTCGAGGGTCAGCAACAGGGATTGTAACACCCTTGACGTCCAACTCGACAGCTGGGGGATCAGCCTGGTACAACCGCTCAAAGTAACCGGCCCAGCGGGTCTTCACTTCAGACTCCTCTGTCAGAGCCTACCACTCTCTGCTCGAACTGCAGTGCTCCGAGGGATGGGCTTGGATGAACGTAATGCGCGAATTCCCCTGTAAGCGGGGACGAGAATCACCTGTCCACAGGTGATGCTCTACCCCCTCACAGATTCCTCGCACATAGGCCTCCTTGTCCACCCTCAGTGCACGTACAGTTTTACGCCTCAGCTCCCTGAACAGCTCAGCTCTGCCATTCAGCCTGGCCCTGCGACTCTGGTCAATGGTATCCAGTGTCCCTTGAGAGACAAAATTCTTCTTTGCCCTGCGGTGAACTCCAAGGCATCCACCGGCAACATCAAGGACGGTGGTCTTGAAGGTGCTCCACAACTCTTCAGGACCCCTAAAGCACCCAGACCCCCAAGTGTCCACTCAGCCTGTTCGCAAACTCCTCAGCTACTCTCTCATCCCTGAGCTTGGCAACATCCAGCCTAGGCTGGGATGGTACCATTCTCCAGGATTTAAGGTGCAGCTTTAGAGTTGCTACAACAAGCCTGTGGTCAGTATTGAGGAACTGAGCACTCCGGTAGACCCTGCAGTTCTGGATCATCCTCCAACGACCGTCAATGAGGACATGGTCAATCTCCTTTGCCACACCGCCAGCGTTGGAATACCAAGTCCAGCGATGAGCTTGCGGGCGCTGAAACCATGAACCAGCCACCCTAAGTCCATGACTTCTTGCAAAGTCAAGGAACTTAGTGCTATTCTGGTTCATAGTTCCTGACCCATGGGGACCAACACACACCTCATAACCATCCCTATCAGTTCCAGTCGATGCATTGAAATCCCCCAAGACTAGAAGTGTATCTCGTCTGGGGCACTGATCAACCACAGACTCGAGTGTGGCGTAGAATGCATCCTTCACGGTAAGATCACTCGCCTCAGTCGGAGCATAAATAGAGACCAGGGAAATGACACCTAAGGAGTGACGAATCCTTAATCTCATAATACGCTCGTTGACCGGTGTTACCTCAATTATCATTGGGGTCAGCTTATTGGCCACAGCTACAGCAACTCCTTGGGTATGGTAACCATCAGAGCGACCAGACCAATAGTAGGTGTAACCACCCACCATTATCTCGCCGCAATCCGGTCTCCGAACCTCAGAGAGAGCTGCAATCCCGATGTCCAAACGCTTGAGCTCAGATGATAACAGAGACAGGTGATCATCCTCTCTTAGGGATAGGACATTCCAGGCACCCACCCGAAGGGACCGCCTCAGGTTAACCCAAGGAGACCGCCGTCTGGTGGACGACACCTCAGCACCACTCCGACACACTCTCCCGCAATCTGACCCAGGGATGTTACCCCGTGGTTTCCCTCCTATCAAAGATTGGGGGTCCCGAAACTTTGCCCCAATCCCATCATCCGGTGAGCTGCCCTGCGAAGGAAGCTGCACAGGAGGTACTCCCACGGAGTGGGTTTTCAGATTTTTTTTGCGTTTTTGCGTTTTGCGGAATGAAGCGTTTTACGGTGGCTGGAGTGCAAATCCTGCCACCAACCTCCTAATAAGAAGTAACCCAACTGCAGGAGGACGTCCGCAGACACAGTTGGGCACTAGATATGGATGGCCGTTGGCTCACAAGGAGCTCCTCCGCCCTTTGACAGGTTTTGTTTTTAATCCTGCTGGGTGTCCATATCCAAACACCCTCCTCACCAGAAAACCTGGTGGGGGAGACGGTTTAGTCGCCGACAACCCGACCATGGTTATTATATGGTTATAACAATATAAATATTGTTATAAACATTCAAAAACATCTGAGTGATAATACGGATGATATACCGTCTCCCCAAGATTTGGATAAATCCAAAAAGAACCTCGTTATCTTTGATGATTGTGTTAATGAGAGAAACCAAACGGTAATGGACAGCTACTACACAAGAGGGAGACATTCTTCTTGTAATTGTATTTATCTTAGTCAATCGTACTTTCAGCTTCCTTGTCGTTCCATCAGAAACAATGCTAATACTTTTATTTTATTCAAGTTAAATTCAATAGATATAAACAATTTTTGGAGAGACAATTGTTCTACATTATGTAGTAAAAAGGAATTTGGGGATTACATGAAACACACGACTGAAAAATATAAATATATTGTTGTGAAGCAAGATGAGATATTAAATGATATTTTTCAATAAATAAATGGATGCGAAAGAAAGAGCAAGAAGATTTAGGGAACATCAAGAGTTGGTTTCAAATGTTGTAAAACAACAGGAAGACATAAAGAAGAAACGCAGACAGAAACTAACGGGCGAAGAAGCATTTGAAAGAAAACAAGAGAAATTTTTTAAACCACTTTTAAAAACTTCCCAAGAAAAAATGAAAGATGTTTCCACAGTTCCCACAGTAGAATATACTCCTAAAAAACTTCAACTGTTAAAAGATTTCAGTCAAATGACGGAGGAAGAATTAGAGCATATTGGAGAATTAGAATATCATGATGAAGAATTATTTCAACAACTGGAAGAGATTAATCAACCCCCTGATTATATTGTGAATGCTGTTCAAAACAATGAATATTCAGCGGATTCAAAAACCAAAGCAGGACTCATTCCAACAGAACAATCAGCAATATTTCATCTTGTTCAAGAAAAGGTATTGATATTTAATGATGAATGAAGGTTCTTAGGTTCTGCTCAACCCCCTGTTAAACTAACTCCGAGATGAATGTTTCTTCTCACAAAAGATGGAAGACAAGGTTCAACTGTGAGGGATGAATCAAAGTATATTGATAAACCATTGGATATGGAAAATAATGATGATAGAGTATATATTGATCTGCTGAACACTCTAAATTATAAGGTTATTCTTTCTGGTAAAAGTAGGAAGAATGAGAAGGAGAAACACATTATTCAGGCTTTAAGTATCCTTGGTTCAGGTGTTAGTTTTCTTCCAAATGACCCATCGCAATTAGTTAATAGACTGTTATTGTTGTTAGGCAGTAAGAAGGCTGGAAATAACAATTGTTTTAATGAAGCATCAGCCATTTTAGACCAGTTGATGAACATGAAAATAATTAATAAATATCAATATAAAGACATTTTATCTCATATTAAATAAGATGAGAAGCACAATCCTTAGTTTCAATTTCACAACAAGCGACCACACATCTTCATTCCCATACCCACTACAACTTGACACAACAAAAGAATATGAGGCATCTTTATTGTCCATGGAAACTTATAATACCTTATTTAATATAACCGAGAAAAATGACAAGTTTAGTTATAATCCAGGAAGTGGATACAAAACGATAACAGTCTCACCCGGAGCATATGAGATTTCTCAAATATCTTCCGAAATTGCTCGTCTTATGAAAGAACAGGGTGATGAACCAAAAAATATTGTTATAAACATTCAAAAACATACTTCAAAATCAACGATTAAAGTTAAAAATAACTACAAGGTTGATTTCACAATTGATAATTCATTTAGAGAGTTATTGGGTTTCTCCTCAAAAAAGATTGAAACTAATGGGACGTTTTACAGTGATAATGTCATTCAAATATCCTCAGGAATAAATTCAGTGTTAATTCACTGTGATTTGATTGATGGTGCTTATAATGATGGGAAAAAAACAAATACAATATTTTCATTCAGCACATACTCAACCCCAATTGGTTATAAATTCAATATGGAACCTAAAAATTTGGTTTATCTCCCTGTGTCAGGAAAAATCACACACAGAGTAAATTTTAGGATAACCGACCAAGATAATCGTGTGATTTATTTTAATGGAGAAGTTATATCTATCAGAATTCACCTACGTGAAGTTTTCCAATAAATAAATACGATGGTTATTGTGAGGAAACACGAGTTGGGAAAATATAAAATAATTACAGGGGATGGGATGTTCCTTTCCCCATACTACAAGGGTGAAGGTATGTATCTTGGTAGAGGATACTATAAACCTAAGAGACAAAGGGGTGTTGGGCATCAATTTAGAGGAGATGGGATAATTGATACTCTCATGGGTATTGGTTCAACTATTCTTCAACATAAAGATCTAATTGGTTCAACTGCTTCTGCTGTGGGAAATGTAGCAGGTGCTGTAAAGAGTATAAAAGATGCCCAGAAGGAATCTCATAAATTACAAGCAATAAAAGAAATTAAGAAAGGCAAAACTCAGTTGTCCCCCCAAGAACGACAGAAAATAATTCAAATACTTGGATCAGGGTTTCAAAAGTTTTAACATCTTTTTTTTCCTAAATAAATACAAGTATAGAAGCAATTGATAGTATCTATGATTTGGATGATACTATTATTATCTCAAACTCCACTAAAAAAGAAGATTACTTCAAGGTAAATGCAATAACTGGATCAGACTGGAATACGAATGGTACAAAAAGTTTTTAAATAAATAATCAACAAACCTATTTGAATCTCTCCGAAAGTTTCTTGTTGTGTAAATTTAAATTCACTAAAGCTGGGAATAACACAAACGCTACACTTGTATATGATTTCTTCTGGAAAATGTTTGATAGTGTGCGTTTGTATATTGGAACACAAGAAGTTGAAGCGGTTGATTATGTCTCTGCTGTATCTGAAATGATAAAATTTACACTCTATACATTCAGTGATAGAATGGGAAAGGGGTCTGCCGAAGGTTTTATTCCTGATATGTCAACGGGAACAAACACAGACCCTGGATATACTCAAAGGAAAGGAATGTATAATGATGATACAAAAACAGAAAATAGTTTTACTGTGGCAGTTCCTCTTAAAGGTATATTTGGATTTAGTGATCATGATAAAGTTCTGTATGGTCTTAAAATTAGATTTCAACTACAGAGGAATGATAATGAAAATCGATTGCTTTTTGGTGTTGGTAGTGCTTTTGATGAACAGAATAAATTTGTAATTGAGGAGATGAGTTGGTATATCAGTGAATATACTCCTAATCTTAAAACAGAAGAGATGTTGAATCGAAGACTTAACTCAAAGAAACCACTCAGTGTATCATACCTCAAAAGAAGATGCCAACACGTTAAACTCAACCAAACTACTTACACGTGGAATTTGGGTGTTCTGGAAGGAAAGCCACGATATCTGTGGATCATTTTTAAAAAGCCAGATGGTGATACTGCGACTGATAAGAATAATGCATTGAGTGATAATGCTAAGGTGAAACAACTTCGCGTTTCTCTAGATGGAACATTTTACCCACGAGATAGATTGGAAATTAATTGGGAAAAAAATGATTTTGCTGAAGCATACAAGTCTTACCAAAAGGTGTGTGAAAGTAATGGATATAAAGAACCTATTTTGGATATGACAGCATTTAAAAGTTTGTATACAATCTATGCGTTTGACCTGAGCGCTCAAAAGGAAACTATAAAGTCTAATCGAGTGGATACTTCCCTATACATTGAAAGAGGAGAGAGTGAAGAAGTTGATACATATTGTTTGCTTTTGGAAGAAACAGAATTGCAGATTAATACAGATAATGGTGTGATGATTAGTCTCACATAATTTTTTGTTAAATAAATGAGTGGCAAAGTACCAACTGGGGTATATGTTAATCAAATCAATCTTCATAAACTATCATCTTGTGTTCAAAATCAAAAGCCTTGTACGATTAACGTTAATACAATTCAGAGAAAAGGAGCAGTAAGAATTGATGTTTTTCTCACAAGAGAACAGGTTAAAATCTTGAATGACACTGGCTCACTTAAAATTAAAATGACAAAACCAATGTTGAAAAAATATTCAATAAGAGAGACGAGTGGAGGATTTCTCCCATTTCTAATTCCTTTATTTGCTGGTTTAAGTGCGGTTGGAGCATTGACGGGTGGTATTTCAACAGCGGTGAAAACTGCCAACGAAAGGAAGGCTCAACTCCAGGCTCAAAAAGAATTGGAAAGACATAACAAAGAGTTGGAGAAACAAATTGGTGGAAGTGGTGTAATTGTAGATTTTGCTGAAAAACTTGAAGGTCTGCCTGATAAAGCGAGATTGTTAGTTGGAGATATGCTTTCTTCTATAGCACAAGCAGGTGTAAAATTAACGAAAAGAGGTAATGGATTATATCTTTCTAATAAATAAATGAGCATTGATGAGTGGTTGAAAGAATTTGGAAAGAATACAACATAAAATTTATAACTTGTCAAATATTGTAAGAAATTAAAAATTCATAATGTGGTTATTTGTATGAGAGATGAATTAACAAATGTGCCGAAACATACAAAGAATATTATTATGAACTTAGAAGATAATAATGGGAACGGTTCTCATTGGGTTTGTATTTTTAATAGTCAAGACAAATATTATTTTGATAGTTTTGGTCTTCCGCCACCTGTTGAAGTCATAAAATTCTTACAGAATGGTGTTTATCAAACATTTCAAGTCCAAGAATTAAATTCCAAGTGTTGTGGTCAATTATGCCTATATGTGTTATTTCAACTCAACAAAAATAAAAAATTTTATGATATTATTTTTAATCTAATATAAATGACTTATGTTGGTAAAGATGGTTCTATCTTTGGGGTATCTCAAGAACTGGATATTGATTTATCAAATTATTACACAAAGGCACAGGCTGAACGACATAAATATAATATAACCAAAAATATTAACATGAAAAATGCTTATAAATTAAAAAATTATCCAACCCCAACTGAAGCGAATGACTTGGTGAGATTAAGTGATTTATCACAATATATATACTTAAATAAAACGGCTGTGTATTCCAAAGATACAGAAGTGTTGATATTATCTCCAGGTCATACAGAATTCACAGTTCGAATTAAAATACATTTTTATAAAGAAGGGCGTATCGTTTGTATGAGAATAGAACAATGGGGGTATGATATGAATGATTTAGGGTATAATTGGTCATTTAAAATTAACCTCGAAGACCTGGAACAATTAAATCAGTCTCGTAAGGAAGAATATTATCCACTTGGTATCGAGAATGAGTTTTGTGGGTCTACGATTAGTAAACAACAAATAAAATAATTTAATAAGGGTAAATATAATAATGGTTTTGCCCTTGTTTATCTCATGAAAACAGAAAAAACAGGATTATATATAATAAGTAAGGAAATACAAAATGATTTAACTATGGGAAGATGGGGAGGTGTTTCGTGCCATAATATTATTCTAACATATATTTCTAATACATAAATGACAGCAAGAAGGCTTCAAGAAAATTATCATTTCTGTGTTCAAGCATACCTTCAAGAAAAGGGTATTCGGTATTTTAATAAATATGTTCTACAACATAAGAATGAGGTATTTTCAATAAAAGATTGGCATTATGCTGATGTTGATAAACCAACAACTTTAGATTTAATTTGAATGTTAAATAATGAAAAAATTATAAAGTTAAGAAAAGGTAAGGCTCTTTTAGAAATTCAAAAGAAATTTTATTGGTTTCCTGTTGTAAAAAAAATTATTTTGGATACAGGAATAACAAGAAATCCTGATGAATATATGTATAATATTCTATGGGGTGTAAGCGATTCAAGGATAGTAAGGGATGAGGAAGGAGTTGAAGAAGAGAGGGAAGAGGAGGAAAAGGAGGAGAAGGAGGAGAGGGAGAAGAAAGAGAAGGAGGAAAGAGAGAAGAGAGAGAGGGAGGAAAGAGAGAAGAGAGAGAGGGAGGAGAGGGAGGAAAGAGAGTGGATGAATAAATATCAAAGTATGGAAACCAGTGAGATTCAAAAAAGAATAGGGGTATTACAGAAAATAACTCAACCCACCGAGGAGGAAAACAAAGAATTGATAAGTCTATTTACAATACTTTCGACAAGACTATTGACATCGAGAAGATATGTATTTTAATTCAAGTTTTTCATTTTTTTTTTTTTCTTAAATAAATGGGGGAGAGAGTGAAGGCATTTCTAAGGATTCTTTATGTTTTAAAAATTAAGGTTCAAATGTGCATGTTGGAAACTAAAAAGGTTTTTGCACTCTGCAGGAATTTTTCTCATAAATAAATGAGTTATTGTCTCAAATGTAAAAAGAAAACTAATACTAAAAATATTTCATATATTAAAAGTAAAAATAACAGGGTTATACAAAAAGGTATATGTTCGGTGTGTGGTTCAAAAAAAAATCAATTTATCTCCAAACACAAACTCGGAGGAGATATACAAAAGTTTTTATCAGGAAGTAAATTTACAACTACTGGAATACCAGGGGAATTACATCTTCCAGGGTATTCTTTCTGTGGTCCAGGCACAAACTTGGATAAAAGATTAGATGAGGCAGACAATCCTAAATCCTGGAGTAAACCAATCAATAGAGTTGATGAAGTGTGCATGAGACATGATATTGATTATGGGAATACCACAACGTTGGAAGAAAAGCATGAAGCCGATAGAGAAATGTTGTATAATTTGTCTCTGATACAAAATCCAACCTTGAGAGAAAAAGTTGATCGGTTCATTGTGAAGAAGATGATCAGTGCTAAATTGAAACTTGGACTTGGAAATTCAAAAAACTTATAGGCTCTAATGATGCCATTAAGACTGAAGAGCAATTAGCTGATGAATTACATAAACCAATATTCACAAAGTTTCAGAGAAGGAAAGTTTATTCCAAGGAAGTTGATTATATCTGGTCTGCTGATTTGATTGAACTCAATAATGATAAGGGGTACAAGTATGCTTTAACCGTTATTGATTTGAGGAGTAGATACGTATGGGTTGTCCCATTAAAAAACAAAACAGGTAATACTCTTATGTTAGCTTTTCAACAGATATTTAATAAAAGTAAGAGAAAACCTAAAAAATTGTGGATTGATGAGGGTAGACAGTTTTATAACAAGACATTTATGAATTTTCTAAAAAATAACAGTATTACATTATACAGTACCTTTAATGAAGGGAAGGCAGTTGTTGTTGAACGTTTTAATCGTACCTTAAAAGAGAGACTATATAAAAAATTCACACAACTCTGTTCACAACAATGGTCATCTTTTATTCAGGATATTGTGGATAAGTATAATGACACGATTCACACGGCAACAAATATGAAACCATCAGAAACATTTACAAAATTAAAATATGAAAAAGAGATTAATGTCAGAAAACCTAAGTTCAAAGTTGGTGATATCGTAAGAATATATAGGTGGAAATCTCATTTTGAAAAAGGTTATATGAAAAGATGGACCAACGAGCTTTTTAAAATTGTTGATGTAATAGATACGGTTCCTTGGACTTATAAGATATATGATTTGGAAGGGGAAGAGATTTTAGGTTCATTTTATTCACAGGAATTACAAAAGACAAAGATAAATTGAAATTTGACTCCGCCCCTTTTTGACTCCACCCACACAAGCCCCGCCCACACAAGCCCCGCCCACACAAACCCCACACAAACCCCACCACACACAAACCCCTCACAAGCTCCAATAAATTGAAATTTTTTGACTCCGCCCACACACGCCCCTCCCACCGAAGCCCCGCCCACACAAACCCCACACAAACCCCACACAAGCTCCACACAAGCTCCACACAAGCTCCACACAAGCTCCACACAAGCTCCACACAAAAACTCCACACAAGCTCCACACACACAAACCCCACACAAGCTCCACCCATATTCATCATATTCACATAATTAGTGATTAGTTAATTAGTTCCCCACACACACAACATGTTTATTTAATTAAAAAATTATCCACCCATCCACACAAGCTCCACTCATCCACCCATCCCCCCATCTCTCCACCCATCCATTTATCCACACAAACCTCATCCACATAAGCCTCATCCACATTCACCCCTTCCACACAATCTCCACCCACATAAATCCCTGCCCACATAAACCCTGCCCACATAAACCCCTCCCACATAAGCCCTGCCTACACAAGCTCCACACAAAAACTCCACACACATAAACCCTGTCCACGTAAACCCCTCCCACACAAGCTCCACCCACATAAACCCCCGCCCACACAAGCCCCACCCACACAAGCCCCACCCACACAAGCCCCACCCACACACACCCCGCCCACACAAGCCCCTCCCACACACACCCCACCCACACAAGCCCCACCGAAGCCCCGCCCACACAAGCCCCGCCCACACAAGCCCCACCCCTCATCCCCCTGTGCGCCCCCACCTTTGACCCACCACCTCCCTCATCTCACCCCCACCCTTCCCCACACACACACATGGGGAGGGGAGGGATGGGCAGAGGGGGTGATGGGTCATTGGGAGAGCGCACCTACCCCCCCCCCAACCCCTCCCCCAACCCCTCCCTCTCGTTCATGTCTTGATTCTTTTTTTGTAATTCAGAATCAAGTAATTGTAAACAAAACAAATATAATTTATTATATAATCTTTCTATATAATTTATTATAAAATATTTATATAATTTATTATATATTATATATTATATAATGTATAATCTTTCCCAGCAATCTTCTTCAGATGTCTTGTGATTTCGAAACTCAGACACCATATTCTGTTTTGAAACAAAAAGTGGATAATAATTAGGTTTTATAAAGATAATTACATGGTAATATGAGTAAGCCTCGTTGACCACTGAATTAACACACCAGGAGCCTGTCATCCTTTCAAGGTCAATAAAATGAATTCCAGTGTACTGACAAAACCACGTCCAAACTAATGATGCAACCAACATAAGGCGACATTCTAAAGAGAGAGTGATATTAATAATAATTCAGAAATATTTACCTCCAGAAAATCATGTGTTGTACGAGTGATATTAATAATAATTCAGAAATATTTACCTCCAGAAAATCATGTGTTGTACAAGATTGCTTCAACAGCTGATGTTGTGCGAGTGCTGAAAAAAATAAATAATAAGTCAAGGGTATAGAGGAAGAGACAGACAGAGAGAGATACAAACAGACAGGGAAAGCAACACACACACACACACGCACACACACACGCACACACACACACACACACACACACACACACACACACACACACACACACACACATACACACACACACACATACACACACATAGACACACACACACGTGTCTCACCATTGGTTTAATTCATTCGAGATCAGAGACCAGTCATTATAAATCATTGACCTCTTCAATAAGAACAGAGAGAGGTAGGTAGAAAGACAGACAGAGAGAGAGACACACACACACACACACACGTGTCTCACCATTGGTTTAATTCCTTCGAGATGAGAGGACGTGATAAGACTTCGTACCACTCATTGTAAATGTCTTTCAATTCTCTTCTAGAATCATTGATCTCTTCAATAAGAGCAGAGAGAGGTAGGTAGAAAGACAGACAGAGAGAGAGAGACACACACACACACACGTGTCTCACCATTGGTTTAATTCCTTCGAGATGAGAGGACGTGATAAGACTTCGTACCACTCATTGTAAATGTCTTTCAATTCTCTTCTAGAATCATTGATCTCTTCAATAAGAGTATTAATTTCATGCACCACGTCGTGATATGTAAACTCAATTTCTTCCAATGGCCTGTCAGGGAAAAAATATATATATCAGAATTATCATGATTTAATTAATAATCATTTGCTTCATCGTTCAAAGAGAAAACCATACACAAACTTACCAACTCTGTAGTGAGCTGTTGTCTTCATCGGAAGAAAGATCGCCCATGCCTCAGTTGTAAAAATGAAAATCCCGTCTGGCAGAAACTTTGTCTGGCGAATCACTTATAAAGCAACGATGAGGAGATTGCTTAATCATTGGGTGTGGGCACAGGAAATGACAAGCTTCTCTTAATGATCTCATCTGGCCACCGCCCGAGTTGCAAATCATTTTTGTACATAAACCACGCCATAAAAAAGTTTTGATTCAAATGTTTTCAGTTCGTGTTCTGAGATAAAATATAAACACGAGACCTTGTCTCACATAATAGTTCCTATTTTTTCACAGCATGACAGTCCAAAACTACTTCCTCATTCACACAGCACGACCGTGTCAAAAAAAACACTTCCTCATTTTCACGGCATGAACTGAAAACATTTGAAACAAAACTTTTTTTATGGCGTGGTTTATGTACAAAAATGATTTGCAACTCGGGCGGTGGTCAAATGAGATCATTAAGAGAAGTTTATCATTTCGTAATGGCACAAAAGGGGTATCTTAAAAAATATAAAGATTCAAATGTTTTGTTTTTCAATATTTTAGATGGGGATTATTGTGCAAAGAAAATTAAACTATTGAAGGAATTTGAGAATGAACAAATGTTTATAGGTTCAATGAGTGAGCTAAACAAGATGCATTGGTTATTTGATAAAGAGTGCCCCGAGGCTTAGACGTTTCAGATATTTCTTTAGAATCACCTTTAACAAATCTTTATCTTGTTGTATGGGTTATTTGATAAAGAGTGTCCCGGGGCTTAGACGTTTCAGATATTTCTTTAGAATCACCTTTAACAAATCTTTATCTTGTTGTATGGGTTATTTGAATAGAGAGCCCCTAGGTTAAAAGGGGAGACAAATAAATATACCTTGGGCTAAAAAGGGGATTTATTTTTTTGGGGGAAAAAAAGAAAAATTTCATGGCTGAAAATCCCCCATTCATTTACATGGGGAAAAGTGAGCCAGAACCAGTATTCTTTCCCTACATATATATATATATATATATATATATATATATATATATATATATATATATATATATATATATATATATATATATATATATATATATATATATATATATATATATACATACACAGCTCTGGAAAAAAATAAGAGACCACTCCAAAATTTTTTGAAATCAGCATCTCTACATGCATGGCAGCCATTCCATTCCAGTGTCTGTTGAATTACATGACAGGCACACCTCATTCTATTTAGTGAGGTACTGATTAGGTGATCACCTGAACCGAATCTTATTTAACAAGGAAAAGTATAAAAACCACTGCTGTGGTCATCACTATCCTCTTGCAATAGGACCAGCTGGATGGCAAAAACAGTGCTTGTAGTACCTCAAAAGTAATTGGAATAAAAAAATAACTATTGACCATGCCAAAAGAGTTGACAAGAAAAGTTTTAAGTGAGGAAAAGAAGGGTTCAATTCTGGCTTTACTGGCAGAGGGATACAGTGAGCGTCACGTTGCTTCCATCCTCAAAATTTCAAAGACGGCGGTTCATAAGAACAAGGTCAAGCAGCAGACATTGGGGACAACAAAGCTACATACTGGCAGAGGGCGAAAACGACTTTCCACTGACCGGGATGACCACCAACTCATTCAAATGTCACTCAAAAACCGTAGGATGAAATCAAGTGACCTACAAAAAGAATGGCAAACGGCAGCTGGGGTGAAGTGCACGGCGAGGACGGTTCGAAACGGGCTCCTCGGGGCAGGGCTGAAGTCGTGCAAAGCTAGAAAAAAGCCCATCATCAATGAGAAGCAAAGTAGAGCCAGGCTGATGTTTGCAAAAGACCATATAATAAGGATTGGACCGTAGAGGACTGGAGTAAGGTCATCTCTGATGAGTCCAATTTTCAGCTTTGCCCAACACCTGGTCGTCTAATGGTTAGACGGAGACCTGGAGAGGCCTACAAGCCACAGTGTCTCGCACCCACTGTGAAATTTGGTGGAGGATCGGTGATGATCTGAGGGTGCTTCAGCAAGGCTGGAATCGGGCAGATTTGTCTTTGGGAAAGACTCATGAATCAAGCCATGTACAAGGTTGTCCTGGAAGAATACTTGCTTCCTTCTGCTCTGACAATGTTCCCCGACTCTGAGGATTGCTTTTTCCAGCAGGACAATGCTCCATGCCACACAGCCAGGTCAAACAAGGTGTGGATGGAGAACCATGAGATCAAGACCCTGTCATGGCCAGGCAAATTTCCAGATCTGAACCCCATTGAAAACCTCTGGAATGTGATCAAGAGGAAGATGGATGGTCACAAGCCATCAAACAAAGCCGAGCTGCTTGAATTTTTGTGCCAGGAGTGGCATAAAGTCACCCAACAGCAATGTGAAAGACTGGTGGAGAGCATGCCAAGACGCATGACAGCTGTGATTGAAAATCAGGGTTATTCCACAAAATATTGATTTCTGAACTCTTCCTAAGTTAAAATATTAGTATTGTGTTGTTTAAAAATGAATATGAACTTGTTTTGTTTGTATTATTTGAGGTCTGAAAACACTGAATCTTTGTTGTTATTTTGACCAGTTGTCATTTTCTGCAAATAAATGCTCTAAATGACAATATTTTCATTCGGAATTTGGAAGAAATGTTGTCAGTAGTTTATAGAACAAGCCGGTAGGTGGACATGGGTAGAACCAATAGAACCTGACGCGATGGGCCCGTTCGATGGGGAATGACCTAACAGCACAAGAAAATTCATGATTCTAGCTTCAAGGGTTAATGCTGCAGATTGTTTTTTCGTTAAAATACCCCCACATTTAGAGGTTTTTCGGCCATTGCTAGGCAATGGAGGGGCCCATAGCAACGGTTCTTTCTCACACAGAACTAGGACATACCATGAACGTACCATACCAGTTTCATGTATATCTGACTCATAGTCTCTGAGATATAACGAACCTCATTTTTTTTTTATTGTTTTCGACCAGGGTTCATTCAAAGTCTATCTTCTCCGACAGTTTTCATAGGATCCGGCTGGAAATTTTGGTCAAAGAGGTTGATTATAGTGCGTATAAAAGCCTGGAAGCCGATTTTGATTTTTGAAAAAATTAATTTTTTATGATTTTTCTAAAATTTCAGTCCCGTTGCTAGGCAACGGGTGGTTGCTTAGCAACGAAACTCAAACGTGCACACTCCCAGCCCATATGGCACCTGTTTGCCAAGTTTCATCGAAATCGGTTTGCTGGTTTGTGCTGTGGAGCCTCGCGTTGCAGACACACACACACACACACACACACACACACACACACACACACACACACACACACACACACACACACACACACACCGACAATAAGGGTAGAAAAAAATTTGAGATTTTTTTTTTCGACTCTATCGACTACCCAATAAAACAAAAATGTTCATTTTACTCAAAGACATGCATATAAATAGTAAAACCAGAAAAACTGATAATTTTGCAGTGCTGTCAATTTTTTCCAGAGAGAGATATATATATATATATATATATATATATATATATATATATATATATATATATATATATATATATATATATATATATATATATATATATATATATATACACATGTATATATATATATATATATACACATGTATATATACGGTATATATTGTTGCGGATTCGTGCCCGCCGGCGTGCGAACGGCCACGTAACTCGAATCGCGGCACGTCGCCCACCGGACTGACAATCCCGTCGTGACCCTCTCGGACTAACGCCGGGAACTAGTCACGGGTGGGCCATTCGGCCTCACCACGATCGTGCCAATCGGCCCCCCGCGTGGGATAGGGTTGCTCGCCAAATTCGACCTACCTAAGTACCCACACGGAGGGTAGACCGGGCGATCGCACCTCGCCGCAGGTCGACTTCGGACACGGGCCACTTTAAGCGACCCGTTCCGTACTATCGGGATAACCGAGCGGTGTTATTGTCAACCGGGACGGTTCGATTAATTATCGGGCGTTTTAGCCCACGACCAACCCTTTACGTGAAGTAAGATGGAGATTCAATAAAGGAAAAGACGAAGCGAAACGGGAAAAACAGTTCAACATAAAGCACATTTATTTCGCGATGGCACACGGATAGCACACATATACAATTATACACCAAAAGCAAATGTAAAAGAAGAAGAAACACACAATAATGCACAAAAAGCAAATGTAAAAGCAAAACACAATGCAGATCTACCACCGACTACCGAGCACATGGCAACACTTATACAGTTTTACTTCACAGACGGCGCCGACAACACATATACTCAAAGCAAAAGAAAAAGGGACCACCCTCCACTATGAGGGGGCAGACGTGCCTCGGGCCGAGACCGCGTCGAGCCTACCCGTCTGGTGATGAGCCACAAAATGGCGGTGGCGCCCCGACTCCGCGGGCCTCGCTGGCAGTGCCTGGTATGGGGTGGGAACGGGGCCCCCTTCTCGCACTATCTCAGCGCGGGGGGAAACAGGAGGGGGTTGTTGATGCTCGGGGGGATGAGGATATCTCGCTGGTTCGGGTCCTGCGACGAGCGTCTCCACCGCGACCTCGGTCGCGTTATCGGCCTCTCCTCTCCGCAGCTCCTTGACTCTGACACGAGCGCCCCCTCGACTGCCTTCGCCGCCGCCACCTCTCCAACTCTCCCACTCTCCACAGCTCCGTCCAACTGCTTTCTCCGACTCTTCTCTTGACTGACTCTTCCCAACTTCACTGCTCCGACTCTTCCCAACTCAACTCGACTGCCGGCGAGCGAACGCGGCCCTTTATAGCCCCCGGGGCCTCGCTCCTTCACCTTCGACCCTTTACCTCTGGCTGGCTCCCCATTGGACAGAGGAAAAGTGGGCGTGAATGCTTTTTGATCCATGAATCTGCATATAGCGATATTACTCCGACGCACCTGGAGGCGGGGCCAAATCGCCCCATGCTCGCTGATAGGACGGAACAGAAGTGGGCGTGAGTCGTTTTTGATCCGATTTCTTCGGAAAGGCTGGTGTTTCTGCACCCGCTGCTCGGTGCGCGCCCTGCACGAGTCCAGTATCGGTGCCCACAAGCGGCGCGGGAATGACGGTGATGCGATGGTTGCGAGAGCGAGATGTGACGGCAAGGGTCGTGGCTGTTGGCGTTGTTGTTGTCGTGAAGCGGCGTTGCGGCTGGTGGTTGTTGTGTGATGGCTGTTGAGACGTGATTGGTGGTGGTAGTAATGGTAGTAATGGCGGCTGGTCCAAAATAAGGATAGTAAAAGAAAAACGGCTATCTTGAGGGGTCGCAGCCCGAATGAATGACATTTATTCCCTCGAAACAACGGGTTTGGGCCTAACTACACATATACTTACAGAGATATCTCACCTAAGGGACCTGAATGGTGGTTTGCGAATTTTGTCAACCACAACAATATATATATATATATATATATATATATATATATATATATATATATATATATATATATATATATATATATATATATATATATTTTTTTTTTTGTGTGTGTGTGTGTGTGTTCTTTTGTATTTAATGTGGCGAGGTATTCCGAAATAATACTGAAATCAATTTGGGCTTTTTGTTTTTTTTTAACTCACCAATGTGGATTATTATATTTTGTTACCTTATATTACTCTCCCATGAGCCAATATCCATAACTATAAATGTCGATCTGTTGTCCATCTGTCTGTTACATCTACACTCCGACACCTCTGGACAGATTTGGACCAAATTTGTCACAGGTAAAAGATTGTACTGGCTAGGATTTAGCAGGGTTCACGGCTCCTTCGGCTGCCACGAAACTTCCGTGAAAACATGATGGGTATACTTCCCCACTGTTGCATTTGGTTTGAATATTGCCACCTTTGATGAAGTTGAGCACGACAGGATGGATTGAATTTCCCAGACAACTGCCTGACTGTCATCTTTTGTCATTATTCTCGCCACCACCATGGCTAGTTTTTCTCATCACTGCGGACAGGTACTTTTGCTAGTTTTGTATAAAAGAAAAACCTTTTCACTTTGTCTCCATCGCAATGCAATACTCATAGATTGTTCGTGCGTCCTTTTATTTATAAAATAAACTCAAGGATTTTGTGCTTTTCCAAGTGTCAGGTCTGGGAAACCCAGGAAATATAACAAGGTATCTCCAGTCATGGCTCGCAGACTTCCTCTCCTGTCGCAGCCAATGTGTGGCCCCAAATGGAGTTCTCTCTTATCCCCTCTTCCTGGCCAGGCTGGAGTTCCTCAATGCAGTGTTCTGGGCCCTGTTCTTTTCCGGGTTTTCATCAATGATCTCTCCGACTCTCTGGAAAATCCTCTTTATCTGTTTGCTGATGACTCCACCCTCTGCTTTACCATCTGCATCCCTCAGACTGGCAAGCAGCAGCTTCTTCGCTCACTTCAGATCTGGGTAAAATCACAAACTGGTCCAACACGTGGAACATGTCTTTCAATCTGGACAAATCTCACACTCTCACTTTGTCTCTCCGAAAGAACCATTTGGAAACCACCGCATATACATTCTCAACAATCCTCTGGAAGAAGTCCTTTCTTCTGCTTCTGGGTCTCACTATCTGCCATGATCTTTCCTGGGAAAGCTACATTTCTAACCTGGCCTCCAAAGCCAGTTGCCGACTGGGAATCCTCTGTCATGCAAAGTCTTTCCTCGGTCCACCTGAGCTCCTGACCACATACAAAGCTTTTGTCCGCAGCCTGATGGAGTACTGCTCTCCCCTTTGGGCTGGTGCTCCTGCCTCCCACCTTTCTCGGCTTCAAGCTGTGGAAACCAAGGCATTTCGGATCATTGGTATCTCCCGCAATGAGGCTGAGTCTTTGGGCCTCTCACTCTCACCGCAGGCAGGTCGGTGGTCTTTCTGTCTTTCTGTCTTCTACCATCTCCTCTCCGGTCTCCCCCCCTCCCCCCCCGCTCTCTCTGCGATTTGTCCGCACCACATTTCCAAAGGGCGCTCAAGGTCCACCAACAACCCCCTTCTGGTTAAAAACCACCAAAATCACGAATCACTCCTCAGCTTTACTCTTTCATTCCTCTTTTTTCCGACCTTTGGAATAAACTCCCTCACACTATTCAATCCCAACCTTCCTTCCAGGCCTTCAAAACAGCTGTTCACCACCACCTCTTATCGTCCCCCATCCAAATCCTCAATCCTTTTTTCCCCCGATAATCCACCCCAAACATAATTATCATTAAAACATTCTTCATGAGTAGTCGCACGTATGGTGAAAATTGTGTCTCAATCCGACAAGTGGTTGCAGAGAAAAACACTAAAGTTCTGTGTGGACAAACAGACAGATAAACAAGCCGACAAACTGACCCAAATGCAATACCCTCTCCTCTGGCGAGGGTAATGATTTGTAGATTCTCTTACAAGTCACACATACAGCCACGGCCAAAAATATTGGCACCCCTGCACTTTTTTTTTCAAATGGCTCACAATTTTCTCTAAAAATAAGTTGAAATTGACAAAAGTATTTGGTCTCCACAATTCTTAATTTCATTGTTAATATTACAGAACCTTTGTTTTTGAATCAGAACTTAAAATATAGTGGGGCAACTTAGCATAACAATTGTGCATTTTGTGAGGAAAGCACCAAATTTGGCACATGTAGCCTATCATATTATGAACAGATTTGGATATTGGGCCATCTCAAAATTTTTGATGGCAGTGGAAAATGGCTGCCACAGCCATCAGCAGCTGAATTTGAGATGGCCCAATATCCAAATCTGTTCATAATATGTTAGGCTACTAGTGTGCCAAATTTGTTGCTTTCCTCACAAAATGCACAATTGTTGTGCTATATTTAGCTTAGTTGCCCCACTAATATCCTTTTAAATCGGAAAATAAAAAGAAATGGCATTGACAAATTTATTGACACCCTCGACTTAATATTTGGTAGCACAGCTTTTGGACAATGCAGTCAAGCACTTCCTAGAGCCATGAATGATCTTCCTATACCTCTCTACTGGCAGTCTGGCCCACTCTTCTTGTGTAAACTGCTCCAGTTCTCTCAGATTTGAAAGGTGCCTTCTCCCAACTGCTGTTTTCAGATCTCCCCACAGGTGTTCAATGGGATTTAGATCTGCACTCATTGCTGGCCACTTCAGAATAGTCCAGAATTTTCTCTTGAACCATTCCTTGGTGCTTTTTGAAATTTGTTTGGGGTCATTGTCCTGCTGCAAGACCCATAACCTTCGACGGAGACCCAGCTTTCTGACACTGGGTTGAACATTGCATTCCAAAATGCCTGGGTAATCTCCTGATTTAATGATGCCATGCATACATTCAAGGCACCCAGTGCCAGAGGCAGCACAGCAACACTAAAACATCACTGAACCTCCTAAGCCTGGTGTTGGCTTCGTGGTTCGGGTGGCGGCTTGGGATCCTAGGGTCCTGAGTTCAAGCCCCGTTGGCCGCTGAATTAAAATACACCAGGAGGTTGACTCACCCTGTCATCCTTCCGAGGTCAGCAAAATATGAGTACCAGTGTACTGGTAAGGGGGACACTGCATCAGCAGCATAGCCGTGTCCCAACCAATGATGCAACCAGCAGCCACAGGCTGCACTCGATAGAGAGAGAGAGACTGAACCTCCTCCATGTTTTACTGAAGGGAAGGTGTTCTTTTCTTTGAAGGCTTCATTTTGTTTTGACAGAGATGATGTGTTAAACAAAAAGCTCCAATTTGGTCTCATCTGTCCACAGGACATTGTCCCAGAAGGATTTTGATTTGTTCAGGTGTGTTTTGGCAAACTCCAGTTGGGATTTCTTGTGTCTCTCTCTCATCAGTGGGGTCCTCCTGGGTCTCCTACCGGAGAACCCCCTTTCATTGAGTTGGTGATGGCATAGTGCAAGTTGAAACTGTCGTACCTTGTGTCTGAAGGTCAGCTTGAATCTGTTTGGCAGTTGATTGAGGTGTTTTCTCCACCATTCAAACAATCCTTCGCTGTAATATTCGATCAAGTTTTCTCTTGCGGCCACGTCCAGGGAGGTTGGCTTCAGTGCCGTGGGCCTTAAATTTCCTGATAACATTGCGTACGGTGGACACAGGAACATCAAGGTCTCTGGAGATGGACTTGTAGCCTTGAAATTGTCAAACTTGTAGCCTTGAAATGCTTGGCTACAATCTTGTGTCTGACCTCCTCAGACAATTCTCTGGTTTTATTTCTTTTCTCCATGCTCATTGCGGTACACACAGTGATACAAAACAGCAGAATGACTCCTTTTCTCGATTCAAACTGATTGATTGAGTCATTTTTATATTGCAAGCACCTGCAAATCACCATTGGTGAGTTCAAAGTAAAGTAGAATCACCTGGTTGAAATCTAATTATTTCTTATAACTAATACAAGGTGTCAATAATATTGTCCAAGCCATTTTAGGATTTCTGTGGGAATAAGTTCAGACTTTGTAATTTTTTCATCTTTTTTTTTTTTTTGTTCCATTGAAAACCAAAGCAAATACATATGTGATGCTAAAACATTTTTTAATTCCAACAATTTTCTGGAAGAAATGGTGCATAATTTGAAAAAAGTGCAAGGGTGCCAATATTTTTGGCCACGACTGTATATACGCAGGTCGTGGATAAAAAAATGGAAACACCATTTTACAGTCACTTATTCGGGTATCGGACCACCGTGTGCAGCCAATACAGCCTGTATGCACCATGGTAAAGAGTCCATCATCTGGAATTCTGCAGGAGCGATGCGGTACCATTCTTCGATGAAAAAGTCAATCAACTCACACCTGTTTGATGGAGGTGGAAAACGCTGTCTCAGGCGTCATTCCAGAATATCCCATCAATGCTCGATTGAGTTCAGATCTGATGACTGAGAAGGTCATGACATATGGATAACATCAGCGTCATGCTCATCAAACCATTGGGTAACCACATTGGGTGCTCTTTGGATGGGGGAATTGTCATCCTGGAAGATACCCCTCTTGGCAGAAAAGAGATGCTGCAAAATGGGGTGAAGATGATCACGCAGTACCATTAAGTGGTGAGTGGAATTGTCCTTGCCTTCTAAGAGATTGACTGTACCCAAACCACGCCAAGAAAATGTGCCTCAACATTAAAGATCCATCAGAACCCTTCACTGTTGGAACCACTCAGGGTTGTAGAGTTCTTTAGGTTGGCACCACACTTGCACTCGTCTGTTTGTCGAGAACATGGTGAAAGATGATTCATCTGACCATATCACATTTCTCCACTGCTCGGTAGCCCATTGCCTGTGCTCTTTGCACCACTTGACTCACAAATGTGCATTTCCAGGTGTGATGAGTGGTTTGTGTATTGCACCCTGACTAAAATCCCACTCTGTGGAGTTCTCGGCAGACTGTTTTTTATGAAACTGGCTGAAATTTACAATCAATTGATCCGCAGTTGCTCGCCTGCTTTGCTTTGCACTTCAAATTAATGCACGGATATCACAATCTTGGAGTATGGACTTCTGTCCACTGTTGCCCTTTCCTGATGATGTCTTTCTCTCAGAGTTCCATGCCGCCATCACCTGAGACACTATTGCTCGTGAAATATCAGCAAGTTGAGCTGTCTTTGTCACTGAAGCCCCTGCCAAATGCGCCCCAACAATCACCCCTCTTTCAAAGTCATCAAGGTCTCCTCTTGCAGCCATGCAAGCCGTAATGATGGGCAACCAGGCCTGTGCAGCATTTTTATAGATGACCCTAAGTGATGACCCTTTTATAGATGACCCTAAGGGATGTTATTTGCTAAATTAACACATGAGCCACACCTGTGTGGAAGCTGTTGCTTTCATTATACTTGGTGTCCTTCATTTACCCAGGTGTTTCCATTTTTTTGCCCAACACGTGTGTGTGTGTGTGTGTGTGTGTGTGTGTGTGTGTGTGTGTGTGTGTGTGTGTGTGTGTGTGTGTGTGTGTGTGTGTGTGTGTGTGTGTGTGTGTGTGTGTGTGTGTGTGTACTAGTGGGGTATGCTAACACATGGTAAGCAGTAACGAACCGTCCTTCGTATGTAGGTACATAAAAAAAAGCAGCAGTTGTAGCCTGACCTCCCACTGTCCCCATTGTTTTAGGACGCTCATTTGCAGTGAGCACAAGGAGGCTGCACTTGTTTTCGGATATTTTCATTTACAGATGTTTTCCGACGGTTGTGATTTTGTTTTTTCCAGGTGTATCAGCTTCGATGTCAATCAGCACACAAAATTTCAGCTTTCTACGTTAACCCGAAAGTAACGAACATTAATATGAATGAGTCAGTCAGTGGTTAGAAAGAGCCTCTTAATTATATATACATATTGTTACGGTTGTGGAAATTCGCATTGCACCATAAAGAGTCCTCTGATGAGATATATCGGTAAGTTCATGTGTCGTTAGCCCAAACCTGTTGTATAGAGGGAATATGTGTGATTCATCCGGGCTGCGACGCTTTGAGTTAGCCATTTTTCTTTCTCTATTGTTATTTTCGACCATTAAGCTGCCAACAACGCAAACAGCCACTACCTTTACCTTCACAACTCCATACCGCAAACATCGCTTCACCGCCATTCCCAAACGACGCCCGCCAATCACCAAACCACCACAGAAAACCCCCCACCACCTTGGCCGAACTCCTTCTCCAACCATCGACCACACCACCAGTCGACACCAAACGTCGTGCTGTCCAGGGCCCATTCGGCGATTGGTGCCAAACGCATAGAGCCGCGAGCGCGAATGGCGGCCTTTCCGAGGGAGAAATTCGGATCAGGAAGGCTTCACGCCCCCTTTTTCTCCGTCCACTGGGCGAGCGTCGGGCGGTATGGCCCCGCCTCCAAGCACGATGAACGTGGATTCTTTACGAGAGGAATTCGGATCAAAAGGGCTTCACGCCCCTTTTTGCCGCACCAAAGGCTGAACAGAGGGTGGCGTGGCCCCGCCTCCAATCGCGTTTTGATCCTGAAATTTGCATATAGGCTCCCCCTGCGGCCGATAAAGACGCGAGCATAAGGCGACTCGAAGAGTTCGCGTGGTTGAGTTGCAGGCGGCTGGTCGGGGCAAGTGAAGAGTTCAAGTCAATTGAAGACGGCGGTCAGCAACGAGATTGCGGTGTGGAGGTCGCTCGTCTCATCGCGGGGTCCAAGCCAGCCAGCCATTCCCCTCTCCCTGAGCATCAGCAATTCGCCCCCCCCCCATCCGTGCTGAGGGGGCCCCGTTCCTCCCCACCCTAAACGTGGTGCCAACCAAACTGCTTGCGCGGAGCACGCAGGAAAGGGCTCGCCGACCACGCCAGGGGCACGGAGTCGCGGCGCAGCTGCGCGAACATTGCGGCTTGCCCGTCATTGTGTCACGAGGATGCGGGTAAGACCTTCTCGGTCTCGTGGACCTGGCCGCTCCTCCAGGATCCACGCACATTTGGTCCACGGACCTGTCTGCCTCCTTGTCTGTGAGGGTGGCTTTCTTTCCTTTGCTTTTTGTATGAGTGATGTGGTGCTGATTCCCGACAAGTAGAACTGTATAAGTGTTGTAAATAATTGCCCTTTTATTCGGTCGTATTGCATTTGCTTTTGTTGCATCTTGTCTTGACTGTAATATACATGCCTTCAGTGTTTCCGTAATAAATGTGCATTGTTTGTTGAACTGTTTCCCGCTTTGCTTCATCTCCTTCCTTTTATTGAATCTCCATCTTGCATCAAGTCAGGGGTTCGTAGTGGGTTTCAACATCCCGGTAATTAATCGGAACCGTCAAGGACGACGATAACTCCGCTCAGCTATCCCTGTAATACGGAACGAACCGCTTAAGCGGTTCGTGTCCGGAGTCGGCCTGTGGCGTGGTACAACTCCTCGGTACCCTACTCGCGCGAGTACTTAGGTAAATCGACCATTCGGCGATCGGACCCTATTTCGCACGTGTAGATTGCGGACTGAGTTGTGGTGAGGTTAAACCCCCACCCGTGACTGGCTCCGGGCGGTAGTTCCCAGAGGGTCACGGCTGAATTGTCCGTTCGGTGGGCAACATGTCGCGATTCGAGTTACGTGGCCGATCGCACGCCGGCGGGCGCGAATTCATCACAAAATATATATATATATATATATATATATATATATATATATATATATATATATATATATATATATATATATATATATATATATATATATATATATATATATATAATCTCAAGACCCGATCACGTCTCTGACCCGTAATTTGAGGGAATAGCCAATCAGCTCTCACCTATAAATTACCCCAAATTGCTGTGATTTTCCTAATAGGTAGCTTCGAGGGACATGGGTTGGGTTTGAAACCGCAAAGGACTCACCTTGTGCAGCTTTTCTTGGTTTCTTCATGCAGCTTAATTTGGCTGGAAGAGCATAGGGGTTCATTATAGTGTCACGTCAGAGGCTCCGTTAACACTGCGCCAAAGATCGTATGTATGCCTTTGTGGATTTGTGAAATGGTCTCTTACTGCATTCAATTAATACTGTTTACCATTCCCCAAGGTCACCCAAATGAGTTGAAAATGATGGCACATGCACAGAGGCATATGTTTCTAACATGTTTTCTTACCTTGTAAAGGGTTTATGTGCAATGAATATTGGGGAAAAGGTGGACGAGACAAGCAGTTCAGAACAAACCATGCAAATCAAAAGATACAAACAGTGAAAGGGTACAGGCAAACTTAAACGCAATGATGAAATCGAAATAAATAAAACCTAACCCACACTAGGTGCCACAGTTCACACTTGTACAAACATTAAAATTGCAAGCAAGGACTTTCCTTTGACTATGCGTGGTGTAGATGCAGGACCCCTTACAGTCCTTTTTAACGCAGGAGAGAGATTATGAAAGCTCACTATGAAGTGAGCCAAAGATGAAGTGAGCCCATAGATGAGCAAGCCAATGAGGAAGTAGTACTTTGGGGGCGTGCACCCTGAACCAGCCCTCATGGCCCTCCGTCCTTTCCACCGTGATTCTTCTGCACCCTCATCCTCCTGCACGCTAGGAGCTCTGGTGTTCCTTTCTCTCCTCAATCTCCAAGGTTGCTTCTGCACGCTTCTTCTTCCTCTTGGGTGGAGTCCTCTCCCAGGCCGTCTCACCCACGGGGTGGCCCCAATAAGAATAAATCTCTCTGTTATGCTCAGCCCTACTGCATATTACACCACCATGGCTGGCACACACTGGCCAGACAAATGGTAATGGCCTTTTCACACACTTGTGACGTGTGCCTTTTATGATCGGAAATCCTCACCTGGCCCCACCCACAAACGAGGTGTTTGTGCATACAATATTACCTTGTCTTTAAATTAACTGCGCTGCCTCCTCAGTGTCACATGTAACAAAATGACTTACTTTCATGACAATCTAACATACTCAAATAATACGGACCATACTACACTCACCACAGTCTAGTTATAGACCCCCCCTTCCATATAGCACAGCCCTCTTAAGCTCCTGCCAAGGTTCTCTGTCAGGAACCCAATATTCCGGCCTTAGCTCTTACAGTCACACACCTAATTAACTTTCCAAATAAATTGGAGGGAGCTGTGGGAGGCGAACTGCAGCTACCTGACCCAGTCTCCTTAACGCTCTTTGGGTCACCGCTCTGACGCAGGCTACCCTGAATGGTTATTACACCAGTACGACGTTACTCATTTCACTGACTCGGTAGGACGACAGGCTGAATGAACCACACCTGGTGTTAATTCAATGGTACAGGGGCTTGAACTCAGGACGCTGAGGTTCCAAGCCAGCCACCTTAACCACTAGGTCAACACCAGGCTGATACATCGTGTTGCGGGCCGGCGGGGTCGGGTGAGAAGACCACTAGGTGGGGGAAACTACGTCGATTCCCACCGGAATCGTAGGCCGTCGCTCACGGCTAATTCCGTGAGGCGGCGGGTTGCTTAACCGACCGTGGACGCCAATACCTCAACCACGTGGCGTAGGGTCCTCCTGTACAGAATCAAGTTACCTAATTAACCACGCAGTTTCGACTACCGGGGAACCACGCCCTCGGTACGCCTTGCCCGAACCAGGTCACTCTACCGACTACCTTTCCGGATCGGATGCAGTCGAGCGGCACTGCCAAGGACGTACCGGCAAGAAGGAACGGATTATCGGGAATAAAGACCCAGCTAAACTCACATTCGAACCATGCTGGACCAATGGAGGAAAAGACAAAGACGAGCTGGGAACATTTTGACAATTATTTATTTACAAGAAGCGGGGAAAAGCATGTGGCACAACAAAAAGGTTTATTCGGTATGTAATGCAGGGGAAAGATGAGAGAGGTGTGGTGCGGCAATTTTACAAGCAACTTACAAAAGCGGACACAGTGCAGACTTGATGCGAGATTAATAAAAGCAACAATTACAACAATGAAGATCTTATACAGGCTTATCTAACGGACAGACGCCAACACACTCAGACAAAATATACCCAATGAAAAGAAAAGGGACCTTTTGCAGCCAGGGAGAGAGGGAGTTGAGGTCACAGTTTTTGGTACCTGAGCGTTTTGAGGGGGAGGGATGCTGTACCATGGTGCTGTACCCGACAAAAGTTGTGCGGTTCGGTCCACCGCCGCACGTGTGGTAATCGTGTCTGGCAGAATCCAAAGAGATGAGCAGTAGGCAGGACCAGATAAGACGCTTGGTCGAGGTCGTGTGGGCGAGGACCAGTACAGTAGGCGGGCCGTCGAGGCGAGACGTAGGCAGAGCCAGGCAGCACGAACACTTTCACAACAATTGTCTTCAACTTCTCCAACTTGCAATTCTCTTCAACGACCAAACAACTCGCAATTCTAACTCGACCTCTCCAAGAACTCGACCCAACTCTGAGGATTGCTCCGTACTTAATAGATCACGAGCTCGTGGAGGAGCCATGGCGAAACTGACGTCATCGTCCGATCCGAGCATTCCGATTGGACCGGGCCTTCATCTGGTCCGCCTTTCTGGGCGGAGTTTCGGCCAGACGCTAGTTTGGCCCGCCCACCTGGATGCAAAACGAACGTGATTCACCACCCACGTCTGGTTTGGAGTAGACGGTGGAATACTCAAAGCACCAATCTACTCCATGGTGCACGTTGCGATTTTTGCCTCAGAAGCGATCGTTGGGGAGGGTACCTTGGGTTGTCGTGGATTTTGCCTCAGAAATGAAATGGAATGGGGATAAAATAAAAAGGGGAAAAACGATTTAATAACCTAAATGAAGCCCATCACAACGCACCCCCGTGTCTTCCCACTACACAAGGAAGGGATATAACTACATGTATATTAATGGAATAACTGACTTGGGACAACTCTCTGTTGTATGCATACGGTTCCGAGAACCGTAACAATAGTATGACTTGAAAAATCGAATCTAAATATTGGCACCTCTTTACACTCTCTTAAGTGTTTCTTTCAAGTTCATACTATAAAAAGAGCCGTGTGTGTGTGTGTGTGTGTGTGTGTGTGTGTGTGTGTGTGTGTGTGTGTGTGTGTGTGTGTGTGTGTGTGTGTGTGTGTGTGTGTGTGTGTGTGTGTGTGTACGTGCACGCGTGTGCAAGTTCCACCCATTGGTTGGACAGTTCGCCTAACTCTACCCACAATTTCTATACTACGGCTGCCAACTTTGGAACCCTTTATAATTTACCCTTAAGAACCATTTAGATTTTAGAACTACCCTTTAGAACCCTTTCCCTCAAGCAGAGCTTTTACTGTGGAGGTTACGCAGGTTTGCTGTTATTTCCGACTATTTTCTCTTCAATTGTGACAGGTTTCTGTGAATCGGTGACTATGATAGAGGAGCAGTAAGGGTTACATATTTCGCTGTTTCGATGCGGGAATACCAACTGTGGAGGAGATAGATGTCTTAAGGCCTTTGGGTTTGGAGAAGGGTGAGGATTCAATCACCCTCTTTAGTATTTTTTGAATGACCTGTCCTCAAAAGATTAGCACTTCTCTTCCTCTGTCTCCTCTCCTGACAATTGCATTCCAAAGCGAAGAATTGCTATTTATTTTATTTAAATGAGAATTTCGGTTGTATTTTGTTTAATTTTTTTTTAATACATGGTCAAGGCTCATGGAAGAGCTATGACACAGAATAGATCAGGACATAACATAACAAAGGAAACAACAGGAGAAAGAGGAAACACCAACAGCAGGGAGGAGGGAGATGAAGACAGACAAACAAAAGATGTAGGTCCTGGTGAGTGGTAGGGGAGAATGCATGGGGTGGATAAGATTGATACAAAAGCATAATTATGGGAGAGGTAGGGGTGGTTGAATGTGTGTAGAAAAGATCATGGTTTTGGATGGGCAAAGACCTGAGACGGTGGTCAGCTGCTATCTTGAAGATTTGGAGGGAAGAATGAAATCGAACAGAGTATGGAAGGCAGTTCCTTCCACAGGTGGGAAAAGAGAGGAATAAATGAGGGGAGGTGGGTAGTGGTTCTGGATTTGGGTAGTTTTAGGAGGAGGGGGTTGCTAGTGGACCGCTTGCGTCCTTAAAATACCTGGTGGGGGGAGGGACAAAGCGCAGAGAGGGCAGAGGGTGCAAGACCAGAAATGAGGTGGAAGAAGACAAAGAGACCACCGACCAGTCAGTGATGGAGAAGCGATAGGCCCATAGACACAGCTTTATCACGAGAGATTCCAATGATCTTGAAAGCCTTGGTTTCCATGGCATCAAGCTTAGGAAGATGTGAGGCAGGGGAGCCAGCCCAGAGGGGAGAGCAGTACTCCATAAAGCTGAGGATGAAAGCCTTGCATGTGGATAGAAGCTCAGGTATGCCAAGGAAGGACTTTGCAGAATTGAGGATGCCCAGTCAGCATCTGGCTTTGGAGGCCAACTTTGAAATGTGGCTTGCTCAAGAGAGATCATGGCTGAGAGTGAGACCCAAGAGTTTCAGTGACTGCACCTCTTCGAGAGGGTTGTTCAGAAAGTAGATTGGAGGATTTGCAGTCCGTCCTCTCAGAGAGAGAGAGCGAGAGAGAAAGAGGTTGGACAGATGTTGTTTTCTGGACAGTAGACACATACTTGTTGCGGGCTTTGTGGAATGATCTGAGGTTGCGTTCTGTTGGAGTTGCCTTCCAGGAGGAGAATGCAAGTTGTTTTAAAGCAACAGCCTCACCACCGGATTCAGTGTACCAAGAGCGGGAGAATGGGTACGATAACTGAAGACGAGATGGGATGAATCTGTGCATGAGAGAGCAGGTTTCTGTGGAAGAATTCCCAGTCTGAATTAATATCAGAGACTGTGGATATCGGAGACCAGTCCTGAAGTGTAATGGCTGCTTGCAGTTCCTGCCAGTTTCCTGGAGTGTGCTGCCAGACTCGCCGGCGCCGAGGCTGTTTTCTGAGAATGGTCAGAGAGATGTTGACCTTCACAAAGACATGCCAATCGGGACGAGCAATGAGTTCCTCGGTTTATGATTCAGGAGATTGTAAAGCCATCTATCTCTATGTTGTTTGATCCCTCAAAATCACCAGCAACAATGGAACTTCGATAACCACAATCTGAAAATAATCGATTCCTCGCCAGACTTCATTCTGAAGTCTGAATCATTGCTGTAAAAACTGCAAAGCTTCAGCAATTTGGAGTATGGAATAAAATACATGTATGATGATGATGATAGGTGAGGTCATGCAGCAAACAAGGTCTAATGAAAAGGTTCTGGGACTAAATTTATTGCAGGGAGATGAAGTATATTATAAGGGTATTAAACAAGTGGCATGGTTGGCAACACTTGCTGACACCAAACCTCTGGCAGGAAGCTGCCATCTTGTTTCAGTCTTGAGTGACATGCTGTTTTGTGTCAATCTGTTTATTTATTTTTTTGTCCCATTGTAAAACATTTGACTTGAAGGAGCAACGTGTGTACATCAAATCTTGTGTGAAACTCGGTTAGACAGCCACATGTACCTATTAAATGTTAAAAACTGCTTTTGGAGATGAAGCTCTCAGGCTTTCAAACATTTGAATGGTTTCCTTGGTTTAAAAGTGGCCAAACTTCCATTGATGATCCATGCTCCGGCGAGCTATCAACCTCGCACAGTGAGGAATCAGTCGCTCGTGAGATGACGATTCATGAAGTGGATGAGGAAGTTGGCATCTACGGCATATGCCAAACGATTTTGACTCGATATTTGGTGATGAGGCGGATCTCGGCAAAGTTCGTTCCGTGGGTTCTCATTCCCGAACAGAAGGTGCATTGCTTCACAGTGTCTCAGGAACTCATTGATCATGCAGCAAATTATGAAAACTTTCTGCCCAACATCATTTCAGGTGATGAGACTTGGGTTTATGGCTATGACACTGAGACAAAGCATCAGTCATCTCAGTGGAAGACCCATTTGTCACCTCGACCAAATAAAACAAGACAGTTGTGCTCAAATTAGAAGACAATGTTGGTTGTGTTTTTGACAGTGAAGGTGTTGGACACCAGGAGCTCATTCCACAAGGTCAAATGGTGAATCGGCTGGTTGTTTTTTTTTGGCTGTTCTGAAATGTCGAAGAGATGCAGTTCGATGGAAGCGGCTTGAAAAATGGGGGTCCATTGTGTGGATGTTGCATCCCGACATCTGATTCCTGGGTTTTTTATACATCTTTGTACCCTTCTTCACATGGTGTATTCCACATTGAGGACTTCGTCTTAATAATGTCCCTGTCATGGGACATTCATGTATTTTTGTTTTTACATCCTATGATCTAATGGCTTTCTTGCCCATAAATAAGAGTCGCCTGTGCTCATTGTGTGTTTTGATCCTGTGAAATGTATGATTCAAATTGCCAGGAACCCATTGTCAAATTTTGAAATTTGATTGGCTCATTGAAGTTTTTGGAAATGATGAGGATAGGTCAAATGAAATGGGTGCAGGTGTGATGATTCACCAAAATGGTAAATATAATTCAGAAAATGCCTCTCTGGCAGTGAGGGGTGTGTGCAGAACTTCTGTCTTTCTTTCATGGGTTGAGATGTTGGTGAAGTGGCTGCCTTGCTAACTCATGTTCCCTTTGAAGAATTTTTAATTATTGGATACATTACACAAAAATTATCGTGACTGTTTTAAATTGTGTGTTTGCTCAGGTGTCCGACAGAATATCCAGATGATCCCCCGCGGCAAATGCTGTTTGAAGTCTACCACAGAATCTGCACTTCAGCTGCACATGAAAACACGCCATGAGATTGCGGTTGATGCAATGTACAAATGTTTTAAGTGCCTTTACAGCACTCATTGCAAAGACCTTTTGACTGTACATTTCCAGACACATATGGTCAAAACTGAGCAAAACACATTCACACAGAATGAATTTCTTCACAAAGTCCATCGGCCATCAATATGGCAACAGGATGTTGAAACAGGAAGTAGTAATTGTGGAAGTTGTGAAATGTCATTCATTCCTCCATCAGACCATCTGATCCATATGAAAATCCACAGTTGCGACCACACGTACGAATGCAGAATTTGTGGAAAGTCTTTCATGACCCCTTCAAAGGTTAAAGCTCATGTGCAAACTCATAGTTCTGAGCGTCCATACAAATGTACATCATGTGGAAAATCTTTCATTAACCCTTCAAAACTTAAAGTTCACACACAAACTCACAGTGTTGACCGTCCATACAAATGCACCTGTTGTGGAAAATCTTTCAACGCCTCATCAAACCTGAAAGAGCACATGCATATTCATAGTACTGAGCGTCCACACATTTGCACAACCTGTGGAAAATCTTTCAAAAGATCATCAAACCTTAAAACTCACATAAGAGGTCACAGTGGTGATCGCCCATACAAATGTGAAATTTGTGGAAAATCTTTCAAAATCTCGTCAACTCTGAAATCACACATGCGAATTCACAGCATGGAACGACCATACAAGTGCACAACCTGTGAAAAATCTTTCAAGCATTCATCACACCTGAAAATGCACATACGAATTCACATTGGTGAGTTTCCATACAAATGTCAAACTTGCGGGAAATCTTTCATTGCATCGTCAGACCTCAAAAGGCATGTGAAGATCCACAGCACTTTGTACCCACATAAATGTAGAAATTGTGAAAAATCTTTCGTTCAACTGTCAGATCTTCATCGGCACATGAAAATCCACAGTTGTGAGCTTCCAAACAAATGCACAATTTGTGAAAAATCTTTCAAAATTCCATCGCACCTTAAAATTCACATGAGAAGTCACACTGGTGAGCGCCCGTACCAATGTACAATTTGTGTAAAATCTTACATGAAGTCATCGGACCTAAAAACTCACATGAGAGGTCACACTGGTGAGCGCCCATACCAATGTACAATTTGTGCAAAATCTTTCATTCGGTCATCAGATCTGAAAATTCACATGAGAGGTCACACTGGTCATCGTCCTTACAAATGCACATTATGTGGGAAATCTTTCAAAAAACCAGCACATCTGAAATCTCACGAGAGATGTCACACTGGTGAGCGCCCATTCAAATGCCTGACTTGTGGAAAATGTTTCCTTCGACCATCGGATCTTAAAATTCACATGAGAGGTCACACTGGTGATCGCCCATACAAATGTGAAATTTGTGGAAAATCTTTCAGTGCCTCGTCAAACCAAAAAGCGCATATGAAGATCCACCGATGTGGGCGCCAATAAACATGCACAACTCTATTTAATCATGAAGCATTTATTTAATCATTAAGCATGAAGAGACACATGAGTATTCATATAGATGGAAATAAAAAGGGAAAGTAACATGACTTGAAAAATGAATTGAAGAAAATGTACGAACTGAAGAAATTTGCCGTCATTCCAGATAGTTGTAGCACACGGAGCAATAAAGAAGCTTTCAAAAATTTTACAGGGCAAATGTTACAATAAAGGGCTATAATTGTGGCCTGTCCATCTTTCAGTGACAGTCTTTGAGAGTGCCCATGAACTATGAAAACGATTCACAACGCTTGAAGATGAAGGACAAATGATTTTCTATCCTGAAACTTGAATCCACAATCCTTTTGCTTTCCTTAATGACATTACTACAAGGAACTTTAAGGCAGGAGGAAACCATTTGAATCCATCTTGCCTTCACTATACAAACACAGCAAATTCATTCCATTACTGTATCAGCTTAAATTCACTGGGGATGGGAAGGAGGGGAAAGTATAGGGTCATTAACCAGGAGCCATGTCGATAGACCCTCATGACCAACATAATTCGGCCAAGAAAAGCATGAGGTCACGAGCGTGGTCGAAAGCGGTTTGAATCACTTTACCATCAACCTGCATCCAGCCTAAACCACCAAACGAAGCAGCCAGAACAAGCAGAATTCATAAAACAAATGACACGGGGGAAGGAGAAAAGAAGCAATCACAATTAACAATCAAGAATAAAGCCCTTACCCTCTACGGTATATGCACCACTTGGCACCAAACAAACAATCAGTAGATTCCTTAATTATTAATTCCTAGTCTTAAGGCCTTCATTCATGGAGTGGTGAGAAAAAGTTTGTGAATCCCATAGCATTTTTTGTATATCTGCATAAATTTGATCAAAAATGTGATCAGAACATCATTTAAGCCCTAATCTTCTATATACAGTATTACTAAAACTCTCATCTTGTATATATGTGTGTATGTCTGTATGTTGCCGAAATACAGCCAAAACGGTACACGATAGCGCAAAAATTTTCGGCCCACCTTACTCACCATTCGCCTGCAGTGTGCAGTATCAAGTTTCGTTAAAATCGAGCAACGAAAAAATGATTTAAAAAATCAATTCCCGATTCAGTCAAGTACTTTTCGGGAGAATTTGTTCAATGCAAACAACCTCAGCAGTATAGTTCGCTGGAGCTATCTTTTTCTTTTCTTTTTTTTTTGAAATGATTCTTTTTATCAACCGCTGTCACAACGTGAACCCAACGGGTTCACGGGTCGTCTGGTAATAGATAAAGAGGACCTGATTAAACAAATAGCACACAAAAAAAATCAACTTTTTGATTTATTTATTGAGCAAAATGACACAACATTCAATTTCTTTGGGGGAAAAAGTATGTGAACCTTCACATTCAGTAACTGGTGGAACCCCCTTGAGCAGCAATAACTTCAACCAAACGTTTCCTGTAACTCTTGATCACTCCTGCACATCGGCTTGGAGGAATTTTGGCCCATTCCTCCTGATAGAACTGCTTCAATTCAGACATTTGTGGGCTTTATTGCATGAACTGCTCGCTGCAGGTTCTGCCACAACGTTTCATTTGGGTTAAGGTCTGGACTTTGACTTGGTCATTCCAAAATGCAAAATCTCTTCTGCTTCAGCCATGCTATTGTAGATTTGTGTGTTTAGGATCGTTGTCTTGCTGCATAACCCACTTTTGTTAAGCTTCAGCTCACGGACAGATGCCTTGACATACTCATGTAGAACTTGCTGGCACAATCAATAATTCATGGTTCCATCAATGATAGCAAGCCGTCTGTGTCCTGAGGCAGCGAAGCAGCCCCAAACCATGATACTCTCACCACCCTGCTTCATGGTTGGGATGAGGTTCTAATCTTGGAATGCAGTGTTTGTTTTTTGCCAAACATAACGTTTCTCATTTAAGCCAAAAAGTTCCACTCAACTCATCTGACCACAGAACATTCTTCCAATAGCTTTCTGGATGATCTAAGTGGTCTTTGGCAAACTTGAGACAGGTGGGAATGTTCTTTTGGAGAGCGGTGGTTTCCTCGTTGCTATGTTTCCATGCACACCATTCTTGTTCAGTGTTTTCCTGATGGTGGACTCATGAACACTGACATTAGGCAATGCAAGAGAGGTCTGCAGATACTTAGACGTTACTCTGGGGTTCTTTGTGACCTCCTGGATTATTGTACGCCTTTCTCTTGGAGTGATTTTTGTTCGATGACCGCTCCTGGAAAAAATAACAATGGTGTTGAATTTTCTCCATTTGTACACTATCTGCCTGACAGTGGATTGGTGGAGCCCAACAACTTTAGAAACGATTTTGTAGCCCATTCCAGACCAATGAGCATTGACAACTCTTTTTCTGAAGTCCTCAGAAATCTCTTTTGATTGGGGCATGAAATGCTTTCACAAACCTGTGTGGTGATGACCAGACTCTGATGGTGATGAAGAAAGTCGATGTTTTTATATAGGGCTGTGCCACCCAAACTCAATCCTGACTGTCATCTGGTTGATTGAAACACCTGACTGGAATTACCCCCTTAATTGAGCTGATTAACCTTGAGGGAAACAAACTTTTTCCAACAAATAAATTGAATGTTGGATCATTTTGCTTAATAAGTAAATGAAAAAGTAGATTTTTTCATGTGTGATTGGTTTATTCAGGTTCTCTTTTTCTATTATTAGGACTTAGATGAAGATTTGATCACATTTTTGGTCAAATTTATGCAGAAATACAGAAACTTCTAAAGGGTTCACAAACTTTTTCTCACAATTGTACATGCACCACGGGAGAAAGACATAGGGGTTTGACAGAACAATGAAGAGATGGTCGGCAAAACTAGAGGTAGAGCCATGCAGGAGTCTGGTGGCAGTTCGGATCCATAGCAGAGCAAACGTCCCATTGCCTTCATGCCGAGGAGAGGGTGTAGTTCTGTCCTGCGGGGTGTGGTTCGGCTCACCAGGAGAAAACGAGAAGCACAGTTTCCTCTGCACTGGTTCTGGGGAATTCTCTTTGAGCCAAAATCTGGGAACTGGCTTTCTCCTGGTGTTCTGCCTTACATTGCTTCCAGCACGTGGGAATATTGAGGCGCAACGTCAGCACCTCGAGATGTAACGGCAAAAGTGACAAGCGTCACCGCTGCTCCACTAGCCCCCTGTGGTGATATAACTGTTTTTTGACAGCTCTGGTTTATTTCCCCACGCTGCAATGTCTTTGACCACTTTAAAAGAAACATAAAGCACAGATTTCAGGAAAAGAACATCCAACAAAGACAAACGTTTGGTGATGGCAAAGGGGGGGGGGGGGGCGGGGCATGTCTTTCTTTTATATATGCAAGGCATATATATTGCATGAACAGAACACCACACTTAAATGAAGCAAATACGAAGAAATAATGATCATTATACGAAACAGTTTTACCTCACTATGGCCATTTTCACAACATTACCCCCCACCTTCGTCCTTCAGCCTCTCCTGGTGCTGTGCTCTGAGGGGGAGCAGCATTGGGATCTGACCCCACTTACCATACAACACTACTCCCCACCCTATTTTAAACCCAACCATCCATCCATTGGGACCATACTCTGTGCAGAGCATTGGTGCTGCCTAAGCAGTCTCCTTGGCTATTGGGCACAATCCTGGACAGGTCGCCACTCCGACACAGGACACCAGCAAGCTGGTACTCATTTTACCGACCTCAGAAGGATGACAGGCAGAGTCAACCCCACCTAGTATTAATCCAACAGCCGAGTGGGATTTGAACTCAGGATTCTATGATCCCAAGCCCACCACTCTAACCATGAAGCCAACACCAGGGATATTTTAAACCCACATGTGCAAAAACTCAGAACAGTTCAGTTCTTATGCTGATGCCTTATGTCACAAAGGCTACTCATTCACTCCCTATGCACATGCTATGCAGGGATAAACCTGCATAGACTGTGAGCATCAGCTGCAGCTGTATGAACATGCGGCTCGTTTTCCTGACGCAGATCCTTTTCACCAGATTCACTCAGCAAGGGAGCCTCGTGAGTGGAGGAGGCCAATGGGCCGACCACGTTCCTTGTGGTTGCAGCAGGTTGATCGGCATCTCAAGCAGATGGGGATGAGCCAGACATCTGTCTGGGGGATGGCCAGACAGAGGCCCCTGGAGTTCCGGCAGAAAGTGGACGCAGCAACGCGCTGCTCTGGCGCATGCTCCCATACCTGACCTGATAAACAGGACGGCCTTCTCCTCTTCTTCTTTCTCCAAAGAGTCTTCTGACCTCTCTTTCCCAGTATAAGACCCTGTCCCCAACTCTGTGTATTTGGGCCTTGGGTCTCAACACAAGAAATGTTTTGGTGACCATAGGGCCGGCCTGTCAGCATCCGGTGCTCCCCAATGGTCCACATGGCCTCTCCACAACTGGAGTTCGTGAAATGGCCTGGAGGGCCTAGAAAAATTGAAAAAGGACCCACATGGCTGTTAACTAGGTCTTCCGCCTTTAAATGGCCCAAAACAGAGGATCTTCAGCCCATGTGGCCCAATAAACAAGTACAATGATGCAGCAATTGAGCTGCAAAATGGCAGGAATGACAAGACTGGAAAAACAATGGTATGGCTTACAGCAGATGGCATGACTGGTGGCAAACTGGCATGACTGGCAAGATTGACAAGCAAAAGCACAACTGGCAAAGCTGAACAGGCAGCTGAGTGGCTGGAAGGTGTTGCGAGCGCCCTCAGATGTCGTGAGCCAGCAGATGGTGGTAGGAGCGTGTGGTGTCAGCAAGTAGAATTGCTGGCTTCAGCCCAAACCAATCCTATTCCTACTTTCCCCACTAATCCCTATATCCTATACCAACCCCTGGCCCATCATAACTAATCTATCTCTCCCATGCACACTAATCCCTTAAGCTAAACTATCCCCTGGGAGGAAGATCAAGGCAAATACGATGATAAACACGATGAAGCAGTGTGGCCTCTCACGGCCCGCCGGCAGAGTAGCCCAATTGGAGGCATGCCTGCCCATCACTTACAATGTTAAACAAAATGGATCCAGACAAAAGCCATTTGCACTACTTTTGCATTCCAGCGGCCACAGACATCAAAATGGTATGAAGGGGGAGCATCTCTATCTATCCTAACATCATCAAAACATTTCTCATTTAACTTTAACCACTTTTACAGTTGTTCCTTGTAATCAAATTACCTTCTCTTCCACATGTTGATGTTCCAACAAATTTGGGCCCAACCCTAAAATTTTTTGTCTGTCTCTGTCTCCTGCACAACTGCTGGGCAGTGTGGCTCTATCTGTAGGTCTCTGGCTGCTTCTTTGGCACGGCACTTTTGAGGCGTTGGGGCCACCTCCGAACTTACCTCTCTGGCTTCCCCCAAGGGCACTCCCTGGTACGTAGCGCCTCGAGTCCACTCTCAGGGTACCTGGGCCCACAAATTTGTATTTCCCCTCAGGGCCCGATGGCTTCCTCTGGTTTGGCATTCCGCAGTGCCCAGGGTGCCCTTCTCCCCCAGCAGAAACCGACCCCCAATGAGCTACACCCCCAGCATGTAAATGAAGCTTTGAACCCCGCAAATAAAAGACGACTTATCTCAGCACTAACACAGGAACAGCATCAATTCCAAAACAGCTGAATCCCTTCGACCACACATAAATTAAGGTGGGGGTTCGTCTCCACGGGGGTGGGTATTTCCTCTTCCCTTCTTCATACCTCTTCTTCCTCCTCGTACCATTCACTCAATCTCACTTACTGAACTATTTTGTCAACGCTTTGTTCATGTCATCATATCAATTCATTCCAGAACCCATCAGGATGGGAAGAGAAAGGAGGAAAGCTTCCAATGTTAGATTAGTCAACTCAATCCAAATTCCAACCATCTGCAATTTGAGATTGTTCTGGCTGCACTGCATTCCCCTTGCCCTGTGGGATCAAGTGATGGCCAAGCTGAAGGCCCTGCTGGATTCTAGGATTATTGAGCCCATTCATGCTCCCCCCCCCCCCCGGATCACCAACTAGAGTATGTAATAGCAATAAATAAATCGGGGGGACTCCTCATTTGCATTGAGGCTCTGTGAATAGAGCCATCATCCCCAGATAAATACCCACTTCCGATAATGGAATTGCACAACACTCACCTGTACAGATCCACGGTCTTCAGTAAACTGGACTTGCGACAAGGCCCCTTGACAAGACCCCCACAGACAACATTCTGCACAGATGCACACAATCACCCATCAATGCATCAAGCCGTCAATACATCTAAAATCTCCCACATCAAGCTCCCTGAAAGTCCTGGCAACATCCCAATACCGCTCTGTCTCCAATATTTCCTGGTACGTATGTAATTCCAATTTAAACTTATCTACTGTTTCTACTGTGACTACCTTTCCAAGGAGACCATTCCATGCATTAACTACTCTCTGAGTAAAAGACCCCTGCCCCTCTACCGTCTTAACTCTCTTCGTCTTTACTCTCAGGTAATGGCACCTGGTCCTATCACTGTCGACTCTGCTGAATAATTCTTCTGCAGTTATTTTATCGATATCCTTCATTGTCTTAAACATCTCTATCATATCTCCTCATAACTGCCTCCTTTCTAGTATATAAAGCCCTGTCTCCATCAGCCGCTCCTCATAGCTGAGTCAAGCTAAGCCCAGAATCAATCTAGTAGCCCTGTGCTGAAACCTCTCAATGGCATCGATGTCCTTCCTGAGTTGTGGTGACCAAAACTGCACACAACATTCCAGATATGGCCTCACTAAATTCCTGTTCAATGTTAACACCACCTCTTTTGATTTATAAATGATCCCCCTCCGATTACAACCTAAAACCCGATTTGCTTTACGCCTGGCACTGTGCTACCTGTTTACCTCCCATATATATTCCCACCTCCAGATCCTTCTCCTGTGTGACATGCTCCAAAATTACCCCATGCATCCTGTAATCTCTATTTTTTATTGTTCTTACCCATCCCCAACACCTTACACTTGCTCAGGTTAAATTCCATCTGCCAATCTTTTGCCCAATCTATGCAAGTATCGATACTTTGCTGAATCTTATCACCACCCCCTCTGCTATCCACCTTACCTACAAGCTTTGTCATCTGCAAATTTGGAAAGCCTACTCTTCACCCCACTATCCAAACTGCTGATGTAAATTATGAATAATAATGGTTGGAGTACTCATCCCTGAGGTAGCCCACTACTTACAACTTCCCAGCAAGACATTCTCCCACTCACAGCCACTCTTTGCTTCCTATTACTTAGCCAGTTTGTAATCAAATAAGCTACCTGACCAGCCTCTCCATAAGCCCTCACCTTGGCAAACAAACTCCGATGTGGTACCTTATCAAATGCCTTCTTAGAGTCTTGATATACAATGTCCACTGTCTTTCCCTCATCCACCCAATCAGAAACTACTTCATAGAACTCTAATTGATTTGGTTGGCAATACCTACCTTTGGTAAACCCATGCTGATGACCTTTAATTCGTTTGTATTTATTTAAATGGCTCCTCATCTGGTCCCTAATGAATACCCCCATCACCAGTGAAACAAACAGGTGTATAGTTTCCCAATTCTCCTCTGGATCCTTTCTAAAATAATGTTTTTACATTTGCTACTCTCCAATCCTCCGGTGCTTGTCCTGACTCCAGTGAGCTCTTGAAGATATCTGTTAACATCTCGCTTACCTGTGCAGCCACCTCCCTCAATACTCTTTGGTGCATCAGCCACCTCCCTCAATACTCTTTGGTGCATCAGCCACCTCCCTCAATACTCTTTGGTGCATCAGCCACCTCCCTCAATACTCTTTGGTGCATATTATCTGAACCTGGAGCCTTATCTACTCTTAGATTTCCGAGTTGTTCCTTTACTTCCTCCACTCTAACCTGGATCTTCTGTAAAAGCCCTTCCTCACCACCTTGATAGATACTCTCTGCTATTGGTAATTCTCCTGACTGTTCTTGTGTAAAAGTTGAAGCGAAATAACTTTAATAAGCCTGCCATCTCACTTTCCTCACTAACCACTCTCCCGGTGCGATTCCTCATTGGGCCCACACTGGTCCTCACCTGTTCTTTACCCTTTATATACTTAAAGCAAGCCTTGCTGTTATCTACATACTAATACATGTCAATGTGTGTGTGTGTGTGTGTGTGTGTGTGTGTGTGTGTGTGTGTGTGTGTGTGTGTCTGTGTGTGTGTGTGTGTGTATGTGTCAGTGTGTCTTCTCCATAACTCCAAAACTATAAAACCTAGCAGCCTGAAACTTTGCATGCACACAAAAAAAAAAACTCCAAGGAAGTGAAAAAGTGAAAATTGGATGTTTAGGTCAATTAAAAGACCCCTTTTGAAGATAATGGCCTTATTTAATTATATTCTTCATTAGGCGATCCTTGACCACCTCGCTGTCTGGGGTTTTAAGGTGTTCCCTGGATAACCTCGCTGGGGTCTGAAGCCACCATGTTTTTGGCCTGCTCAACCATGCCTTGACTTGGAACAGGCCGGAACAATACATTTTTTTTCACTTTCCTCACTCATATGAATGAATGCCTGTTCATCATAGCTACGAATCGCTGTATATATCGCTTTTGTAAATACTATAGTTTTCAAATTATGAGCTTGGAGCGATTTCATGCATTATTTGAGACGATTTTCCACGATCTACTCTCACAGACTAATTAAAGTATTTCATCGAAATATTATTTCCGTTTTGAGGATCGGATATTGTCCGGATCAAATAAGTGTCAAAATCTGTTGTGAAATCTGATAATTTAAAGAAATAACGAATCTTACAACGAAGCCGAAATATACTTTAAGCAAGCAAGTCTATGTTCCCTCCTTCTCCATAAATACAAACAAAATGTGAAATTTCCAAAGCAATAAACTTACCTTTTTCTACTGTTTGGAGAATTATATTTAGTGAACAAAAAATTTAGGAAAGTGCCAAAATTAACTACCTTCATTGACCTGCATGATTTAATGCATTTACTGATCAACCTCGCACCATGTACCGCAGAGGGACTGCCTATCCGTGGTGCCTGCAGATCTGTGTATATTTTCGTATCCTTCGCGAGGTGCTCTACAGGAAATCAAAGCAAATCTGGTAAAAAAAAAAACGAAGGTTTAAAAAAATATATAACATTTGCGCGAACCACGAACGTATCACGTGACACATGCACAGACGAACAGGGAAGATGGCGGATTATCTGCAATGATTATTTCATGGGTGGTTGAACTTTCCGATGTGTCCAGGGTTGTTCTGCATTAAGCTGCAACTCTTTTGTGGAAAAAGTCATTATTTGAACGAATTAATTTTATTTAAATAACTGCGATGTGCGTGGTGAAAACCGGATTTAAAGTTAAAGGGTGCCTACACATGATATGCAGTGACAGCCTGGCCAACCGTTCCTCATCAACCATTCAATTTGAGTGCTTGCATGAGTGCTTAAGCCACTTGCCGAACGCTTTACAGTCGATAGCGGTACTATGTCCTTCTGAGCGAATCGTTCACTCACTGCAGACGCTTTTGCCCGGCACGTCATTCAGAGTGAGTGGTTCGTGCTCCATCACCCCGAGCAAGTGGTTCGTGCTCCATCACCCTGAGCGAGTGGTTCATGATCCATCACCTTGAGAGAGTGGTTCGTGCTCCATCACCCTGAGAGAGTGGTTCGTACTCTACTTCCCTGAGAGAGGGTGGTTCAGGCACTGTCACCCTGAGCGAGTGGTTCGTCCTCCATCACCCTGAGCGATTGTTTGTGCTCATCACCCTGAGCGAGTGGTTCGTCCTTCACTTCCCTGAGAGAGTGGTTCATGCTCCGTCACCCTGAGCGAGTGGTTCGTCCTCCATCACCCTGAGCGATTGGTTCATGCTCCATCACCCTGAGCGAGTGGTTCATGGTCCATTTTCCTGATGGAGTGGTTCATGCTCCATCACCCTGAGCGAGTGATGTCTGGACAAGGTTTGTCTCAGGACGTGTCTGGGCGGTGTTTATGTCTGGACGGGAGTTTGTCTCCAGACGTGTCCAAGCGGTGTTTGTCTCCAGTCAGCTTGGCTCCAGATGTGTCCAGGTGGGATTTGTCTTTGGATGCATCCGGGCGGTAATTTACGCTACACCGCACGTCTTCCTTCCCTTCAACCCTCCTCGATCCCCCACCCCTCCTTGCTCCCCCTCCTCTCTCTCTCCCCCCGCTCTCTCTCCCCCACCCCTCTCTCCCTCTTCCCCAATTTTTCTATCCCTCCCCCCTTTAGTATTCCCATCAACGAAATGATGGGTGGTATTTGCTCGTGTTTAGTATTCTTAGCCATGTCCTTCTCATCCTCTCTTTTGGCTTGCCAAGTTATTTTCTTAACTTGCCTCTGTTTACTCTGGTCGTGATATAAATCTAACTCCAGGCCTTTTATTTTATATACACTCATAAATGTGTGTGTGTGTGTGTGTGTTTGTGTGTGTGTGTGTGTGTGTGTGTGTGTGTGTGTGTGTTTGTGTGTCAATGTGTGTGTCAATCAGTGTATTTCCTCCACAACTCCAAAATCATGAAACCTCGCAGCCTGAAACTTTGCATGCATACTACGAAAACTCCAAGGAAGTGCAAGAGTGAAAATTAGATGTTTCGGTTAATTAAAACACCTCTTTTGAAGATAATTAACGGCCTTATTTAATTATGTCCTTTATCAGGCGCATTCTCGGTCACCGCTCTCTATGGTGTCTTCAGGCGATTCCTGAGTAACCTCGCTGGGGTCTGAAACCGTCATGTTTTTTGGCCTGCTCAACCATGCCTTGACTGGAACAGGCCGTAACGATTTCTTCATGATAAAGTTTTTTTTTTCACTTTCTGCACTCATAGTATCGAATACCTGTTCATCATAGCTACAAATCGCTGGGTACATTGCAATGCTCATAAACTCCGGAAGATGTCAGCATTCATTGTTTTATTTATTTTGCCCACATCCGATCACCGCAACAATCTCTTAAACTCAGCAGAATTACAAAATTTATGCTCCAGAATCAAACTTACAAGCAGTTCTGACTCCTATAAAAGTATTAATTTGTCCAATTCGGACATATTTGACATTTTGGGCGTCTCCTGGAGGTGTATGTTTAATATGATGGTTCAGTGATTGCTAATCACGGGCCAAATGAGCCGTTTCTTAACCGTTTCGTTGGAGTACTTGCTTGAGTGCTTAAGCCACTTGGTAAGCGCTCTCCAAGCTGCTTGGTTGTTTGTTTCGGTAAAAGTACCCGTGCTTTCAATGGAACATCGATTAGACAAATGTTTCTGCCTGTGTTGGACCCTGCGATGCCGTGCGGTTGGTTCCTCGGGGGGGGGGGGGGGGTCTCATCCACTGAAAATGTGCAATTTTATTTTTACAAGACATCGTTTTGTTTTACCTTTTCATGCGATCTTTTAATATAATCCACCCCTCACTTCGACATCGATACATAGAAAAACAATAAGGTCCATCCAACCATGTGTTTGCCATGATTTGGCTGTGCAGGCATAGGCCATAGAGCAGAGATCGACATCTTGTGTTGTGTGCCTTGATATATTTTTCAATTTAATTTCACTAATTTCCCTCTTGAATTCCTCTGTCAAAGAACTCAGTTAAAAGGTAAATCTTTGTGTTTGTCGTTTTTATGTATTTTATGCATGTTTACATTTGTGTGTGTATGTACATAAACTGTATTACCACAATGGCACTTGGCACGTGTGTGTGTGTGTGTGTGTGTGTGTGTGTGTGTGTGTGTGTGTGTGTGTGTGTGTGTGTGTGTGTGTGTGTGTGTGTGTGTGTGTGTGTGTGCGCGCGTGCGCGCGCGCGCGCGCGCGCACATATGTGAGTTTCAGAATGTAGAATGGAGTCCTTCCAGGGCAGGCTCAAAGTATCCACCTTCATTTTGGTAAGGGGATACGATTCATGGATCAAGCTGTGAAGTTTTCTGTTCTCAAAGTTTTGTGCCGAGGGCTCTCTTCAGGATCGTTACTGAGCCCAGGACGGCTTCCAACTGAGGTTCATTTGTAGTGATATTCCCAGCGATGGTTTTTAATATCTCTATGAGGTTCTTTGTCATCATTCCCGTTGTTCCAACTATCACTGGTACAACTTTGCCATTCTTCAGCTTCCAGCATATTTTCACTTCATTCTTGAGGTCTTGGTATTCGGTCATTTTCTTAATTCTTGCATCGTTTAGTCTAAAATCACTGGTATTTACACCTCACTTCGCAATGCCTTCGCTAATTTTTGTACCTAAGTATGATATCTAATCGCAATGCTTTGTTTTCGATATTCATGCTCGATGGGATCATGAGGTCGTACGTGAGCGGTACTTCATGTTTTCAGTGATTGCTTTTGGTTCATGTTCCCACAAATTTTATGGATCTGGAATATCAACGTTTTTGCAAATGTGCCAGTGGATTACATTACAAACTCTGTTGTGTCATTGTGTGTACAGCTGTTCTGACATGAGTTTTCTTTTGTGTTCGGTCATAAAGCAAAACATATCATTCTCTTTGCTAACCCCACCTCCACTCCCGACCTGTCTTTTTTTCCTCCCTCCTCCCCCCATCCTCTGTCCCATCCTCACTCCCCCTCATAATAAGTTGCAGCGCTCTCCTCCCACATCTTTGTCGCCCTCTTGCTGCCTCTGTCTGTCTGTCTGTCTCTCTTTGTTTGTACGTGTTCTTTGCACAGCCACATCCTTTAAGTTCCAAACTCAGGGTACAAATACAACCTTGTGTGTGTGAGGAGGGGGGGGGGGTAACATAGACATTGTGGCCACGGCCTCAAGAGTAGGTGTGGAGAGGGGGGTAGCGTAAATTCTCCATGTAAATGTGTGCCAGGTAGCACCACCTGGTGGTGGTGGCAGAGATTATTACAATTTCCAAATTTTCTTTGGCGACAAAGTGTTACTTATTCACATTTCTCTTCCTGTGCAACGCTGGGTAAATTTGCTAGTCTTACTTCATTCTTCAATAAAAATACACTGAAAGCAAAAGCTGGCCAAATAAGTTAGCAGGGGGAAGCACCCGTCTATCAAAAATACATGTATCATGAAATACATATCCACTGCATGGATTTACATCCTGGTATTAGAATATTGCACTGGATTGGAAGTGGGAGTTATGCGTACAAAAAGTATTATTTTTCATTATTAATGGACATAGGTCACTGAATTAGCATTGATGCAATAATCCTTCACAAATTAGTTCACGTTGTGAGGATAGCTTTCATTTTTCATTTTATATGTGAAATGCCCCGGTGTACCCTGAAATAAAATGTTGAAAGCATTTACAAGACCCAAGAACCGTATTCGCCCATGCCCCCTCTCCACGAAAGAAAGAAAAAAGCTACCAAAAAAAACTTTGCATTTTTCTTTTTTTGGCCTAGTGTTGATAAATTGGCCTGGTGTTGATACATCGATGTGGTGTTGATAAATTGGTGTGGTGTTGATAAATTGGCCTGGTGTTGATACATTGGTGTGGTGTTGATAAATTGATGTGGTGTTGATAAATTGGTGTGGTGTTGATAAATTGATGTGGTGTTGATAAATTGATGTGGTTTGATAAATTGATGTGGTGTTGATAAATTGGTGTGGTGTTGATGTGGTATTGATAAATTGGTGTGGTGTTGATAAATTGGCCTGGTGTTGATACATTGGTGTGGTGTTGATAAATTGATGTGGTGTTGATAAATTGGTGTGGTGTTGATAAATTGATGTGGTGTTGATAAATTGATGTAGTTTGATAAATTGATGTGGTTTGATAAATTGATGTGGTATTGATAAATTGGTGTGGTGTTGATGTGGTATTGATAAATTGGTGTGGTGTTGATAAATTGATGTGGTGTTGATAAATTGGCGTAGTGTTGCTATATTGGCGTAGTGTTGCTAAATTGGCGTAGTGTTGCTAAATTGATGTGGTGTTTATAAATTGGTCTGGTGTTGATAAATTGGTGTGGTGTTGATAAATTGATGTGGTGTTGATAAATTGATGTGGTGTTGATAAATTGGTGTGGTGTTGATAAATTGGTGTGGTGTTGATAAATTGGTCTGGTGTTGATAAATTGGTCTGGTGTTGATAAATTGGTGTGGTGTTGATAAATTGATGTGATGTTGATAAATTGGTGTGGGGTTGATAAATTGATGTGGCGTTGATAAATTGGTGTTGTGTTGATAAATTGGTGTGATGTTGATAAATTGATGTGGCATTGATAAATTGGTGTGGTGTTGATAAATTGGTGTGGTGTTGATAAATTGGCCAAGTGTTGGTAAATTGGTGTGGTGTTGATAAATTGGCGTGGTGTTGCTAAATTGATGTGGTGTTTATAAATTGGTCTGGTGTTGATAAATTGGTGTGGTGTTGATAAATTGATGTGGTTTGATAAATTGATGTGGTGTTGATAAATTGGTGTGGTGTTGATAAATTGGTGTGGTGTTGATAAATTGGTCCGGTGTTGCTAAATTGGACTGGTGTTGATAAATTGGTCTGGTGTTGATAAATTGGTGTGGTGTTGATAAATTGATGTGGTGTTGATAAATTGGTGTGGTGTTGATAAATTGATGTGGTGTTGATAAATTGATGTAGTGTTGATAAATTGATGTGGTTTGATAAATTGATGTGGTGTTGATAAATTGGTGTGGTGTTGATGTGGTATTGATAAATTGGTGTGGTGTTGATAAATTGATGTGGTGTTGATAAATTGGCGTAGTGTTGCTAAATTGGCGTAGTGTTGCTAAATTGGCGTAGTGTTGCTTAATTGATGTGGTGTTTATAAATTGGTCTGGTGTTGATAAATTGGTGTGGTGTTGATAAATTGATGTGTTGTTGATAAATTGGTGTGGTGGTGATAAATTGGTCCGGTGTTGATAAATTGGTCTGCTGTTGATAAATTGGTCTGGTGTTGATAAATTGGTGTGGTGTTGATAAATTGATGTGATGTTGATAAATTGGTGTGGGGTTGATAAATTGATGTGGCGTTGATAAATTGGTGTTGTGTTGATAAATTGGTGTGATGTTGATAAATTGATGTGGCATTGATAAATTGGTGTGGTGTTGATAAATTGGTGTGGTGTTGATAAATTGGCCAAGTGTTGGTAAATTGGTGTGGTGTTGATAAATTGGCGTGGTGTTGATAAATTGGCGTGGTGTTGATAAATTGGTGTGGTGTTGATAAATTGGCGTGGTGTTGATAAATTGGTGTGGTGTTGATAAATTGGTGTGGTGTTGATAAATTGGCCGAGTGTTGGTAAATTGGTGTGGTGTTGATAAATTGGCGTGGTGTTGATAAATTGGTGTGGTGTTGATAAATTGGCGTGGTGTTGTTAAATTGGCGTGGTGTTGATAAATTGGTGTGGTGTTGATAAATTGGGGTGGTGTTGATAAATTGTTCTGGTGTTGATAAATTGGTGTGGTGTTGATAAATTGGTGTGGTGTTGATAAATTGGTCTGGTGTTGGTTGATAAATTGGTGTGGTGTTGATAAATTGGTCTGGTGTTGGTTGATAAATTGGTGTGGTGTTGATAAATTGGTCTGGTGTTGATGTGGCACAGGCATTATGGGCCGAATGGCCTCCTCCTGCATCTAATTTCCTTCTGTACCGTGTACCTCATCTCACCATTACGAGGGGGGGGGGGTGGGTGGTCCATATGCCTGATGTTGGCTTAATGGTTAAGGTGGTGGGCTTGGGATCTCAGGATCCTGAGTTCAAATCCCACTCGGCTGTTGAATTAATACCAGGTTGGGTTGACTCTGCCTGTCATCCTTCTGAGGTCAGCAAAATGAGTGCCAGCTTGCTGGTATACTGTCTGAGTGGTGACCTGTCCAAAATTGTGCCCAATAGCCCAGGAGACTGCTTAGGGAGTACCAATGCTCTGCACAGAGTATGGTCCCCATGGATGGATGGACAAATGACCTGAAAAAAAGATTACACCATAATTTTTCCAAATCCAGACATATTCCTCTACAAAATTACGTATGGTGTGAAGAATTAACATGCAAGTCCCACAGGACCTCATTTTGCTACATAAGACTTTACACTACAGTTGTCAAAAGCAGACATGGCAAGTTGAAGGTGACAAAAAACGGGTTGGTAGGACTTGAAAGTGGGGGTTTTTTTTTAACCCTTGGCATGCTGCAGTCGCAGATTTGCGACGTGATAAAAATTAATTTTGTTTGTTTGTTTTTGTTTTAATTTTTGGTTATTCACAGTTATTCAGTTTTTATAAATTTTCCGTTATTCATTTTAGTTATTCATCAATTTTGGTTTTTCATCTAACTGAACAACGAAGTTGTGTTTTTTGAAAATACCACTTGAAATTCACAGTCCTTTGAAAAAAAAAATTAAGCAACAGGGAACCATGCGGCCGTAAACAATGCAACACGCCTGGTGGATTTACCCAAGGGCAACTGGGGCATTCTGCCCTGGGGCCTCCACCACCCAACACATGCCCAGGGGCCTCCACCACCTCAGGGCTCATCCAGGATCAAGTCAAGCCATGTCAGCCCAAGCCATCTGCGGAAGCGTTATCAAGTATTCACAATCATTATGCCTTCCATTTCAGTTTTTCCCTTCAGTGTAAAACAAGGATTATCACATATTCAGTATATCGAAATGTTACAGCTGATAGCGGTCGTGAGCATTGAGAAGTTTCAAACAACTTCTTTCCCTGAAGTGATCATGTTGTTGTTGTTATTGTTGTTGTTGTGAAGGTAATGTTGAGGTAATATTTCTTTTTCGGATGCAATCCTGTTCTTGGAGGTGTAGTTGTTGTTGTGAAGGTAATGTTGAGATAATATTTATTTTTCCAGATGCGATCCTGCCCATTGGTGGTAATAAAAGCCCTCAAAAACACTCCTGAAATTTTGTATTTTGTCCAATAATTTAACTCATGGAGTCTGCAGTGTTCTCAAAGCAACAATTTCAAATGGAAAATTGAATAGAGGTGTCACAGAATAAGACATGAGAGTTAAGGGTGTCATCAGTGAAAAATGTTGAAAACCACTGCTTTACTTCATCGTCCACCATCATAAATCCGGCACTGATGCAAAGGGTTCCCCAAATCTGATAAAAACGCTATTGGATATGTTGACTAATCAGTAATGATAAGGAGGTTCCAAGTTCGACAACATACATATATACATAACATTTCTCAAAAGTTTTATTTACTTTATTCGTTTCCAGTTGTCACCCGTCTGTGACGTGTGACGTCACATTTACTGCAAATAGCGTTCCTACAATAAAGAGCAGTGTTGCGTGGCTTATAGAGACTAAGTGATGATAAATGATGATAAATGGTGATGAATGAGATAATTTGATCTTGATAATGAAACTTTGAGAAACGTTCTTTCACAAGCATCAAACCACATCATTCTATCCCATTTCATTCATCTTTAAGTGATGATAAATGGTGATGAACGAGATATTTTGATCTTGATAATGAAACTTTGAGAAATGTTCATTCAAAAGCATCAAGCCACATCATTCTATCCCATTTCATTCATGTTTTTATCACGGTTGGAATTTGGAACGATAATTTGTGGACATGCTGTATACGGATGAATGGAATGGAAGCTAAACGTTGCGGTTTTGGAATTGTTCGTGTACTTTCCGTCCAAAACAGATTTTAATGACAACAAAACGGGGTCCGCGGGTTTAAAGAGAGAAGGCGGGTTCAAACCCGCAAAATACGGGTCAATTGCCATGTCGGCAAAAGGCGATCGGGTGATGTTTTGACCCGAGGAGGTTCGAATCGGGGTGTATCGTTCAGCTTGTGTGGTGAGTGACTTTTATGATTATCGGATTTTACGTCGAATACTATTTGGTAAGACGAGAAAAGAGAAGAAATCGATAAGTGGTGATGCACGCTCGTGGGCGGTAAGGAAAGAGCGCGGATAATTCGAATGAAGTTTAAATCAAATTAAATGTTGAAGAAGACGAAGTAGAGGAAGAAGAAGAAGAAGAAAGGAGGAGGAGCCCGTCGATGTGGGGAGGATGTTGCAGGGAGACGGCGCTGAAGAGAATATTTTAAAAGTACATTGTGAGTCGGTTCGAGGATGTTATGGGTTTTTTTTTAAACGTTTCGTTCCGAGTATGACTGAAAGTGATGTTATTCGTGTGCGTTGCTTGCTGTCGGTGTTCAGATTGATTTTGTTGTTGCTTTCACGGCGATGTAATAATAATTTGTAACGAGTTTTTCTCGATCCCCACAGTCCTTGTGCGTCGCATGCGCAGATCGTGAAATTGTTTTCTTGCATTGGAGATGATTATACATGAGGTAATTCGACGCTGAAGTTGGCCATTCGGCCCATCGTGCTAGCACCACATCAACACCAGATCAATAAATATATATATAAAAAAATTTAAAGCAAAATTTTTTTTTTCAGCCCATCGTGCTTGCACCACATCAACACCAGATCAATATATATATATATATATATATATATATATATATATATATATAAATTTTCATTGTGTTTTTCTTTTTGGGGGGGGGGTGAAGGAGGAGTGGGTGAAGGCGGTTATTCAGTGAGAAAAACACGTCAACCACACACCATCCCTTGACGAGACTTTCACAGCCAACACGCCACACACATGGACACAATCGCCCATCCATGCTCAAGCTACCCACCCATAAGTCCGATTGTTACGAATCTGGAATCCATCGCACACAACAGCCAGAGTCCTTATAGATCAGTTATATCGGTAAGTATCTGTTTCTAGGTAGGGTCCCATCCTATGTTTAATACTTTAATGGGTGATTAATTGTACGTGCGCTGTGAATTATTTTATAGTTAGGATTTTTACACCACCAACAACAACTACTACTACTACGTCCACTACAACAATGCCACCTTCCTGCACTCGAAAGTTTGCCATTAGGCACGTGTTTTTGGCTGAGGACGTGGGCGGAGCCTTCGTAACCTCGGGTCGAAGCTCCGCTCTGAGGAGGGGCAGAGAGCGTTTCCTCCAGCCAATGAGCAGAGGGCGAGTGTGCGTGCGTGCGTGCGTGCGTGCACGTGCGTGCGAGCGCGTGTGTGCGCCTGCGTGCGAGCGTGTGCGTGCGTGCGCGCGTGCGTGCGAGCGTGTGTGCGCGTGTGCGTGCGAGCGCGTGTGCGCGTGCGTGCGAGCGCGTGTGCGCGTGCGAGCGCGTGTGTGCGCGCGTGTGCATGCGAGCACGTGTGCGTGTGTGCGCGCGTGTGCATGCGAGCACGTGTGCGTGTGTGCGCGCGTGTGCATGCGAGCACGTGTGCGTGCGCGCGTGTGCATGCGAGCGCGTGTGCGTGTGTGCGTGTGCGCGCGTGTGCATGCGAGCGCGTGTGCGTGTGCGCGCGTGTGCGCGCGTGTGCATGCGTGTGTGTGCGCGCGCGTGTGCGAGCGCGTGCGTGCGTGCGTGCGCGCGAGCGCGTGCGCGCGAGCGCGTGCATGTGTGGGCCCCGTCTGATAAGTATAATTGTTAAGTGCTTTTTGTTGTATATTATTTACATTTCTTTTATTCGTGATAATTCTGTTCTGTGTTCCCCTCCCCGATTATTGTTATAAATAAATATCCCTTTTGCTAAATGTCCCAGCTCGTTTCTGTGTTTCTTTCATTGGCTTAGCACGGTGTGTGTTGAGAAACAACGAAGCAGTAAATTGTTCATTTGGACCGACAGGCCTCGGTAACCATCCGCTCGGGTTACACACGGTTCGAGCATGGTAACGGCTCGTTCCGCTTGAGGCCTGTCGAGGGTGTGAATTCCCCTGTAAGCTTTGCCGCGTGGGTGGGTACTTACTAACTCAGGTATATTGAAGTTTGGCAATTAACCCTATCCCACGTGGTCAAATTATTGGTGATTCATGGTCCTGTAAGGGGCCCGTGCGTTTCAGACTTATCCGAGGGTCACGACCTAAATTCCGATGTGTTCGGTGGAGCCGACTCCACTGCTCCCCCTAGCGGTCGTGCTCGCCACCGAAACCCGGCCCCACAACATTATCACCATCCCTGTACCTGCATCCCTCCACCTCCGATAGCTCAGGTACCTCTCTAATTCCAATTCAAACATGTCAACTGTTTCTCCTGCCACTACCTTTTCAAGGAAGTCTCAAGTCTTATGAGGGCAAGTTCCAAGTCACCATAGTGTTACTTCAACTTGTGTAAAGTCCCACATTTATAAACCTTGCAGTACAAGCTATCAATGAATTAAGACACAGGGCTTCATTTGTTGCAATGTATGTTCTGAAAAGCTGTTTAACTTAAGTATTTATTTGTCACCTTCATATCGTGGACACTTTTGACTTTGTTCCCAGCAAAAATAGATTTGTTAAATTTACTTCTCATAATCTTGTGTACTTCTTGAACATATCGACATGAGACGAGTCAGTAACCTCAGCTTATGTTTAAATGGTTTACACGTAGAACCAAAGCATTCAATGTGGAACTGGAAAGTAGATTTTTAGCTCATCTGGAATTGGGAATCCAGATAAGGTGTTGTCATCGTGCATCGTCCATCCATTTGTCCGTCCGTCTCATATTTACTTATCCGGCCAAACCACTTGGCCGATTTGGCTGAAATTTGGCAGCAACATTCCGCTCCTGACTGGTAACCAGGATTGCGAAGCTCGTTCCGATCATGTGAATTTAAGTAGGTCAAAATGGCGGACTTTGTAAATTTCTTCAAAAAATTTCTCCAGACCCACCATTCAGATTGCTACCAAATTTGAGTTACAACATCAGGACAGGGTCCAGATGTTAAATGTTGGAGGCCATGCCGATCACGTGACCAGAAGTATGTCAAAATGTCCGACTTGGTCAATTTTGGGGGGGGAAAAATCGCATAAATTCCTTCAAAGATCATCTTCTCCAGACCCACCATTCAGAATGCTACCAAATTTGGTTGTACAACATTAGGACAAGGTTGTGATGTTAAATTGCAGAGGCCATGCCGATCACGTGACAGACCATTGGGAAAAGCGAAGTTATCGATTATTGTCGACCTCATTTTGACAAGCTTTCAAGTAAATTGTATTATGGGAGCACCTCTACTCTGTTCCACCACCATCCTGTGCCTGCACACATCTAGTTTCATGGTTTTTATCAGGTGAGGCCAGATTAGATCTGTGACTTGCTCCAGGTACCATGTAAACCTGAACAAACCTGTTTCATGGTCGGGTTGTCAGTGACTAAACCATCTCCCCCACCAAATTTCCTGGTGAGGAGGGTGTATGGATATGTACATCCAGCAGGATTAAAAGCAAAACCTGTCAAAGGCCAGAGGAGCTCCTTGTGAGCCAACGGCCATCCATATCTCATGCCCAACTGTGTCTGCGGACATCCTCCTGCAGTTGGGTTACCTTTTTGAGGAGGTTGTGGCAGGATTTGCACTCCGGCCACCATAAAACCTTTCACTCCACAAAACGCAAATAAAATTGAAAACCCACTCCATGGGAGTACCTCATGTGCAACTGCCCTTCGCAGGGCAGTTCATCAGATGATGGGATTGGGGCAAACCCTTCAGGACCCCAACTCTTTCATGATGCGAGGAAAACCATCGGGTAACCTTCCCAGGTCAGATGCTGGTAGTGTGTGACACCTCGACACCACCACGATGTGGTGCTGAGGTGTCATACACCAGACGGCATTCTCCTTGGGTTAACCTGAGGTTGTCCCTTCGGGTGGATGCCTGGAATGTCCTATCCCTAAGAGAGGATGATCACCTGTCTCTGTTATCTGAACTCAAGCGTTTGGACATCGAGATTGCAGCACTCTCTCAGGTTCGGAGACCAGATAGTGGCGAGATCATGGCGTGTCGTTACACCTATAATTGGTCTGGTTGCTCTGATTGTTAGTATGCCAAACGACTTGCTGTCGCTGTTTCCAATAAGCTGACTCCAATGATAATTGCAGTAACACCGGTCTACGACCATATTATGAGACTAAGGATTCGTCACTCCTTGGGTGTCGTTTTTCCTGGTCTCTGTATATGCTCGGACTGATGCGAGTGATCTCACGGTGAAGGATGCATTCCATGCCACGCTCGAGTCTGTGGTTGATCAGTGCCTCAGGCAAGATACTCTTCTAGACTTGGGGGATTTCAATGCATCCACTGGAACTAAGAGGGATGGTTATGAGACATGTGTTGGTCCCCATGGGTCTGGAACTGTGAACCAGAATAGCACTAAGTTCCTTGACTTTGCAAGACGCCATGGACTTAGGGTGGCTGGTTCATGGTTTCAGTGCCCACAAGCTCATCGCTGGACTTGGTATTCCAACGCTGGCAGTGTGGCAAAGGGGATTGACCATGTGCTCGTTGATGGTCGCTGGAAGATGATCCAGAACTGCTGGGTCTACCGGAGTGCTCAGTTCCTCAATACTAACCACCGGCTTGTTGTAGGAACTCTTCAGTTGCACCTTAAATCCAGGAGAATGGTGTCATCCCAGTCTTGGCTGGCTGTTTGGCAAGCTCAAGGATGAGAGGGTAGCTGAGAAGTTTGCGAACCGGCTGAGTGGAGATTTGGGGGGTCTAGGTGCTTTGGCGGATCCCGAAGAGTTGTGGAGTGCCTTCAAGACCACCGTCCTTGGTGTTGCTGGTCGATTCCTTGGAACTAACGAGAGGGTGAAGAAGAATTTTGTCTCTCAATGGACACTGGATACCATTGACCAGACTCGCAGGGCCAGGCTCCTGGGATCTGTGGCATCCATGCTGAACTTCTCAAGGCTGGTGGAATTGCTGTACTCATGTCGTTGCATGCAGTTCTGTGCTCTGCCTGGAACACAGGCATCATCCCTAATGATTGGAGGAAGGGCCTTGTTGACCCTCTCTGGAAAGGGAACGGTGATTGCCCGGACTGCAACAACTACCGAGGGGTGATGCTGCTCTCAGTGATGGGCAAGGTCTTTGCTCTGATAATTATTGATAGAGTTTGCCACCATCTGCTTGATCACCAGCGCCCAGAACAGTCAGGCTTTATACCAAAGAGGTAAACTATTGACTGTATCCTTGCCTTTTGGGTACTCACCGAACGCAGATGAGAGTTTCAGCAGGGGCTGCTTGCAGCTTATGTTGATCTCTGTAAAGCGTTTGATTCAGTGAATCAGGATGCCCTCCAGAGGATTCTTGCTTTTTGTGAGGTGCCACCAAAACTGATCGATCTGATGTCTGAACTCTACTCTGGGACTGAGAGTGCTGTGAGATGTGGTGGTGCCATCTCTGACTTCTTTCCAGTTGTTACTGGAGTTTGTCAGGGGTGTGTACTGGCACCCACACTTTTCAGTGCTTGTATGATCTGGATTCTGGGATGGATGTCAGAGAGATCAAGCTGCGGTGCATTGTTTGGGAATGTCAAGATCTCTTTCCTTGATTTTGCAGATGATGCAGTCATCTTTGCAGAGACTGGATATCCTTTTGGGGCCTCTCGAGGTGCTGAATGACTAGTCTAAGCCACTCTGATTCCGGACTTCTTGGGTCAAAACTAAGATCCAGGCTTTCAATGACATCTTGACTGCAGCTATCTTGTCTGTACCTGTTTGTAGTGAGGACGTTGATGTCACGGAGAGATTCACTTACTTTGGCAGTGATGTTCATGTCTCTGCTGTCTGTGAGCCAGAGGTCAATGGATGTCTGGGTTTGGCCTGGCGAGTCATGGATTCACTGGATCGTGGGGTGTGGCACTGTCGGTACCTGTGCAGGAAGACAAAATTCTGAGTCTTCAGGTCCTTGGTGCTTCCAGATGTGAGATTTAGACTTTGACCAGGGATCTGAGATGGAGACTCGGTATAATTCCTTTGGTACTCGGTCTCTTCGGAGAATCCTTGGCTATCGCTGGTCGGACTTTGTGTCCAACGAGTGGTTGCTGAGAGACTCAAATGAGATTTGTTTCCTGCATAGCCCGTGAGCGTCAGCTGCGGCTTTATGGACATGTGGCTCGTTTTCTTGACGCTGATCCTGCTCACCAGATTCTTTCTCTCAGTGAGGGACCCTCGTGAGTGGAGGAGGCCAACGGGCCGACCACGTGCTTTGTGGTTGTAGCAGGTTGATCAGCATCTCGATGGTTGGGGATGGGCCAGGCATCTGTCTGGGGGATGGCCATATGGAGGCCCCTGGAGTACCGGCGGAAAGAGGGTGCAGTGACGCACTGCTCCGGCGCATGCTTCCATACCTGACCTGACCTCCACGTTGTATTTTTCTTTTGTTGTTTTTCTCAAATTTGCTGGTCTAATGTGAAAACTTGGTGGGTGAAAAGAATGGCAACTGGCACCTAAATACATTCGTGCTCATTTACTTGGAGAATGCCTTGCTGTTATGTTTGATATTCTTGGTCATATCCTTCTCATGTTGTGCATTGGCTTCTGTCATCATGTAACATTTACCGCCCACATGAAGCACAAAGCGAAGTTAAGCAATTGGTTCACTCTGGCTGTCTTCAGGTCAGTCTATGATTGAGGAACTACATGATTTGATTTCATGTTTTTTTTTTCTTCTTTTGAACACGAGAACACTAATCGGTACACACACATGCAGTTTAGCGGTACTTTGGCTATGGATTTGGCAAATTGTTTGGAATCTCATCCCAATCACACTTGTGTACAGAGGAGTAAGGTAATTGTTTCATTCAGTCTGTCGGCATGTCTGGCACTCAAACAAAATTGAAAATCATTTGAAACAGCAATCTTACTGTTTTTGAGGATGTTATTTAGAACACAAACAACAGGCATGATTAACTACTTTAACGTATTGAATAAGTTGGTGTAAAAGACAGTGACTCAACGGTGCTAAACTTCCAAAAGTTAAAAAAAAAACATTCCCTGCAGCCTTTAAACCTTTTTATTTTACTTTCATTGAATTATATACTTGAACACTGTAGAACAGTAATCACCTTCTTGGCACTTCGCCAACCCCCAGTTCAGCAGTACTTGGACAAAATATTGTGCCATTTTCCACCGTCTTGGCCAATCAAATTTGTTGCTCGTGCTCTCAGCATTGGGGACATTGGGGAATATTGCGATTCAGACAAAATTGCAGCTCATAGGAAATATAGATAGTGTTTGGAAATGCAAGGCAAGAGTTGAAAAGACCCTTCCTATGCTCTTTATCTCAATACTGCGTGGGGTATGATGTTCTATGAGCTCTCTAGTATTTCTAGGGAGGATTAAATGTCATGAATGAGTCTCCTTACTGACTGTAAAACAGTCTGAAAAATGTTTTTTACATTTATAAAAAATAGGCCACTGAAAGAAATGTGGAGTAAAAATTTCCTTTGAATTATTTTTGTAAAGGTCATGCAATGTGTTTTCCTGACTAAGCAGTTAAATATCATTTTCCTAACCTTTAGAAAGTAATGCTCTGGTGTTAAAATACTTTCGATTTAAAATAAAAAAGTTACATGTTTATTACTCCAAAAAGGTTCACCCAACCATCCATTGTGCACAGTGGATTTTAGAAGGACCTGCTTTGCTTCGATGCTGACCAATTTGTGAGATGGAAGGATTTGAAATCCTGCGGATCAAGATAGAGGATGTGGACTCTTTTGGTTCTGAAGAAGAGAAAGGGGGGAAAAAAGATGGTAAGTTGTGAAAGATTTTGTAACATTATAGTTTTCTCATTTATTTGGTTTGCATTAGATTGTTCAAACATATATTCTAGAAATATAACGTACCTTTAAATGCTACTATAGTGCTTGCAAGGTGTATTGCTCTACTTGAATCTGTGAAAATGCTCAGTGAAAACCGTGAAAATGATCCTCACTCCACATACCTGCTGTCTTGGAAAAACTGATTCAGACTTTATCTGAGTACTGAAGTTGTGGTCAAAATTCAAAATACCTGAAATACACTTTGTAAATAATAATTAGTCAGGATCCCAGTGTTGTATATAATTACGATTGGTGTTTGCATGCATGCTGGTGATATTTGCGAGGTGTCGCATTTTGTACCCATGACCTGACCCTGGGTACCCTGAGCACATATGCAAAATGTAGTGGAGATCGGCTAAGCCGTTTTCCTATTTATAAGGTTGACATGCATATTTGCATACTTACATACGTAAAATGAAACGTGCAAAAAAAAGGATATTTTATAACTCAATTATGACTTCCACCACCGAAGGTGAAGGAGGTTATATTTTCACGTCTGTCTGTCTGTCTGTCTGTCTGTCTGCCTTTGTTTGTCTGTTTGTGGACAGGATATCTCAAAAAGTTGTGGACGGATCCGGATGAAATTTTCTGGACAGGTTCAGTGTGTGACAAGGATGAACTGATTAGATTTTGGTGAAGATCCGGATCCAGATCCGACTACTATCATTTTTCAAGTGATTCTTCATCATTGAGAGATAGGGCCAAAAACGATATATAGCACAATATCTCAAAAAGTTGTGAACAGATTCGGATGAAACATGGTGGACACGTTGGTTGTGTGATAAGGAAGCATGAATTCAATTTTGGTGAAGATCCGGGTCCAAATCTGATAATTTTTAAAGTGATTCTTCACCGTTGAGAGAAAGGGCGAAACCGATATATAGCATGATATCTCAAAAAGTTGTGGACGGATTTGGATGAAACTTGGTGGACAAGTTGGGTGTCTGACAAGGAAGAATTGATTCGATTTTTGGTGAATATCTGGATCTGTATCCAACTACTAGAATTTTTTTTTTTAGTGATTCTTCACCATTATGGTGGTTATTATTATAAAAAAATGGTTTGGGTGGCAGGCTTTGGATCCCCAGGTCCTGAGTTCAAATCCCGCTCAGCTGTTGAATTAATACCAGGTGGGGTTAACTCGACCTGTCATCCTTCCGAGGTCAGCAAAATGAGTGCCAGCATGCTGGTATATACTGTATCGGAGTGGTGACCCATCCAGGATTGTACCCAATAGCCAAGGAGACTGCCTTGGCAGCACCAACACTCTGCATAGAGTATGGTCCCAATCTCCTCCTCCTCCTCCAACTCTTCACCATTAAGAGATCGGGCTCAAAAAATAATATATAGCATGATATCTTAAAAAGTTGTGGATTGATTTGGACGAAACTTGGTGGACAAATTGGGTGTGTGACAAGGATGAATTGATTTTTTTTGGTGAATTTTGAATGTGAATTTTGGTGAAGATCTGAATCCAGAAGTATGAGAATTTTTTTGGTTTCAAAGTGATTCTTCACCATTGATAGATTAAGCCAAAAACGATATATAGCATGATGTTTCAAAAATGTATTGGGCTTTGATATGTTCTCATGGATCAGGCATTGTATGGCAGAGGTATGCGCTCTACTGAGTGCCCTTCTCATTGTTATTGTTGTTGATTGACTGGTGTTAGCTTCGTATGTAAGGTGGCTGGCTTGCAATCTAAGGATCCTGAGTTCAAGCCTCTGTCGACCATTGAATTAACACCTGGTGGTGTTGACTCAGCCTGTCATCCTTCTGAGGTCGGCAAAATGAGTAACAGCGTACTGGGGTAATAACCATTCGACGTAACCTGCGTCGGGAGTGGTGACCCATCCAGGACTGTACTCCTTGGCAATGAAACTGCTTCGGCAGCCCCATGTGTCTTTGGAATGAAAGGAATGGTATTATTATTATATTATATTTATTATTGTTGATTCTGCTGTCACCGTGGCTGTTTGTATACCACTTCTGTGAATTATTATCTTGTATATAAAGCTCAATTCATGTCTTTGTGTCAGGGGTCCTATATAGTATTACAAAAGTTTTCAAAGTAGTTGCAGTTCAGCATCCTCACAATTTGAGCTGCCCATTCTACAGGCCACGCCTCCCTCCTCTCCCACAGCGTCACAAGCACCGCCCATTCGCCAGGTGCCACCATTTTGTTTGCTTCGCGTAGCTCTGATGCTCCATAGCATAGGCCTCTGGTGTACAGAGAGATGACGAGTAAATGGACACTATGATTTAAAAATAATTTATTTGTTTAACATTCGAAGTACATTTGAACCATTTTAATATGCATATTAGTATTTTGGAGACCTGCCATTTGCAGATTTCAACGCTTTCACTCTTTCAGGCATAGAACTAACGAGTTCTGAAAGTTTCTCTCGTGGGATTTCTGCCCAGGCTTCATGCAAAAGGTTTAGCAATTCTGCCCGTGATGTTGGTTTCCTGGAATTTTTTCCACACAACTCGATGCAATACGAGCCAGAGGTGTTCAATGGGATTCATGTCAGGAGACTGATTTGGCCATGGAAGTTGCTTGATCCCATTTCTGTCCTGCCATTCTTTGGTCTTTTTTGCAGCGTGGCATGGAGCTCCAGCTTCCATTCATTAGAGTGTTGTTTTTTGACCATCTGACCAGTGGAGAAGATGGGGAGAAGTCCATCCTCGAAGAAAGAAATGTATATTGTAGAATTGATGTTGCCAACACACTCCACAAGCTCTGACCGGCCAGCACTCCAGATTGCTCCCCACACCATCACTGAAAATCCACCGGGTTTGACAGTTGGCTGCAATTAGTTCAACGAGAACTCTTGACTGGGAAGTCTCCAGACCATATGTGTCCACTGTCAGAAAATTGAGCAAATTTGGACTCATCTGAAAAAAATGACAATTTGCCAAAACTTCAAGGGTCTGGTGGCCATCTCGTCAGCCCACTTCTTTCTCCTTTGAATGTTGACTGGTCTAAGAATAGGTTTTCTCCTCGCTGCTCTCCCATAGTAGCCCAGTTGATGAAGGTACCACATGACAGTTCTTGAGCTAACTTGGACCTCCTCTGCAACATCTACTGCCTTGCAACGGGGAGTTTTCTCAATGGACCACTTGACAGCTCGAAGGCACCTTTCTGAGGGCCCAGATCAACGACAACGGGAAGCTGTGGATTCCTTGCCTTCGCTGGCGAATTGCACAATCACCTGATTGACCATAGAAAGCGGAATGCCAATGTTCTGAGCTATCTGACGCTGGCTGATCACCTTCCGATTGGCCAACAATTCGTCCTCTTTGAAAATCACAAAGGTCGTGTGCTCCCTGGGGTTTGAGGCATAGTTAATTGTCATACACGACCCAGGAACTCGTTTATGCAAATAAATAATTGAATATTAGTACAAATCACTGAGTAAAACTTGCTTTATACAGATGAAATTAATAAATTTAAGGTGTCCATTTACTTCTGTCATGTCTGTACATCTGAAAACTGAATCGACGCATCTTTTTATCATTAAATAATAAAGTGCGTGGGTGCACATGTGCATATTTGGAGAGATGTGCATTTGCTGAGAAGAATAAGGTAAGTGGCATGTTTGTGGGTCTCGGGTTTTGATTTTATTAATGTTTAAAAAATTCCCCTGTATTTTGTTGGACAACAAACCTAAGCCCTTTTGGGCTAATCCATGATTTATTCCAATGGTGTCATTTTTGACGATCGCTGACATTGTTTAAACTCGACTAATATAGAGAAAATCGGACACAATTACATGTTTTTAGACAATAAATGCATTTGAAAGAACTAAATAGATGTGTGGCTTTCAGACTGGGGGATTGCTTATATTCGTAACGACTGTTTTTTTGTGTGTTTGCATTTTCAGAGGTCCCTCAAGGTGCTTCAGAACACCTAAGGTGTTCCGAATGAAAGTGGGAGAAATGTTGCAGAATTTATTTATTTATTTATTTATTTATTTAAATCTGGGGGGAAAATGAACAACAGGTCCTTGCTGCTGTTTTGTGAGATGCATGCATACAATATTGGACCCCTTTGAAGCTCTTCCCGGCTAGGGGGAAAGGAAGGATGATTGGGGGGGGGGGAGGAGGAAATCGGGGGGAGTTGCATCGTAGCACCTTTGAAAGCTTTTGTAATATGACATAGGACTCTCTTGAAATTTAGATCGAGGAAAAGTAGGGGGAGAGGAGTAAGTGGGTGTGGCAGGGGAGAGAGGAGGGTGGGTGTTGAGGGGGGAGAGGGAAAGTGGGATTGCTGAGGTCTTGAAGTCACATTTTGCATTACGTAGAAATTCCACTGTCGCTGACATTGTTTAAGATTGGGTGGGGGGAGATCGAAGGGCGAAAGTGTGGGGAGAGAGAGTGGGATGGAGAGGGTGGGGGGAGGAGAGGAGAGAGGAGAGAGGAGAGAGGAGGAGAGGAGAGAGGAGGAGAGGAGAGAGGAGTGGAGGGAGAGGTGGAGGGAGAGGAGTAGAGGAGAGAGAGGAAGGACAGAGGAGAGGGACGGGAAGGAGAGAGATTAGAGCCGAGGCCTGAGAGGGAGGGAAGGAGAGAGAGGATAGGGAGGGGAAGGAGAGAGAGAGGATAGGGAGGGGAAGGAGAGAGAGAGGAGAGGGAGGGGAAGGAGAGAGAGGGAGGGGAAGGAGGGGAGGAAGAGAGGAGAAGAAGGGGAGGTAGAGAGAGGAGGAGGGGGAGGGAGGGAGAGAGGAGAAGGAGGGGAAAGGAGGAGGGAGAGAGAGGAGAAGGAGGGAGGGAGGGAGAGAAGAGAAGGAGGGGGAGGGAGGGAGAGAAGAGGAGGGGAGTGAGGGAGAGAAGAGAAGGAGGGGAGTGAGGGAGAGAGAAGAGAAGGAGGGGGAGTGAGGGAGAGAGAAGAGAAGGAGGGGGAGTGAGGGAGAGAGAAGAGAAGGAGGGGGAGTGAGGGAGAGAGAAGAGAAGGAGGGGGAGGGAGGGAGAGAGAAGAGAAGGAGGGGAGTGAGGGAGAGAGAAGAGAAGGAGGGGGAGTGAGGGAGAGAGAAGAGAAGGAGGGGGAGAGAGGGAGAGAGAAGAGAAGGAGGGAGAGAGAGGAGAAGCAGGGGAGGGAGAAAGGAGAAGGAGGGGAGGGAGAAAGGAGAGGGAGGGGGAGGGAGGGAGACAGAGGAGAAGGAGGAGGAAGAGAGAGGAGAAGGAGGGGAGGGAGGGAGGGGGAGAGAGGAGAAGGAGGGAGGGGGAGAGAGAGGAGAAGGAGGGGAGTGAGGGGAGAGAGAGGAGAAGGAGGGGAGTGAGGGAGAGAGAGAGGAGAAGGAAGGAGGGTGAGGGAGAAGGAGGGGGAGGGAGGGAGAGAGAGGAGGGGGAGGGAAGGAGGGGGAGGGAGGGGAGGGAGGAGAAGGAGGGGAGGGAGGGGAGGGAGGGAGGAGAAGGAGGGAGGGAGAGAGGAGAAGGAGGGAGGGAGAGAGGAGAAGGAGGGGAGGGAGAGAGGAGAAGGAGGGGAGGGAGGAAGAGAGGAGAAGGAGGGGAGGGAGGAAGAGAGGAGAAGGAGGGGAGGGAGGAAGAGAGGAGAAGGAGGGGAGGGAGGAAGAGAGGAGAAGGAGGGGAGGGAGGAAGAGAGGAGAAGGAGGGGAGGGAGGAAGAGAGGAGAAGGAGGGAGGGAGGAAGAGAGGAGAAGGAGGGGAGGGAGAGAGGAGGAGAAGGAGGGGAGGGAGAGAGGAGGAGAAGGAGGGAGGGAGAGAGGAGGAGAAGGAGGGGAGGGAGAGAGGAGGAGAAGGAGGGGAGGGAGAGAGGAGGAGAAGGAGGGGAGGGAGAGAGGAGGAGAAGGAGGGGAGGGAGAGAGGAGGAGAAGGAGGGAGGGAGAGAGGAGGAGAAGGAGGGGAGGGAGAGAGGAGGAGAAGGAGGGAGGGAGAGAGGAGAAGGGAGGGAGGGAGGGAGGGAGAGAGGAGAAGGGAGGGAGGGAGGGAGAGAGGAGAAGGGAGGGAGGGAGGGAGAGAGGAGAAGGGAGGGAGGGAGGGAGAGAGGAGAGAGAGGAGAAGGAGGGGAGGGAGGGAGAGTGAGGAGAAGGAGGGGAGGGAGGGAGAGAGACGAGAAGGGAGGGAGGGAGAGAGACGAGAAGGAGGGAGGGAGAGAGAGGAGAAGGAGGGGAGGGAGGGAGAGAGAGGATAAGGAGGGGAGGAGGGAGAGAGAGGAGGGAGAGAGAGGAGGGAGAGAGAGGAGGGGGAGGGAGAGAGAGGAGGGGGAGGGAGGGAGAGGGAGGAGGGGGAGGGGGAGGGAGGGAGAGGGGGAGGGGAGGGAGGGAGAGGGGGAGGGGGAGGGAGAGAGAGGAGGAGGGAGGGAGAGAGAGGAGAAGGAGGGGAAGGAGGGAGAGAGAGAGGAGGAGGAGGGAGGGAGAGAGAGGAGAAGGAGGGGAGGGAGGGAGAGAGAGGAGAAGGAGGGGAGGGAGGGAGAGAGAGGAGAAGGAGGGAGGGAGGGAGAGAGAGGAGAAGGAGGGGAAGGAGGGGCGAGAGAGGAGAAGGAGGGGAAGGAGGCCGAGAGAGGAGAAGGAGGGGAGGGAGAGAGGAGAAGGAGGGGAGGGAGAGAGGAGAAGGAGGGGAGGGAGAGAGGAGAAGGAGGGGAGGGAGAGAGGAGGAGAGGAGAAGATAGGGGAAGGAGGGGGTGAAGTGGGGGGGGGGTTTGGGAGGAGGGTAGGGATTCTCAACTTGTGTTTGGAAGTGGGACTTGTGGAGAAAGGGGAGGGGGGGTCGTTCAGGATTGAACAAAATGGGGTGCATTAATACAGCACATGGAGACCCCTGGGAGATGTCTATGGGGGTGGAGAGGGGTTGGGGATTTTGGAGAAGATGAGCATGAGGGGAGGTGGAAGTATGGCAGTGTGATGGGAAGGTAAGTCAGTGTTTGAGGGAAGGAAGCGTGATGCAAAGGGAAGTGAAGGCATCGTGAGGGTGGGTAAGGTCAGGTCAAGTATGGGAGCATGTGCCGGAGTAGCGCGTCGCTGCGTCCTCTTTCCACCGCTATTTCAGGGGACTCTGTCTGGCCATCCACTTGAGAGGCTGATCAACCTGCTGCAACCACGAAGACATCCCCCCCCCCACATTGGCCTCCTCCACTTAGGAGGCTCCCTTGCTGAGACAATCTGGTGAGCAGGTTCAGCATCAGGAAAACGAGCCACATGTCCATGCAGCCGCAGTTGATGCTCAGGGACGTGCAGGTCACAAATCTCATTTGAGTCTCTCTCAGCAACTGCTCGTTCGACACAGTCAAACCAGTGATAGCCAAGGATTCTCCAAGGAGACCTGGTACCAAAGGAATTAAATCTCCGTCTCAGATCCTTGGTTGGAGTCCAAGTCTCACATCTGTAGAGCAAGACTGGAACCACCAGAGACCTGAAGACTCGGACTTTCGTCATCCTGCACAGGTACCGACAGCACCACACCCTATGATGCAGTGAATCCATGACTCCCCAGGCCCGACCCAGACGTAAATTGACCTCTGGCTCACAGATAGCAGAGACATGAATAACACTGCCAAGGAAAGTGAATCTACCTGTGACTTCAACATCCTCACCACAAACAAGTACAGATAAGATAGCAGCATCCAAGATGTCACTGAAAGCCTGGATCTTGGTTTTCACCCAGGAAACCCATAATCCCAGCAGCTCCGACTCCTCATTGAGCACCTCGTGGGCCCCCAAAAGGATATCCAGAGTCTCCACAAAGATGACTGCATCATCTGCGAAATCAAGGTCAGAGATCTTGACATTCCCAAATGATGCACCGCAGCTTGATCTTTCCGACATCCTCCCCAGAATCCAGTCCACACAAGCACTGAAAAGTGTGGGGCCAGTAAACACCCCTGATGAACTCCAGTCACAACTAGAAATAAATCAGAGGTGGTTTCACCACATCTCACAGCACTCAATACCAGAGTATAGTTCAGACATCAGATTGATCAGTTTTGGTCGCACCCCTCGAAGACCAAGAATCCTCCATAGGGCATCCTGATTCACTGAATTGAATGCTTTGCAGAGATCAACATAGCAGCAGCTCCTGCTGCAAACAGCCCCTGACGAAACTCTTTTCTGTATTCGGTGAGGACTTTAAGGGCAAGGATACGGTCAATCGTTGATCTCTTTGGTGTTAAGTCTGACTGCTCTGGGCGCTGGTGCTCAAGCAGATGATGGCGAACCCCATCGATAATTATCCGAGCAAAGACTTTGCCCGGCACTGAGAGCAGCATCATCCTTCGGTAGTTGGCACAGTACTGGCGATCACCCCTGCCCTTTCCAGAGAGAGACAACAAGGCTCCTCCTGCAGTCAGTTGGGATGATGCCTGTGTTCCAGACAGAGCACAAAACTGCAGGCAATCACATGAGTACAGCATTTCCACCAGCCTTGAGAAGTTCAGCATGGATGCCACAGATCCCAGGAGCTTTACCCCATTTCAACTGGTTCACCGCAGTCTGTGTTTCCACAAATGAAAGTGGATCACAGTTAATTGGAGGTTTAGCAATTCAGGGGCGTAGCCAGAGGTCCAAAAGCGATGAGGTGAAAAGAAGTGAACTTGGTTGATGTGACGGTGCTCGTCACGAAAAGTTTGCAATTGCCAGAAGCCAATGCATTTTTGATGCCCAGAAACCTATTCTTAGCTAATTTCAATGCTCAAAATGGGAGCTCAGATGGAGAGAAGGCTCAGGCCAGATCATATTTCAGGAAATGAGCGTCGAGGAAACTGCCTCAGCCTGGCTACGCCGGTGCAATTGCGATAGTAACACTCCTGACATCCAACTGAACAACTGGTTGATCAGCCTGGTACAGCAGCTCAAAGTAACCGGCCCAGTGGTCCTTCACTTCGGACTCCTTTTTCAAGAGTCCACCACCCTCCGCTCTAACTGCAGTACACCGTGGAACAGCTTTGAGGAATGCAATGCACAAATTCCCCTGAAAGCAGGACGAGAATCACTTGACCACAAGTGATGCTCTTCCCCCTCACAGATTCCTCGGACATAGGCCTCCTTGTCCACCCTCAGCGCATGTGCAGTTTTACGCCTGAACTCCCTGAACAGCCCAGCTCTGCCACTAAACATGCCCCTGTGACTGGTCAATGGTATCCAGTGTCCTTTGAGAGACTTCGCTCATCTTGTCCAGGGACAGTGTCCTTCATCTTCGCCCCACAGTGAGTTCAAAGACATCCACCAGCAACATCAAGGATTGTGGTCTTGAAGGCATTCTGAAACTCTTCAGGATTCCCCAAAGCACCCGACCCCCCACCCCACCCAAATCTCCACTCAGCCTGTTCACAAACTCCGCAGCTACTCTCTCTTCATTGAGCTTGTCTACATCCAACCTAGGCTAGGATGGTACCATTCTCCCAGATTTAAGCTGAAACTTCAAAGTTGCCACCACATGCCTGTGGGCGGTTTTGAGGAACTGAGCACTCTGGTAGACCCTGCAATTCTGTATCATCCTCCGGCGACTATTAATGAGCACATGGTCAATCTCCTTTGCCACATCACCAGCGTTGGAATTCCAAGTCCAGCGATGAGCCTGTGGGTGCTGAAACCATGAACCAGCCACCCTAAGTCCATGACTTCTTGCAATGTCAAGGAACTTAGTGCTGTTCTGGTTCACAGTTCAAGACCATTCATGCTATTCTAGTTCTCACTACCCACCATGATAGGTGTAAACCACCCATCTTGAGCTCACCACTATCCGGTCTCCAAACTTAAGATCGTGCTGTAATACTGATATTCAAACGCTTCAGGTCAGAAGATAACAGAGATAACAGAGACTCAGAAGCTGCAATGTATCGAGGTGATCATCCTCTCTTTGGGATGGGACATCCAGGTACCCACCCAAAGGGATCATCTCAGCTTAACCCAAGGAGACTGCCATCTGGTGGACGACACCTCAGCACCACTCTGACACACATCACCACAATTTGACCCCTGAAGTTTACGCTGTGTTTTTTCTCCTGAAAAAGTTTACCCTGTGCTTTTTTCCCCAATCCTGTCATCCGGTGAGCTGCCCTGCGAAGGGCAGCAGCACAGGAGGTACTCCCATAGAGTGGGTTTTCAGTTTTCTTTGCATTTGTTGGTTTTGCGGAATGAAGTGTTTTACGGTGGCTGGAGCGCAAATCCTGCCACCAACCTCAAAAATGTAATCCAGCTGCAGGAGGATGTCTGCAGACACAGTTGGGCGCGATAAATGAATGGCCGTTGGTTCACAAGGAGCTCTTCCGCCCTTTGTGAAGGGCCATAAACGTTCCCAAACAGCAAGATTTTCTTTTTGACCGCCAGGTTCTATACATAACCAGGTGGGAGCATGCTATCTACCTGGCAAATGCATGCTTGCATACGCAGTGACCTTTGCACACCTCCGTTCGGCTCACTTCGAATCTGATTCATATATGTTACAGTCCCCCTCAACAGAGGGGGAGCAGGGGGAGAGGCAGAGGGGTGGTTGGGTTGGAGAGACAGAGGGGTTGGTGGGTGGGAGAGTGGGAGAGGCAGAGGGGTGGGTGAGTGGACGAGGCGAGGGATTCCGGCAGATGTGACGTCCAGTTTAACGTTCATCTGAGAGACAGAACACACATTGATGAATCACCCTGCCTGTGAAACACCAGGATGACAGTTTATAGCCGGGTCAAGATTCAAACCCAGGCTAGACAGCTTAGAGCGAGTGTGCATACGTCTCGGCTATCCTGCAGTGTTGTGGCGATTCATTGCTTTGTATTTGAAAACATTTTTTACTCATTGTAGTCATCTAATTTGTTTTACCTTCTTATCGCCGGAGATGTCCACATGGACAACCGTGCCACGGTATTGCCATGGAAGCTTCCAGAGATCAAAGCTTGAAGAGCGCTCCAAGCAAGCACTCGCAACGACATGGTTGAAGAAAATGTTTTAAAACTGAGTGTTTCATCTTTTATATGTATCTATCCTAAAGTGACAGGGCATATCATGAAATGCATGTCATGAAAGAAGATCATCCAAAAATGGGAAACGGAGCGTATAATTAAATTTCACATTTTCAGCAAGCCAGCCACCGCCCAATGCACAGCAGGGCCAACGCAGGTGAGTGGCCCCTGAACTTTGTTCAAGTCGATCGATGTTCGGTATTCAGTGACTGTGCAAATTTTGTAGAGCACTCTGCAAGTGGCTTATGCACTCATGGAAGCAGTCCAACAAAGCAGTTGATAAGGAATGACTGGCTTGGCAAGCGATTGGCGATCGCCGATCCATCATATCGGAGACACCCAAAATTTGAAACTATGTCCGAATTGGACAAATGAACACTTTTTGAGCAGTTGGAACTGCTGCTAAGTTCAATTCTGGAGTTTAATTTTGAAATTTGGCTGAGTTAAAGAGATTCTAGAGCTTATTGAATGTGCGGAAATTAAATAAAGCCACGAAAGCTGGCGTCTCTGGGCGTTTATTACCATTGCAATGTATCAAGCAATTCGGAGGTACGATGATCAGGCATTCGATGATATGTGAAGAAAATAAAAAAAAACCAAAAACTTGACATTAACAAATCATTGTGGCCTATTCCAAGCCAAGACATGGTTGAGCAGGCCAAAAAAAATGGCTGCTTAAGACTTTTGCGAGCTGACAGAGGGCTGACCAAGATGGCGTGCCGCTATCTTGGTAAAGGCCCTGTCACACGTTGACGATTTAGCCAACGTATGCAAAATTGGGCTAAAATGCCAACACGCGGCGAATACGTAATGGGTAAGTTTGTATACGTTAAGAGCACGCTGAAAAACACTGCCATACGTCGTAGTACGCTGGCTTTCATCATTGTACTTTGCGGTTGTCCTCAAATTTTAGCATGCTTACAATTTTACGACGTATGCCAGCGTATGACTCGCACGTTCTGCTACGCTGGCCATAATTTGTAGGTACGTTATGCGATCGTTGACACACGTCGACATACGTTACTTGTAAGTTACTCATAAGTCGAAACACGTCGAGGTAATGATTAGCATACCCGAAACTTATTTATAACCTATGAGTAACGTGTTGTAGGCACGTTACACGATCGTTGCACACACGTCGAGGAACGTTATGCGATCGTTGACACACGTTGAGGCACGTTACTTGTAAGTTACTTGTAAGTCGGAACACGTCGAGGCACGTTACTTGCAAGTTACTCATAAGTCGAAACACGTCGAGGTAATGCTTAGCATACCAAAAACTTATTTCTAACCTATGAGTAACGTGCTTTGAACCTGTGTAACGTACCTCCAATGCATATTGACGTATGTAGACGTATTTGATTGACATCTTCCGGACGACCACAGAACTTACTGAACGTGTTTCTAATTTACAGCTACCGTATAATGGCATATTGGCAGCGTTTAAAAACAAAAAACAATAACTTCCGATATTTTGTCACGTGCCGTTACGTCACATCCGATTGCCTCTTCAGTTTGCTCATGTCTTATTCTTAGTTCCTCCTCTGTGAATATTTTCTGTTTGAGGATATTGTCACGTCGACGTCGAAACTTAAAAGCAAATGTCCGAATCTATTTTAAAATTCGTGATAGACTAAAAAAATAATAATAATAAAAAAACAACAACAACAACTTCAGATATTTCGTCACATGCCTTCACGGAGCCAAGGAGAAAAAAAGAAAATGTGCCTTGACGGAGAAAATAAGTTTCAGGTATGCGAAACATTACCTCGACGTGTTTCGACTTATGAGTAACTTACACGTAACGTGTGTCGACGTGTGTCAACGATCGCATATCGTGCCTACAACTTATTCCGAAGCGTAGCGGAACGTGTGAGCCATACGCTGAGTACGTCGTAAAATTTTCAGCATGCTTGAAATTTCACGACGTACTAAACATACCACGAAATATGACAGTGTACCTCATCGTTTTTCAGCGTGCTCTTAACGTATACACAACTTACCCATACCGTATTCGACGTGTGCCAGCGTTTTAGACACATTTTTCATAGGTCGGCATACGCTGGCTAAATTGTAAAGGTGTGACTGCGATGTTGACACTTCCAATTCTCAGGCAGTTATGATTTAAATCGGCGTGCGGCAGGTTTTTAAAAGGCTACGCCACGTGTTCGTCGGCGATATGTCCAGCGCGCTATGCCTAAGTTAAACTATCGTTGGGCATAGGTTGTGAACGCCGACAACAGGCTAAGCATTCATTGCTATAAGTTATCTATAAGACAACGAAACTTTGTTGTCTTTGCCTGTTACTAATATGTTATGCATACGACCAACACGTTATGAATATGACCAAAACTTAAAAAAAAAACATCCAAATTTCAGCATACGCCAACGTTTTACATGCATTTTTATACGTTGCCATTGCTGGCTAAATCGTCAAGGTGTGACAGCACCTTAAGGCTTATTTTGTTTTTTTTTGTGATGAGCACCCCCTAAATTATCCTCAAAAGGGGTTTTTTAATTAACCCAAATGCCCAATTTTCATTCATGCACAACCTTGAAGTTCCCTTGGTATGCATGCAAAGTTTGGGGCCGCTAGGTTTCATTGTTTTGGAGTTGTGTAGAATACGGACGGATGGACACAGACTGACATTTAAAAAAAAAAAAAATTTTGTATATATTGGCTGCTCTTAGAGCATCCTTATTCTGGACATTTCCATCTGTCTGTCTGTCCACAAAACCTTGGTCAAGCCTAGGGGCTAAACCACTCAACCGATTCCAATTAAATTTGGTAGGTAGGACCAATATTTCTGGGAATCGTGTGCTTTCGAATATGGGACCCTGGGCCCTGGCAACGGCTCTTTAAAGTGGTCAAAAAAATCGAAAAAAATCAAAAAAAAATCGAAGCTTAGAGTTCTGTGCGCAATGTATCTAGCTCCCTTCATGCCAATTTGCAGCCCTAACAAAAAATATTTGTAGGAGGAGATAGGTTTTGGGCGAGTACATGTCAAACATTTCAGAAACGGTTAATTGCAAATATCTCAAAGAGAAAAGGTCTGATTTTGATGAAACTTGGGTGAAATGTGTACAATGTGTTGAGCATGTACACAAAAATGAATGGTTGCAATGCACACCTCCGTTGCTTAGCAACAGCTAAAATACTTTATCGTACATCGTACACTTATTGTGGACGACACAAAAAAATCAGTACCTCCGAAATTGGACCTCAAAGGGACTTGTTTTTTTTTGTGCCCAAGGAGAATGTCTTACAGTATCGTATTAAAAAAATAAAATCTTTAGCGAATAGATAAATGGAATTACCGGGGCTGCCATTTGTTGGAGTCTCTTTTGAAACGTGCCTGAAATTTCACAAGGTGGGTTTCTGGGCGCAAACTAAGAGGGCTGTGATAATCATATTTATTGTGCTAAATTGATTGATAGCATGTACATGAATATCGGCTAGTCGCTTTGGCCAGCTTTCCATCCAGAGCGATCAGCCATGCCGCCTACCGGCTTGTATATATATAAATATACACATATATATATATATATATATATATATATATATATATATATATATATATATATATATAAATATATATATATATATATATATATATAAATAAATATATATATATATATGTATGTATATGGGAGCACTTGGGTCCTTCCTGAACACCCGGTTCTGAGGCCGCCAGGCACAGATAACTCTGTGCACTGGCAGGTTGCTAGGCAACCACGAACGCCGATTGACGCTGCCAATTTGGGCAGGATTATACTACTTTGCTTGATACCTTTCCTGTGGACGGCCGATTAATTAGGGTCACATGCTCTCAGCGCACACTCGGATTACTGCTGAGCGTTAGTGAGTGTGCGCTGGCTAAGAAAGCAAATTATTGTGGTGCAACTTCCCGTCTAACTATACACACTGCGTTGGACCAATAAAGGAAAAGATAACCGAGACAGATTGGAAATAACAACAAACAATTATTTCTTACAAACACACAAGCAAGCAATCATTTAAAAGCAAGTATTTATAAGCAAGAAGCAAAACGTCACATAAGAGTAGATTTAACCATAACACGTATTCTTTTTATTAAATCTTTCACAAACTACTTGGCCATCATTCACTCAGGGGAGGAGAATAAAACAAGAACTTGAAAATGGAATAAAAGTAAAGTATGGAGAAAATAAAAGCAGTCTTTTCTTTCCTCCCTTGCCTCACACAAATACATACAAGGCAATGCGGAGGGAAATGGATGGGGAAGATGGGCAGCGGCGATACGACACGATTGGGACACTGCATTCCTGAGGTTCCCAGACCAATTAGGCAAGTCCTTTCCGTCATGCAAGATATGTGCGAGCTAGATATGCGACTTGCCCTCCTCTGTCTCAGCTTCTTCCTCCTCAGGCTCCCATCGATGAGGTGCTGCTGTTTACCCTCCTCGTCCTTCGTGGCTGACAGGATCGAGAGGGCAGGACAACGTTCGGGGAAGGAGTGTCCTTTTCCCACAGAAGCTTGACATCAACTGCTCGTGAAACCTTCCTTTGTCTTCTCCTCTCCTCTCCTCTCCACTCATGAGCTCTTTTTGACCTGGCTCGTGTGAGCTTGTCCCGCGCACTTCAGCCCTTCGGCTTCTCTCAGCCTTTCTGCTCTGTGAGCCATCTGTTCAGGAGCTCTCTTTGTCTCTGCTTGCGTGAGCCTGTCCCGTTTGCTTCTGCCTTCTCTTCTCACCCTGATCATAAACCTCCTTCAAGGCACGAATGTTCGCTGACTGGCAAATTACGTTGTGTTCTGTTGTTGCTTCTTCTTCACATCCGCTTTCTTCCTGAGTCCTCTCTGTCTCTGTCTCTGTCTCTGTCTCTGTCTCTGTCTCTGTCTCTCTCCTCTCTCTCTCTCTCTCTCCAGGAAACTTTCAAAGAAGTCCCCAGCCCCCCCCCCTCCACATGCGTGCAAAACGCCCACTCATATTTTTCTGCACTGTACCACGTCTGCGAGAAGCGCCACACCTCGCAGGCCACGACGAGCACCAAGCGTTGTGAACATGCATATGAGGTGTGACATGAACATGCATGTGAGAGCTCCTGATGGGTTAATGACCACAGAAGGGTTGAATGTACCATATAAAGCAATGCGGCGAATGGAAGGAACACGGGGAGGAATTCCGCCTGACCGAGGGACGACCTAATGGCTGTGGAGCCGAAGGTAAGACTGATGGGGTGAAGAAGGGACGATTGAGAGTAAGAGAGAGATTGAACATAACGATGGTGTGAAGGAGGAAAAATTGAAAGTAACAGAGGGGGAGGGGTGAGACATTACACTGGAAAAATACAGCTGAGCCAACGCATGCCCCCGAAACAACCCTTTGGCAAGGGACCAAGGGCTATATATCCAAAGATTAATGAAACGACTGATTCCTGGGTCACCGACGTGTCCATGTATGCTCTCCCCCAGGGTAAGTTTTCCAAAACCATGACATTATATTGCTTCAATAAGTATTACTACATAATTTTGGGTGCTCCTTCTGTGTCCTAAATGGTTCCTTGGTTCCTGCTGTCGTAGAAGAATAAATGTTACCATTGTAACAAGTGCAGTAAGCTCCTATTCCTGCTTCTTCTTCTTCTTCTTCCTCAATCCTGGAACGACAGGCTTTTAAAACCAGCATTCTTTTTGTAAACGCTTGAACCAAACACGATTTTTAAAAACTTGGCCAGAAGCATCATATCTGATGCCTAACAAAGGTTGAGTGACTGCATCAAAATCTGCACTCATGGGGGGTGAGGGTGGACGGGGGGGGGGTTAACCCCCCCCAACCAAAAAAAATTCGGTATTTCATCTCTATATTTCTAAAAAAACAACACTACACACACGATTTCGATGAAACTTGACCACAACCTTCATCACCCGTGACGTCCCAAAGTTTTTTCAGGCCATAAAAAAAAATCTTTGTCGGGGGGGGGGGGGTGGGTTTGAGCACCCTGAATAGATTTTTGCTCTCTCCTAAAGCACACACACAATTTCAATGAAACTTCACCGCAACCTTCATCACCCGTGATATACCAAAGTTTGTTCCGGGCATTAAAACGATCAAGGTCGAAGGGAGTCTGCAGGGGATTGGAGTGACTGTTCCTCCTGATCCAGTTGAGCCTCAGGACGTGCGGTCCTATTTTGAGTTTTCCAACGACACCATTTTTGTGATTCTATGGCAGTAGGAACTGTTACGTTGAAGCTCGAGGTCCTGCTTCTTCATGTGATTCACGGATGCATCTCCTTTTAGTAATAGTGTTACGAATCTGGAAGCCATTTGCACACAAACAGACAGCAGCCCCACAGTTCAGTTATTTCGATAAGTATGTGTTTATAGTCAGGGTCCCGTCCTTCTGTCTAATGGGTTAATTAAATGTGTGCGCTACGAGTTACTTTTATAGTCAGGTTTTTTACATCTTCAATCATCCTTCGTTTTCACACTATCGCCATCCATCACCCATGTGCAGCATGTCACGTACAGTGGTGAGGTTCCCTCCGCCCACCGCGAGCTCGTCCAATCAACGGCGGCCGGCCTGACAGCCGACCCGAGATCGCCCCTCCCCGCTACAAGGGTGGATGGAGAATAAAGTGCTCCCCTGGTTGTTTCGTCTGGGTTCTCAGACATGCACGGGGAGAGGGTGTTCGTTGCCCCTCCACCGGACCACCCCTTGTCCAATCAGGGAAGCTCATCACCTCAGGGCTGGCTCCGCCTTAGCCAGATGGAGTGTTCGGCCCGACCAATGAGGGGCGGCCACGAGTCGCCTGACAACCCCTCGTCCAATCCGGAGGCGAGTCCCACAGAGCGGTTCCCTCGACCTGCGGGGGAGGGGGAGCATAAGATTAGGTGGCGAGCCGTCAAGAAAAAGGAAGAAGGAGAAAGAGAAGAAGTCTCGTCTTGCCTGCTGGCGTTCTCATCCACCCGCGAGTGCTCGTCTCATCTGGTCCATTCCCGTGCTGGCTGGCGCCAATTGTGTCATTCCTGGTCCCTGGTGCTTGGTGCTGCATTGGCGGCGGGTTCGAGAGTCGCTACCGGACAAGCTCGACCAGACCGCACGAGGCGGACAGGTGCAAGAATAGGCCACTGCCCTCAGCTCGCCTTTCCCTCCCGAGCTGAAGGGCCAAATAAAGGCCGCGGCCACCGTGTGTGTGTGTGTGTGTGTGTGTGTGTGTGTGTGTGTGTGTGTGTGTGTGTGTGTGTGTGTGTGTGTGTGTGTGTGTGTGTGTGTGTGTGTGTGTGTGTGTGTGTGTGTGTGTGTGTGTGTGTGTGGCGCCAGTCTGTTAAGTAGAACTGTTAAGTGCTTTTCACTCACTGTACATTGCCTGCATTTCTTTTATTTGGATAACTATGCTCTTTGTGTGCTCTCCTCCCCAATTATTGTTTATAAATAAACTCCCATGTTAAATGTTCCAGCTCGTTTTCTCTGCTTTCTCCCATTGACCCAACATGGTGCATATTGAGAATTAGTGAGGCCGTTGGTGCCATAAATTGTTCATTTTGTCCGGTCCGGCTTTGGTAACGTCCGCTCTGTTACGCCGGATCCGAGTCGGTAACAGCGACTCGGTTCGGACAAAGTCGGCCGAGGGTGTGGTTTCCCCGGTAGCTCGTCTGCATGGTTATTTAGGTATATTGGAGATCGAGACAATTTATCCTACGCCACGTGTTCAAAATATTGGCGTCCACGGTCTGCTAAGGGACCCATGACCTTCGGAGTTGTCCGAGAGTCACGACCTAAATTCCGGGTGTTCGGTGGGAGACAGCTCTACTGCTCCACCTAGTGGTCGTTTATCGCCTCTGAACCCCAGCCCACAACAATAGTAACAGTAGGGGATTGGGTGGGGGGGGGGTCAGAACTCCCATTCCACCACAAACCCATTCATTTGTTTTATGCTCCATCCAGGACACTCAGCATTCTCCTCCAAGTCCATTCTTCAAAAGTGCTAATACACCTTCCATCTTCTGCTGTAAGAGTCCAACTTTCGCAGCCATAAAGTACAATACTCCAAATGAGCAATTTCACTCACCTTTTTTTCAAATCTGTTCCAATACATTGAGACTTCCAAACAGCAGACAAATCACGAACTACACTTTGAGCCAGAGCAAGTCTTATCCTAATCTACATGGACATAGGTTCAGTTGATGATATTACTGAGCCAAGATATTTATTACGCTCCTCTGGGGTCAGTTCTGACATACCACTATGCATGTTTCTCCACTTATAACATTCCAAACCACAACTTGAATCTTATCTTTGTTTATACCTAAGCCAAATAGCTCACTCTTCAACTTGACTTCCTCTGCCATCAATTCCTGCTCCATCTTTGATTTGGCCAAGAGGGGAGTATCATTGGTGTAGCATAGATTCCAAATGTCATGACCACCATCCCACTCGTTCTGGTAAGATACACTTCACATCTCTCTAAATCCTCTCACCAACAGCATTGAAAAGCATAGAAGACTGAACAACCTTGACGTGCTCCCTTTTTGAAATGAAATTTCTCTGTCTGTCCTTTGTCTACTTGAACAGCTCCAACTGCCTTTGTATGCAAGCATCTAATCAACCAAACTAGACGTTTTGGCACTTCAAGTTCTAATAAACACATCGCTTCGTGTTGGATGCTATCAAATTCTTTGGCATAGTCGATGAACATTGCACATAACTGTTTCTTCTTTTTGCCCTTCACCTTTTCAATCAAAACTCTCAACATCAACATAACGTGTGTGGTGCCCTTACCATACACGAAACCAAATTGCTCCTCAGCAATAACTTCTTTCAAATAGTAGTTCACTCTTTGCCTGAGGCTATCCAACAGAATCTTCGATGCATGACATTAAAATGAGCGTCCGATGTTTGGAGCATTCCTGTGATCCAGCAGCTTTGGGAATTGTAACGATCTCCGATATTACCCATTCATAGGGCCAATCTCCGATTTTCCAGATGCTGTCAATTACACAGTTGTGGCAAAAAATATTGGCACCCTTGCACTTTTTTCAAATAACTCACAATGTTCTCAAAAAATAAGCTGAAATTAACAAAAATATTTGGTCTCCACAATTTTTTATTTCACCGTTAATGTTACAGAACCTTTTGTTTTTGATTCAGAACTTAATATATCCTTTTAAATCAGAAAATAAAAATAAATGGCATTGACAAAATTATTGACACCCCTGACTTAATATTTGGTAGCAAGCCAAATATTAATAACAAGCCTTAATAACAGATATTAGAAATATTAATAACAAGCCTTAATAACAGATATTAGAAATATTAATAACAAGCCTTAATAACAGATATTAGAAATATTAATAACAAGCCTTAATAACAGATATTAGAAATATTAATAACAAGCCTTAATATTTGGAAGCAAACCAAAAAATATTTTGCCTTTTGGACAAAATAACTGCAGTCAAACACTTCCTATAGCCATGAATGAGCTTCCTACACCTCTCTCCTGGCAGTTTGGCCCACTCTTATTGTGCAAACTGCTCCAGTTCTCCTGGATTTGAAGGGTGCCTTCTCCCAACTGCTGTTTACAGATCTCCCCACAGGTGTTCAATGGGATTTAGATTTGGACTCATTGCTGGCCACTTCAGAACAGTCCAGCATTTTGTCTTGAACCATTCCTGGGTGCTTTTTGAAGTGTGTTTGGGGTCATTGTCCTGCTGCAAGACCCATGACCTTTGATGGAGATCCAGCTTTCTGACGCTGGGTTGACCATTGCATTCCAAAATGCCTGGGTAATCTGATTTAATGATGCCATGCACACATTCAAGGCACGCAGTGCCAGAGGCAGCAAATGAACGAGAAGTAAATAGAACTTTGAGAAATGTTCTTTCAAATGCAGGAAACCACATCATTCTATCCCATGTCATTATTAACCTCTGCCATCGAAGATAGGAGGTTACTGTTTTCACCCCTATCTGTTTGTTTGTTTGTTTGTTTGTGAACAGTATTACGGAAAAACTCCTCGACGGATTTCGACGAAACTTGGTTGGGGGGTTAGTTATGGTCCAAGGATCATGCCATTAGATTTTGGACTTGGTCCCCCCCCCCAAAAAAAATTGTTAGAGAAAAAAAAAATTTTTTTTGCATTTCTACATGTTTTAAGTGATTTCCACCCCCCCACCAAAAAAAAATTGTTAGAGAAAAAAACATTTTTGCAACTTTTGTTTCAACAAAATTTCGATTTCTTTTTTTTTGCATTTCTACATGTTTTAAGTGATTTCCAACCCCCCCCCCCCCAAAATAAATGTTGGAGAAAAGAACTATAACTGTCAGCACTGTTGACATCATATTTAATGAATAAGATATAAGGTTCACTTGAGTGACCCAGCAGTATTGGCGGCGGAGGTTTTGCACTCTCCCGAGTGTTCCCCCTCTCGTTTTTCTATTGTACCAGTTTCATTTAGCAACGGAAATTTGTGGACACCCTGCATATTTTGATTATCCAACTAACTTGGGTGGTTAAACCATGCTAACTGGTTAAATCGTGGGAGATGCTAACAGCTTCTAAGGTATGGGTGTCATGTTTTGGTGGTTTTCATAAATGTACCTTAAAGATCTGTACAGGACATGTAGGAGCAAATAACATTGTGTTGTGGAATACCTTGGTTTTGAGGCTAAAGTGATTTGCATCACACCTCCTTTACAGTAAAGTACCCATGTTCTCTACAAGGTCTAGGTGCATGGAAGATAAGAGAGTGTCGACATAGAACAAAAAAGTAATTGAATGATAATGGGGCAGTGAGGGCACAGTTGGACAAAGTGAGCAAATAAAATAATGAATAATCAAAGAAGGCGAGGAAGCGCAGTAATCTGAAAGTAAGAGGGTTGGGCTATGTAAGCTGACATTTGTAGAAATTATCACAGGTCAGGATGGGTACGAGCAATAATTTGATGAGGTCGTGGTGCTCCCCCTTATTGAGGCCCTGGAGTGAAACATCTCCAGTAGACATGATACAAGTGCAAGAAAAGAGGAACAAGAGTGGAGATCACATTAAGCATAGATTTTGTGAGTTTAATGAGGAAGTTTTATTTTAAGAAAGCATGCATCCTTGGAGGTGGTGTTGGGGTTTTCAGGATGGAGAGAGTTGGGCCTTGTTGTCTTGTGGGCCTCGTTTGGCCTGTTTTGTTGCCCAACTGCCACATTGTTGGGATGACCACAGCAAGCATTTGTTTTGTTACATGAGGTGTGCTGCTCAGGACACGTTCACATGTTGAGTTATTGGTGTTTTACCAAAGACTACCTGTATTTATAAAGGGTGCTTCTTCTTCCCTCCAGATTCATTTATGAAGATGAAAGTGAAAAATGAAGTGGATGTAGATGAATGCATGGATGTCCCACAACTAAAAGATTCCAAACCTTCATTGCTTGAAAATCGTCATCATGAAGGTTTGAGTTAATGACCATATATTTTGTTTTTCTTTACAAAATTACCCACCACCATTTTAAATACCCAAATATTTGGTTATTTAAAATTTGTAATTTTTGATCAATGACCAAGAGAACTAGAATGGCACTCGGTAGAGCGCATAGTCTCGCCATCTATGCACCTGATTGTCGCATACATTGCCATTATTCATAGCTTTATTGATTACAAGCAAAGGTGCAACGCTGGGTATTCCCACCCCTTCCGCTGCCTCCTCCAACCCCACCCCCTACTCCCTCCAGACTCCCACCCCACCCCTTCCCCTCCCTCCCTGCCACCCCACACCCCCTACCTCCAAACTCTCACCCAAACTTTCCTCCTCCCATCCCACCCCTCCTTCAGGACTCCCACCCCACGCCTCGTGCCACCCCTTCCCCTCCCTCCGGACTCCCACCCCACTCCTTCCCCTCTATATCCATGCACCCATACCTAACCTCACCATCCCCTCCCTCCAGACTCAAACCTCCCACGTCCTCCTTAGGGTGCATCAAACGCCCCCTTTTTCCGAAAGTTTGAAAAACATAACTGCGATAGGACAGTTGTGTTCGAATACATGAAAAAATATTTCTCATTTTTTTTTCAGAATTTTCGGTGATCATCTTGGGGGTCCACATCGGGGTCAAAGTTCAGGCATGCAGCTCCTGCGCATTTTTCAGAATAAGTGTTATTTTTCACTGTATATTGATCAAAACTTGTATCTGGTGGTGAAATAATGTTGACATATCGATGTACTGCTCCTTTGGTGATGTTCCAGTGATATAGAGCCAATCAAATTTTCCGGGAAATTTGCCGGAGAAGCGGGAAACTGGTGATTTTTCCCAGAAAAAAAACAACAAAATAGTAACAAATGCTTCGGTTCTGTCTAATTCACGGCTTTATTACCCAAAATTATGTGTATTCATATCAAGGTACTCGTATAATATCATTAATGATCAAGTTTCAAGCGTTTCCGGAGATTCAGATTATCTTTTCTGTCATTCTCAGTGACTTGTTGCACATTCTGAAAGTGTTCTTCAGACCTAGCTGCACCGAGACAGTCCGTTCCGAGTTTTAGACGTTCAGCCGCATCATTAGTTACATTGAGTGCTTTGGTTTTAGATTTTGAATCCACATAGGCTGGAAGTGTTGCCCACTCACTCACTTCATACGTTAAGAATGAATCGTCCAGTTCAAGTTCTCGGAACACAAACCAAAATCAACTGAGACAAAGTCAAATAGGCTAGATGTCAGGTGAATGTCCTTGGGGAAGTGAGGCTTTCCGAAGTCTGTACCAAAGCGCCCAATAGGCAATAGTCCAAGTTCCTTTGTCCAAACTTTTACAGTCCAAACTGTCCAAATCGTCCAAACTTTTACACTCATGATCTGCCACGTGTCAAATTCTCCGGGAAAACACAATTTCCGGGAAAAAATACCATTTTCCGGGAAACTGTGCCAACAAATTACAAGCCAACCATCTTACAAACATCACCAAAGGAGCAGTACATTGATATGTCAGAATTATTTCACCACCAGACACAAGTTTTGATCACTATACAGTGAAAAATAACACTTATTCTGAAAAATGCACAGGAGCTGCGTGCCTGAACTTTGACCCTGATGTGGACCCCCAAGATGATGACCGAAAATTCTGAAAAAAAATGAGAAATGTTTTTTCATGAATTCGAACACATCTGTCCTATCGCCGTTATGTTTTTCAAACTTTTGCAAAAAGGGGGCGTTTGATGCACCCTAGTCCTCCTACCCCCACCCTCCCTCAGGCCTGGTGTTGGCTTAAGATCTTAGGGTCTTGAGTCCAAGACCGTCGTTTCTTTGAATTGACACTAGGTGGGTTGACTTGGCCTGTCATCCTTCGGGAAAATGAGTACCTGCTTACTGGTAACAGGGGGCATTGCACCAGCGGCACAGCCGCGCCCTCGAAAAATGATGAAGCCAACCAGTCACTGGCTGCATACAAATAAATAAATAACCCCTCCCTCCCTCCTCCCACCCCACATTCTTCCCCTCCCTCCGAACTCCCACCCCACCCCTTCCCCTCCCTCCCGACTGAACAAATGAAGACTCACATAGGCAATTCGGAACAACATTCATTAATCAGATTAACGATTTATTAACAAGGAGTTTTGCAATGGGCAAGGTTAATCGACCAAAAAACAATGACTAACCAGTATACATCAACGGTATCTGAAAGATACACAATGACAGATTATAATCGTTTCAAGAGAGTAATAATCAATGAATCAATTTATAACAGCAATATTATGACCTCCCATAATACTTTTACATGCTATTGTGCAGCATTAAAAAACTAACATGTATGATGTGGCCTGCCACGACCAGCACGTTATTCACACTGGATGGATGTAAAGGCCCAGTCACACCTTGACGTTTTAGCCAGCGATGGCAACGTATTAAAATGTATGTAAAACGCTGGCTTACGTTGAACTTTTGATGTTTTTTTTTTTAAAGATTCGGACGTATTCATAGCGACTTGGTCTTATGTATAACACATTGGTAACGGACACAACGTTTCGTTGTGTTATAGATAACTTATACCAACGAATGCTGAACCTGTTGTCGGCCTACACAACCGATGCCCAACGATAGTCTAACTTAGGCATATCACGTTGCACGCATCGCTGACTATGTCGTGACGTAGCCTATTAAAAGGCTGACGCACAACGATTCGAATCATAACTGCCGTAGAAATGGAAGTGTCAACATCGCGGTCACACCTTGGCGATCTTGCCAGCGTATGCCGACCTAAGAAAAATGTGTCTAAAACGTTGGGGCACGTCAAATACGGTATGAGTAAGTTTGGTATACGTGAGTAGAACGCTAAGGTACACTATCATACGTCGTAGTAAGTAGAGTACGTCAAGAAATTTTAAACATGTTCAAAATTTTACGACGTACTCGGCGTATGACACACGTTCCGCATGCGATGTGGATAAGTTTTACACACGATATGTGGACGCTTACACACGTCCACAAAGGCTACTTATAAGCTACTCATAAGTTGAAACACGTCGCGGTAATGTCTTTTTTACGCGAAACTAATTTCTAACTTATGTTTGACGTGCTTTGAACCAATTCTTTACGTCGTCCCAACACACATCGACGTATGTAGACGTATTCCAATGACGTCTTCCGGTCGACAAAAAATTTTTTTTTACGTGTTTCTAGCTTACAACTGCCATATAAAGACGTGTTCCCAGCAGTTTTGGGAATTTGTATATAAAAATGCTGCTCATAAAAGGGGAACCCAACAGTGTTTTCGAGTCCTTTTTGAGTCGATGTCCATGTCAGCAGTATCAGAAAAGTATTAGTATTAGTAGTAGTTTGTTCATGTTGGCAGTAGTAGGTGAGTGTGAGGGGGAGGGTGTGGGTTATGATGGATCGTCCTTGCGTCCACGTGTCCACGGGTAGGAGATATCTTTTCACCATTGTTTGAAGTTCTTCGCGGCTAATTTTTTATGGGGCTTTTTCAACAATGAGCTATGGCTTGTTTTTACGATTTATATCTATTCATAACGGGTTGGACAAATTCACAATGAACTAATAATGTGCATAGAGCGCTTCAATAACTTATAGATACGGTATACTAACGAATAATTATCGTGTAGCCGGCGTTCACAAACTATGCCCAACGATAGCCTAACTTATCCATATCGTGCGGCAGTTTATCTTTGCCGGTGACGTAGGATTTGCTATTCATAGGCTGCCACTCAACGATTTAAATGGCTGCATCTCCACTATTGAAAGTAGACGCTTGCGCTCAACAATGGAATTTTTTTTTACACTCAACGACTTTTAAACGTTACCACTCAGCTATTTTCATTGTTTACAATGAACGATTTAAATTGCTGTCACTCGCCTTTGTTTTTTGATGCTGGCGCTCGGAAATTTTAATCGTTTCTATTGAACGTGCTAAATCGCTCAAACTCCACTATTGAAAGTAGACGCTTGCGCTCAACAATTGGATTTTTTTACACTCAACGACTTTTAAACGGTACCACTCAGCTATTTTCATTGTTTACAATGAACGATTTAAATTGCTGTCACTCGCCTTTGTTTTTTGACGCTGGGGTTTGGAAATTTGAAGCGTTTCTTCTGAACGTGTTAAAACGCTCAAACTCGACTATTTTAAATAGACGCTGCCGATGGACAATTGGAATCATAGCCAAGCTAGACATCGAAGTGTGAACATCCTCGTCATGCCGAAGAAAAGTTTGAAGAATGCTGCAAATAAGTGTCCTGGCCGTGGCCGTGGACGCTGACGCAAGGACGATCCATTATACCGACGTCTTTCAGCCTATGAGTAACTTAAAAGTAACGTCTGTCGATGTGTGGCAACGATCGCGTAACGTGCCAACAACACGTTAATCATAGGTTAGAAATAAGTTTCGGGTACGCTAAACATTACCTCGGCGTGTCTCAACTTATGATTAACTTACAAGTAGCATGTGTTGACGTCTGTCAACGATCGCAGACCGTGCATACAACTTGTGGCCAGCGTAGCGGAACGTGTAAGTCATACGCCGGCATACGTCGTGAAATTTCAAGCATGCAAAAATTTGAGGACAACCAAAAAGTACAACGTTTAAAGCCAACGTACAATGACGTATGGCAGTGTTTTTCAGCGTGCTCTCAATGTTATCAAAACTTACCCATAACGTATTCAACATGTGCCAGCGTTTTAGAAAAAAAATTCAAAAATCGGCATACGTTGGCTAAAACGTCAAGGTGTGACCGGGCTTTAAAAGGTTAGATAGACTACAGGATGACCGCAGTATCTCTGTAGAGTGGATATCAACTTGGATAAATCACACGACAGTTAGAGCAATTCTTATTATATCTGTAATGCTCATGAAGCCGAAAGTACTCATCACTGTCACTCATCAATGATGCACACACAGTGATGCTTTATTACTGATAGCAGTATTACTACTAACATTTGATGCCGATTCTCGAGGTACCACAAGTTCATCAAAAACGGGCATGTCAGACATTCCCACAAATTGATGTATAATGTTACTACTAAAAGGGCACCCGGTAGAGTGCATACCTCCGCCGCGTAATGCCTGATCCATGAGAACATATCGGGCCCAATACATTTTTGAAATATCATTCGATATGTTGTTTTTGGCCCTATCTCTCAATGGTGAAGAATCACTTATAAAAATATTAATAATTCTCGTATCCAGATCTGGATGCAAACTATATTCCTCATTTATGCCTGGTGTTGGCTTCATGGTTAGGGTGGTGGGATCAGATCCTCCTCCTCTGTTGAATTAATACCAGGTGCGGTTGACTCAGTCTGTCATCCTTCCAAGGTCACCAAAACAGCTTTCTGGGATAATTGAGCCATTCGAGCATCCTTCGTCAGAATTGCGACCTGTCCAGGATTGTGCCCATTAGCCCAGGAGAATGCTAAGGCAGCACCAATGCTCTCGACCGAGTATGGTCCCAATCGATGGATATTCCTCCTGGATAGTTGATCATATGTATGAAGTTTCACATCGTTCTGTTAAGCGGTTATGGAGAAAAAGATTTTTGATGTTTTTATTTTCAATCCAATATGGCCACCAGACCATGTGACTGATGTCATAAATTTCATTCTTCACTCACTTTGGGTCATGGATCAGATGTAGGAAGTTTCAGATTTTTTGGATAAGGATTTTGATTTGGTATTTTTCGGTGTGGGATAAGGATTTTATTGTCAGGTCAGGCCAGATTAGATCTGTGACTTGCTTACAGGTACCATGTGGACCTGCATTAACCTGTTTAATGGTCAGGCTGTCGAAGACTAAACTGTCTCCTCCACCAGGTTTCCTGGTGAGGAGGGTGTAAGGATATGGACACCCAGCAGGATTAAAAACAAAACCTGTCAAAGGGCGGAGTAGCTCCTTGTGAGCCAACGGCCATCCGTATCTAATGCCCAACTGTGTCTGCAGACATCCTGCAGTTGGGCTACTTCTTTGAGGAGGTTGGTTATCAAGATTTGCACTCCGGCCACCGTAAAACACTTCATTCCACAAAACCAACAAATGCAAAGAAAACTGAAAACCCACTCCATGGGAGTACCTCCTGTGCTGCTGCCCTTTTCAGGGCAGCTCACTGGATGATGGGATTGGGGCAAAGCCTTTGGGACCCCCATTCCTTGATGGGAGAAAAAGCACTGGGTAAACTTCCTGGATCAGATTGCGGAAATGTGTGGCAGAGTGGAGCTGAGATGTCGTCCAACAGATGGCGGTCTCCTTGCGTTAACCTGAAGCGGTCCCTTCGGGTGGGTGCCTGGATTGTCCCATCTCTAAGAGAGGATGATCAACTGTCTCTATGATTATCTGAGCTCAAGCGTTTGAACATCGGTATTTCAGCACTCTGAGGTTCAGAAACAGGATGGTGGTGAGATCCATGGTGGGTGGTTACCACTTACTAATAATCTGGTCGCTTTGATGGTTACCATGTCCAAGGAGTTTCTGTAGTTGTGTCCAATAAGCCTGCTCCAATGATAATCGAGGAAACTCTGGTCAATGAGCGTATTTTGAGATAAAGGATTCATCACTCATTGGTGTCGTTTCCCTGGTCTCTGAATATGCTCTGACTGAGGCGAATTATCTCACCATGAAGGACACATTCTGTGGTTGACCAGTGCCCCAGGAGAGATACTCTTTTCATCTTGGAGGATTGCAATGCATCGACTGGCACTGATGGGGATGGTTATGAGATGTGTTGGTTCCGATGGGTCTGGAACTGTGAACCAGAATAGCACTAAGTTCCTTGACTTTGCAAGAAGTCATGGACTTAGAGTGGCTGGTTCATGGTTTCAATGCCCACAGGCTCATTGCTGGACTTGGCATTCCAACGCTGGTGGTGTGGCAAAGGAGATTGACCATGTGCTCAATGGTCGCTGGAGCATGATCCAAAACTGCAGGGTCTATCGGAGTGTTCTTCAACAGTGACCACAGGCTTGTTATTGCAGCTTCAATGTAGTAGAATGGTACCATCCCAGTCTTGGCTGGATGTTGGCAAGCTCAAGGAAGAGAGGGTAGCTGAGGAGTTTGCGAACAGGCTGAGTGGGGATTTGGGGGGGTCTGAGTGTTTTGGGGAATCCTGAAGAGTTGTGGAGTGCCTTCATGGCTACCATCCTGGATGTTGCCGGTGGATGTCTTGCAACTCACTGTTGGGCAAAGAACAATTTTATCTATCAAGGGACACAACATACCATTGAACAGTCGCAGGGCCAGGCTTAACGGCAGAGCTGATCTGTTCATGGAGTGGAGACGTTCAACTGGATGTGCGCTGAGGGTGGACAAGGAGGCCTATGTGTGAAAAATCTGTGAGGGGGTAGAGCATCACCTGTGGTCAAGTGATTCTCCCTGCTTTCAGGGGAATTCGTGCATTGCGTTCTTCCAAGTCCATCCCTCAGTGTATTGCAGTTAGAGCGGAGGGTGGTGGACTCTTGACAGAGGAGTCAGAAGTGAAGGTCCGCTGGGCTGTTGACGTTGAGCGGCTGTACCAGGCTGACCCACCAACTGTTGAGTTTGATGTCAGGAGTGTTACTATCTTTATTGCTGACCCTCCAATCAACTGTGAGCCACCTTCGTTGGTGGAAACATAGGTTGCTGTGAACCATTTGAAATGGGGTAAAGCTCCTGGGATCTGTGGCATCCATGCCAAACTTCTCAAGGCTGGTGGGAATTCTATAGTCGTATCATTGCATGCAGTTCTGTGCACTTTTTGGAACACAGGTATCATCCCGACTGACTGGAAGAGGGGCCTTGTTGTCCCTCTTTGGAAAGGGAAGGGTGATCGCCAGGACTGCAACAACCACCGAGGGGTGACGCTGCTCTTAGTGCCGGGCATCGTCTTTGCTCGGATAATTATTGATGGGGTTCGCCATCATCTGCTTGAGCACCAGTACCCAGAGAAGTCAGGCTTTACACCAAAGAGGTTAACATTTGACCATATCCTTGCTCTTCGGGTCCTTAACGAACGCTGATGAGAGTTTCAGCAGGGGCTGTGCTTGCAGCCTTTGTTGATCTCTCCAAAGCCTTTGATTCAGTGAATCGGGATGCCCTCTGAAGGATTCTTGGTCTTCATGGGGTGCCACCAAAACTGCTCAATCTGATGTCTGAACTATACTCTGGTACTGAGAGTGCTGTGAGATGTGGTGATTCCATCTCTGACTAATTTCCAGTTATTACTGGAGTTCATCAGGGGTGTGCATTGGCCCCCACACTTTTCATCACTTCTATGGACTGGATTCTGGGGAGGATGTTGGAGATCAAGCTGTGGTGCATCATTTGGGAATGTCAAGATCTCTGACTTTGATTTTGCAGATGATGCGGTCATCTTTGCAGAGACTCTAGATATCCTTTTAGGGGTCCTCACGGTGCTGAATGAGGAGTCTGAGCCACTAGGATTACGGGTTTCCTGGGTCAAAACTAAGATCCATGCTTTCAATAACATCTTGGATGTTGCTATCTTGTCTGTACCTGCTTGTGGTGAGGATGTTGAGGTCACGGACAGATTCACTTACCTTGGCAGTGATATTCATGCTTTCGCTGGCTGTGAGCCAGAGGTCAAGGTGTCTGGGTCAGGCCTGGGGAGTCATGAATTCACTGGAGTATGGGGTGTGGTGCTGTTTGTACCTGTGTAGGTGGATGAAAGTCTGAGTCTTCAGGTCCTTGGTGCTTCCAGTCTTGCTCTATGGATGTGAGACTTGGACTCTGACCAGAGATCTGAGAAGGAGACTTAACTCCTTCGGTACCAGGTCTCTTTGGAGAATCCTTGGCTATCGCTGATTGGACTTTTTGTCAAACGAGTGGTTGCTGAGAGAGACTCAAATGAGATTTGTTACCTGCAGAGTACGTGAGCGTCAGGTGTGGCTGTATGGACATATGGCCCGTTTTCCTGATGCTTATCCTTCTCACCAGGTTCTCTCAGTGAGGGAGCTTTGTGAGTGGAGGAGGCCAATGGACCAACCACATGCCTCGTGGTTGCAGCAGGTTGATCAGCATCTCAAGGAGGCAGGGATGGGTCAGACATCTGCCTGTGGGATGGCTAGAAGGAGGCCTCTGGAGTACTGGTGGAAAGTGGATGCAGCGACGCGCTGCTCCGGCTTGAGGTCAAGGTGCATGTTCCCATTCCTCACCTGAACATTTTGATCCAACGAATAATGGCTGTAATACCGTTTCACCAATGATGTCATCGTTATCACCTTGAATACCCCACTGTGAGTTGATGACATACGCCAAGCATCTACTTTTTTTTCGTTGAGCGGTTTCGAAGAAGAATATTTTTTTCGGAGAAGAAAGAATAAGTCAAAATTTTTCCCTTTAATCCAATATGGCTGCCACACCATGTGGCCTTTGACAGATGACTGAGTTGTCAATGAAATATTCTCCATAGGGAGTCCCTTCAATATTTCAGGTTTCACATGAATCGGCCAAGCAGTTTCAGAGAAAATATGAATTTCAAACCATAAATACAGGGTGTGTCAATAAATGGTTAACCACTTCAAATGACCTTTGTACTTTTCGTCATTTTTTTGTTTTTGTTTTGTGAGAGTGACCTCAGGAGTTTTATTTTTATTTTTTGTCGAGAAGTCATTCAAGCATAACCAAAGTATTCTCCAGAAAAAATGACTTTCTACAGAGCAAAGAGTAAAAATTGTCAAGTGGTATTTTGAGACCAAATCAATTGCTTCCGTCCAGATGAGGTACTCTACTGAATATGGAGTGCATCCCAGAAACAAGCCAAGCAAGCCAGCCATTTGGAAACTTGTGAAAAAGTTCAAAAGTGAAGGGACGATTCTCAACATTATCAAGGGAAGGTATTGTCGCTGAAGAAGTGTATGGTGTGAAGGAAACATGGAACGAGTTTGTGAGTCAGTCATGCAAAGTCCGAAGAAATCGCATCGACCAAGATCGGCTGAACTGGGTCTCACTCCCAGCAGTATCTGAAGAATAATGAAACAGGATTTAAACCTCTTTCCTCACCACATCACAACAGCCCATAAATTGACCGATGGGGATAAAGCAGCACGAGTCGCTATGTGTGGAGATGCTGCAGCAGAAGATGGAGGCGAACCCAAAATGGATTCGCGGTGTGGTTTAGTGATGAGGCACACTTTCATGTCAATGGTGCTGTCTATTCACACAACAACATTTTCTGGGGCAGTCTATGCCCCAGATGAGGTTGAAGAGAAGTCACTTGAGGGTTGGAAAGTCACTGCTTTTGTGGCTGTTAGCTACAGAGGTGTATTTGGGCTGTATTGGTTTGAAGACAAAAACGGAAGAATGGTTACCATCAATCAAGAATGATACCGGTCGATTGTCAGCGCTTTTTACGAAGACTTGAAGCAATTGATGAGCACTGCAGCCTTCCGGTGACAGTGGTTCATGCAAGACAGTGCTACCCCACATACAACGAACAAAACGATTGCCTTCCTGCATCAAAAATTCGGACGAGTTCTCAATTTGCATATGGAAAATGAATGGTCACCACACAACCCCAACCTCCATTCGCTGGATTTTTTTTTCCTCTGGGAAGCTTGTAAGGATAATGTCTACAAGGAACACCCCAGATCTGAACCTGATCTATGGGCAGACAGTAACCATTAAAACTTGCAGAAAGGTCATTGAAAACTTTGCAATTAGTGTGAATGCAAGTTGTGTGCGTGGGGGTGCTCACATCGAGCATCTCAACTAAAAGCGCATTAACACATAACTAGTTTCATTTCTCCATGATTTGGTTTTCATTTTATGAGTTAATTTTTTGTTTTATTACTTAATGTTTCGGTTAAAGTTTTGAAGTGGTTAACTTTTATTGACGCACCCTGTATAATATAGACGTACACACACACACACACACACACACACACACACACACACACACACACACACACACACACACACACACACACACACACACACACACACACACACACACACACACACACACACACACACACACACACACACACACACACACACACACACACACACACACACACACGCGTTACAACAGTCTCGCAACCCCTTTGGGTGAGACCAATTATTATTAGCCACTCTGGCAACTCAATTTGTCATCGGCCCGTTCACCTCTTCGCAAAGGAAACCATTATTTTTAACCAAAAATAATCTGCCATAACGGTGTCCTGCTATTTATTACAAGGGATGTGTTGTGTTGTATTGGAGATTATCTGTAGGTTTTCTCATGCAGTGTATGTTTTGAAAGGGAAACTGGCAAATTTAGACTCATGGCTTGAAAAATTTGGAGTTTCATCTTCTCACTATCTTTTTTTTCTTCTCTCAACTGCCAAGTTAATGCTGATAAATTGCTGATCCAGTTAAGCCAGTGCATTTCTTTCATTGGAGACCTTGGTTTTGGTAATGCTTTACAACTGGTTGGCGATGCTCGTCATCAGGCAAGTAGCTTGTTTTCTGTTTTAGCCTCAACTTGTTTGGTTTTATACAAAACAACATACTTGGCCTGGGACTGGAGTATTGGTATAAGTGTGACCGATTTATTTCCTGCATGAGTACTTCACTTTATGAATCATCGACTCAGGAAATATGAGGTTCCTTGTGTTTGATGACACACGAGTCCCAACATTTTACAATCTGTACTTTTCTTTCAGAACTATTAGAAAAAGTGAAGACTGAGCCTGATACATTTCCACATGTGGATACACAGGAAACCAAAGCATGTCAGGAGTCACAGCTTGAAAGTCATTGTGAAGGTTTGTGGCAAATCTCATACATGTTGATTTAGATATCTTTCATGATATTATTTTGGACAAAGAACATTTTACAATCCATAACAGTCATTAAACATGAATTCATTGCATCAGTCAGTTGTGTATTTCTGCCAATTTTGTACAGGTAAATAAATAGCTTGCTCTTTTTTTTTTTACCTTGTACTCAAGAATAAATGTGGGTTTCTTGATGTAAATTTATATATTGCCCAGGAGAGGGCAGGATGAGCAAGGCCAGATGTGAGCTTTAATGTAATGGAGCCCACAAACCTGCCACTGGTGGGAGAGGGATTCCTTGGGAATCTGCTTCCTGCCCTGAGATACCAGCGGTGCAGAATGCCTTGTTTTCATCCTCCTTGAGGAATTCATGAGCCTCAAGAGGCTCAGGAATATATGTATATATATATATATATATATATATATATATATATATATATATATATATATATATATATATATATGTATTTTTTGTATACCTTGTCGAGGCTTGTATGAGAGCGAACACACAACGCACAGCAAGGGGGGCATGAGACAAGAGGGGCGGGAGTGGGAAGGACAAAACAGTGGGGAACAGACATTAGGAGATCTGTGGAAGGGAGAGGGATGGGGTGGGAACATGGGGAATACAAGATGGACATTACAGGGACTTTCAGGAAGGAAAGCAGGGAATTTGAAGGAGGTGGACTTGGGTGGCTTATTGGGGGTTGAAAAGATCGAGGATTTTGCCATATAGTCCATTTGCCGTTATTATGTGTTCCATTGTCAACCTTGTTGATGTGGAAAGTGTATGGTTTTATGATTGTTTTGGACTAACATGGGTCCATTAATAAAATTCAGGTTGGTTGCCGGGGTGGCTACCTTGGGGAACTCCTGTAATTTGCATAAATTCAAGATGGCTGCTACAGGTCAGACGATGGGGCTAAGTTTTTAATCGGTCCACATATAATCCTGTGTAATACCTCTTTTCCATATGATTTTAACATGAGGAATTAAATTTTGGGGTTATTTTTTACGTTCAGGAATAAATAGAGGTTCACATGAAATGTCCATGACTATTTTCTGCTGAAAATTATGCAACACCAATGTAAAAGTGAAGTCATGAATGGTTCATAACAGTATGTTGATAATCAGAAAGCATACACATTGTCATGTCATCATTTTGGACATCTTAAGAACAGAGGACATAGAGCCTAGTAGACAACTTACGTATTGTTCATTCCCATTCATTCTACTCGCCCCCTTCCGTATCCTCGTCTCTTTCCAGTTCTGCTTCGACACTCCCTTCTTCCACTTCACTTTCACTGTCCTCCACAGTCTTGTGTGGGTTGAAGTACTTGTCACTGCAACCACAAGTGCAGGAGATCTTTGCATGGTGACAACTGCAACTTGCAGTACTGCAGGCCTTCCCCTCTGCTTTGCATCCACACCGCACAACATCCATGAGGTCCAAAGGGGCTGGTGGAGTAGCAGAAGTTGCTGGCACTGGGATTCCATTTCTGATGTCCCATCCATATTTTGTAATGTTAAGTTCAAGTGGGGCCTGTTGATCAGCTGATTTTGCAAGTACTGTCTGTAGATGTGCACGCAAAATATGTAGGAAGAGATTGATCTCAGTTGGAGGTAATGCCATGAGCTTGAGTGGCTTGCCAGACTTCCTTGTGTACATATAGTACCTCATCTCACTCATCGTGGTACCTTCTGGCTGACCATACAGGGCACAGAAGAATGTCCGCCCTGCTTCCATGAGCTGTTCATGGCTTGCGTTCAGCTCGCCAAGTGCGGAGTACAAACCAGGGAAGTTGCCAGCTCTCAGTGTCTTCAGGGCTGACACTTTGCCCTTGCCGTATGGGTATGACGTGGTATCTGAGCCATTGATGTAGTGCATTCCCAAAAGCTGCAGACACTTGGGGCCAAGCTGGTCACAGGTGGTGTTGATATCCCAAATTGCTCCATCCCACCTTTCCATCTGCACTGTGGCCTGGATATTGCGCTGGTAAACCCAGTAAACCATCAATACAAAAACATCAGTGTCATCAGAGAGGATACGTATCACTCTTGCATTACATTCAGCAGCCATGAGCTGGTGTGAGATTATTGTAATGTCTGCTTCATCAAGGTTGAACGCACCATGGCTACGGCTCTCCACAGTAACTCTTTCACCAAAGTTATAGGTACTCAAAACCTTGGACAGCTGCAACTTGTTCTGCTTGTTTTTCAGGATGGTGTCTCGACTAGGCAGGGGTGTGTTTATTGTGAGGTCATAGGTGATGGAACCAATGCCAGCACGCCTCACTCGTTCATGGTCCTTTGCAGAAACATCATAATATTTGTCAAAGACCAAGATCTGACCAGCAATGGTAGACAGCCTTGTCTTGATGGACTCAACTAAGACTGACACAGTTCCCCTGAAAGGCCAGACAATATGATGGAGAAGTTGGCTCACGTCAACAATGGTAACATCTGGTTGCAGAGGCTTTTGTGCCTGAACACAGAGTTTGTGTGCCAGTGGTGCTTTGTTGCCTTTCCTTAAGCACCCATATTCATCAATCAGTGAGGGGGGTACTGCGCAGAGCTCAAACTGGAAGATAGGTCTGAGCTCCATTTGTCTTTGCTGTCCAATAGTCAGCAGCCTGAGGAAGATGGTTTCTAGATCAAAGATCGTCTTGTCCCCAATTTTCACTCCTTTCTGTAAGTGCTCCATTGTCTTGTTGGGGCATGAGATGGTTGCATATAATCCACCTGGAAGGGATGCATGGAACTCTGCAACCATTTTCTGACCTATAACCACGGAATCCTCAACATTCACTTCAGCTTCTCGGGGAGCAATTCGACCATTGGCAATGTTGTACAGATGTGGTGAGTGATTCTCAAGAGGATGAGACACATTCGACAATTCAAGTAAAATCCGGCGCCTATCATCTGCATCAAGTTCTCTCCTCTTCTTCCCCTCCTCCTTGTAACGTGGTCTGATTCTTGTGTCCTTTTCTCTCACTTGGTCTTCATTGTCCTTGTTTGAGGAGTCAGGGTAGATGTGCTCCATTGTATCTGAGATGTAGGCAGTGACAGGAAAGGAATCGATCCACTCTGCTACCATTTCTGGAGAAAGAGTCATACCCTTGAGGCCACCCTTGCCAATTCTAATAGCAGTTTGTTCACTGAACTGATCAGAGCTCACACCATTCCAAATGCCTTCCTGGTGACGACACACAAAAGCACCTGATATGAGCTCTGACTTGGCATCTGGTGGCAGCAGATAGCGCATCTCCAGAAGGTGGTGGGTGATGTAATGGGCATAGTGATGGTGACCACCAACAAAGAAGTTGAATTAGTTAGTAACAAACAAAACAATGAATTAGTAACTCGCATTAATGTCGTATGTGAGCGTCCAGTTGTCAGAATAGTGACCTTGTTGTCATTAAAAATGTATCTCACACGGCAAACAATTGCCAGGAACTCGAACATTGACCTCAAATTTACTTCTAATCACAAAAATAAGGTTAAATATCGATTCCTCATGCCAAAATTACATGGAAAAGATGTCTCATGTGTAATTTTAAGTTCATTACCTAAAAAGTTATATTTTCAGCCCGGTCGATGACGGCCATCTTGTATTTGCGCAAAAATAACAGATTTCCCCATGGTTGCTATCTGGGCAACCAAGCTTAATTTTGTCTATGCATGCCTGTGAACAAGAAACCACCATAAAACCATACATTTTTGAGGACAACAAGGTTACTTCTCTGGCAAATGGACTAATAGTTTTCTGAATGCCAAAGCTCCTTGGAGAATCCTCAGATGGCGACTAACATTTCATTCAAGTTTGGAGATAGGATCCTTCCAGAAAAGGCTATAGAGCAGGAGCCAAGTGAGATTTAATGGTTGCGAGAGTTCTAAAAGGTTTGAGATGATTGAGGTTTAAAGTGACCCTAACTAACCACAAAAACCACATTCTTAAGTAAATCTAATGCGGGATGAGATAGGGGGTGCCACTCGAATTACCCCCAAAATGCCATTTAATTGTTGTGAAAGTTCCAAGCATAATTCCTTTGCTATTTGGTACAAGACATCTCACTGATCCCAAATCCATTACTTAAGAAAAAATATTTTGTGGGAAAGCTAATTTAAGACGCATGCTAATTAGGGCTAATTAGCCATTTAATTGCTCTTAAAGATCCATCATTGGAACCAAATGCAAAATGTAGAGTAAAGTCCCCTGATTTAGAAGCACAGACTTAAGAAGAAAAAAAATGTGGGAAAATCCACTTAAGATGAGGTCAAACGCTAATTAGGGCTTAATTAGCCATTTCATTATTCTGAAAGATCCAAGCATAATTCCTTTACTATTTGATAGAGGACATCTCACTGAGCCCAAATCCATTACTTAAGAAAAAATATTTTGTGGGAAAGGCCATTTAAGATTCATGCTAATTATGGCTAATTAGCCATTTAATTGCTCTTAAAGATCCATCATTGGAACCAAATGCAAAATGTAGAGTAAAGTCCCCTGATTTAGAATCACCACCTTAAGAAGAAAAAATGTGGGGAAAGTCCACTTTAGATGAGGTCAGATGTAATCAGTCATAGGGTTATATTGTAATATCTGTATTCCATTTCAATGAAGCTAGCCTTCAGGATTGCATTCTTGCATACCTGTTATAGTATAGATCACATTCTTAGTGCACTGGATGTAGACAGGTCACAAAAATGTTGGTAGATTTTTACCATACCTACCGGTACTAACACTGACTGATGAGCTTGTTGTTTGGCAAGTCAATATTTGGCCTATTTGGCTCCACATACTGAGATAATATCAGTGCTGCCATCTATTAACAATCTTAATCCAACATTAAAACGAAGGAACCAGTTCTTTCATCAGTAATTGACAATATGTTGCTTACTATCCAACACAAATGAGGGCTGCTTTATCTTAAGGTAAAAAGAACACTGCAGAGCCCCTTGGCGAGGTAAGTTCAAAACAAGTAAAGTACCGGTAATTAGTAAAAGGCCGTCAATGACGTGCCAATTTCAGTTTTCTCAACATGCATGCATATGGTATGCCAATGCTGAAATAATCCCATTAGTTCAATTATAACCTGGTATCAATCTGTTTTTGCTATAAATTCAGAATAAGTTGCATTTGGCCTTATTGGTTTACTTTGCAGACTAGATAATGGTCTAGTTGGACCAACATTTGATACAGTGGGTGAGGTCACAGCCAGTGTTAAGATCACACTAACACCTGATCCTGACACCTAACACTCAAGATCACACCAGTTGTGACCTGCTTACAGAATCTAGGTGTGATCCCTGGATCACACTAGATCCAGGTGTGATCACAGGTCAGAGCCAGTGTTGGGTGCTAGTATCACACCAGGTGTCACACCGTAAACCCAGCTCAGTGTTGTCGATCAGAATTTCTGTATTCATTTCCATTTGCCTTAACACTTGATCACTAGGGATCAAGGGGTGTTGGAGGTCACAACCTTCCAGATCAGCCGTCTTTGCTTTCTGTATCTTGTATGCCTGTTATGCGGATTCGTGTTTGGCAAATAAAATATATACAAGTTTTTAAATTTTTATTTAATTTTAGGCTATTTCATTTCACCGTTGGACCATCACAGCCTGCACAAAACTAGGCCCAGGACACAGATTTGGGGAAAGCCAGTTCACTTCAAAAGAGCTGAAGATGAACAATAATGAAACCTAGCAAAGACCTTCTTTTTCAGGCTGCATGTATCTGTCAGCTGCAGATTACAAACCTAACCAGCAGAAAGGCCTCAAACTAACCAATTTGAACCATGGGTTCACCTCAATTACTCGTCAGGATCCAGAGAAAGCCCCATGGAACTGATGGAAAATTACGCTTTTGGCCGAGGCAAAATCCCTGACTAATTTAAGCCATGGGTTCACAAATGCATGTAGCTGGCCATGCCAAAACTGGGGATTTCCTGGTTTCTGAAGCCCAAGTTTTCAGCCTAATTTCACGACATTTTCAGACTTATCCAGCATATCTGCAAGTTCTTTGCAACCTTGGAGTGCTAGCCAGGTGCTAGCCAAACAAAAGAACATTTCCAATAAAACCATGTGATTTTGCTGTCAAAACTTACATTTTTCTGCAGTAAACAAACTGAATGGTTCACATGTAGGCCTCGAGCTGATCTGCCGGATTCTGTGAATGTCTTCCCTCTACTGTGATGTGTGGTGCTACCACCTATTTCCTTCAAATGGAGATAATCCAAATACAATCCTTTTTTAGTAAACCTAGCTCGGCCCCATAAATTGGGGTTATATGTCCATCTAAAAAGGTTCTTGAAAAAGTAATGGCTGCCATTTTGATTTTGACTGATGATCTGGTGTAACACCGGGTGTAACACCTAACACAGAACACATCACACCGAGTATGACACAATCCTTGGTGTCAAGGGGTACAGATTAGGTGTAAACTTTAACACTGGGTGTAACACTGGCTGTGACCTTACCCACTTGAGTTGCCATTTGGCTTACCTTGTGGCATTTGCATGGTGTAGCTTACTAAATAGACCCTATCACATAGGCCTCGTGCTACTTTTAGTATTACTAGGCATATCATTCCTACAAACAAAACACATACAGGGCAAACACAGATAGGGCTACAAACAACAAATTAAATGCCATATGTGTTTTAAAACTTTTCTTGAAATCTTTTCTTTCAGGTTTCATCATGCCTTCTCCGGCCATCGCCGATGTCGATAAGTCATCACAATCACGATCATGTATCCTCCACATACAAACTGAAGAGAAACAACCCAACGAAGACGTCATCTTGCCTTTCAAGCCTTCTAATTGGGAATCAATAAAGGAAGCTGCTGTGCGAAGAAAAGCCGAACGGAACTTCCATGCGTCTAAGTACTATGACATCGTACAGACATTGCCTGATGAACTTGACATTTGCCAACATGGCTATCATAGCCAGTGCTATAAAAACTTCACTGCCATACCTATGGACGATACAAAACAGAGTCAAGAAACATATCAGAAAAAAAACATTTGCGCTCAGATAGTCCTGCGGTTTTTTTCCCTCCATCATTCTCAATCAACTTCTGGCATTTTCCCCAAAACATGTATCTTTTGCAATAAAGCAAGATTAAGGAAGAAGGGAAATGCCGAGGAGCCCCGAGGTGCCTGTCAGACCAAACAGGCAGAAGATGCCATCAAAGCGGCAGCTTCAGCAAGGAACGATGATGTCCTTCTTGCCCTAATAGCTGATGTGGACTTTGTAGCGAAGGAAGTCATGTACCACCATAGCTGCAAAAGACTGTATGTCATGTTAGGTGACAAAGCAAGAGGTCAGAGTAAGCGGAATGATGACAGTCACAGGGGTCGGGCTACACCTAAAGGAATTGCACTATCAAGCATCTATTCGTATGTAGACAGGTCGATTATCATCAATAAGAGACCAGAACTCCTCACATCAACATACGACAGGTATATGGAGATGTGCGATGATGCTGAGGAAGAACCACTAACTTCAACTAGGAGCCTTTTAAACAATCTTGAAAAACAATTTGGTGACCGTCTAAAGACAAGCAGCCTTTCCAAAAAGAAGGGTACAATTGTATACACCGAGGGGTCAGCTGAAAGTGCCATCCATGTGGCATTTGATTATACCTCTTCAGAAGAAGCAGTCATCATGAAGGCTGCTGTACACTTGAGAAAAGCAATCAAAGCTGTTCAAAAGTCGCCTCTCAAAGATCCACTTACCCTGGATGACATAAGAACAGGGGAAGCTTCCCCGCCTGAGTGTGTACTTATGTTCTTCCGAGCACTGTATGGTGGCCTGAATCTTGAGACGCACAATTCTAATGTTGAACGCCTTGCATCTTCCTCGGCTCAGGATGCTCTCTTTGTTGTTCGTAAAAGCCGTGTCAAACCAGCAAATAATCCTTGGAATGGCGATGAAGTCCATGACTGGCAGCAAAAAGCTTGTACGAATGATGAACAAGTTTGGTCACATCATTAACTACCATGCAATCGAAGAGCTAGAAACATCACTTGGCCAATCGATCCTTGACAGAAATGAGGCATGCCCAGAGGGTACAGTTAAAGATTTGGTAATGGGTTTGGCATTTGATAACTTTGACGAACCAGCAGAAACTCTGTCAGGAGGCAACACCCTCCATGACACCATGGGTATTTTATACCAAAACAAGGCTCCATTGGGCAGTAACAGTCACACAGATATTCAGACCATGGCAGTACCCAGGCCAATTCAGAAAGGCAAAAGAAGGACGTTGCAAGTTGAACCATTGTCGCTCGAGCCATACCAGAAAAAAAACCAAGGATGGGAAGCTTTGAGTACGAGATACGGGATGCGTCCAAACGACCAGATGACCGAAAACAGGGAGAAGACATGGACATTGCATGGATGATGTGCCATGCTATGAAACTGATAAATGTTCCAATGTGGGTTGGGTTTAATGCCTTGCTCCATACTGATGATTTACCAGAACAAGTCGTGTACTGTACATGAAGAATTTGAACCTGCCCATTACGAGCCTTGATGTCATACAGGATACTCTAATCACCACTCAGAAATGCACCAAAGAAGTTGGCCAGAAGTATGGTGTCGTATCATATGACCTGAACGCAGCAAAGCCAGCCATACAGATGCCCCAAGATATGATGATATTTTCATTATGCTTGGATCATTCCATATTGAGATGGCCTTCTTCAAGGCTATTGGAAAGATCGTTGAGGAATCTGGTGGACAAAAAAATGCTCACAGATAGTGACGTCTTGGCGCCAGGATCCCTAAATGGCTTTTTAAGTGGGAAACACTTCAACAGATGCAAGCGCTTTCATCCGATACTTGCCCTGGCCTTCGAAATACTCCATTTCCAGTCTTTCATGGAGGCATGTCAGCAAAACATTGACTTTCCGAACAATGAACTTGTTGCAGTGTTGAGTAGTCTTCAGGGGAACACAGATGAAAGTACATGGAACGAGGTGCAGTCATCAGCTGTGTTCACTCGTTACATGGAAAAATACAAGGCATACCTAGAAGAAACACGTTCCAGGGTACACGGAGCAACAGCTCGGTTCTGGATCATGTATGTGGACTACATACATGATTTTCACAACCGAGAGCATGCCATTCGAACGAATGACATTGACCTTTTCGCACATTCTCTCACTGCAGTCATCAACCTGTTCTTTGCAACCAACCATATGAACTATTCGAGATGGCTATCAAAGTTCCAACTTGACCTGCTACACATAGACAGTACCCACCCTGGTCTGCATACCATCTTAGAAGAAGGAGCATTCACTGTCCGTAGAACGAGTAAGTCTTTCAGCAGGTCCCCGGTTGATCTCACACTTGAGCAAACAGTGAATGCTGATGCAGCGTCCAGGCGCACTGGTATTTCAGCAGCAACGAACATTCACAGCTCCTGCTTGCGTTGGATGGTCACGAAGTCAACTAGAGCTACCGTCGTATCAATGGTTCAAGACATGGCTGGATTAGCCGGCGGTGATGAGCCAACAGCAGAGATGTGCCCATACAGAATAAGGAGAGACACCAGTGATGTTGAGAAAGTGTTGGTTCAGATAAAGGATTCATATGATCCTTTCCGCAATACATTATCTGAGAAGCTCTATAACATCAGTACTGGAAAAGCAGCATCTCCACCAGTACAGGCCTGCTTACTGAACATTTGAGAAAAGGGAAAGGAGAGACATGATGGTTTTGTCGCATCGTGCTTCGAAGATACAACCAATTTCGAAAAGCCCATCAGGAGAGAAAAGTTGGATACTTTCAAACTTGAATGCAAGGCAAACAAGCGCAATCCTGACAAAAGAGTAGCCTCACTTGTAGCCACACGTGATTTGATGGGAAGACTGATGATACTAGCAACCAAAAACGACCTTGATCTGAAGTATGTATTCACATACCCCTTGACACCAATGCCACTTTCGATGTGCTGCGCCGATGGTATGATGGCAAAAACGGAGAAGAGTACCCTATTTAAACTGTTAGAGAAGAAGGTCACGACAACTACATCACCAAACACTGTGGATGCATTTATCATCGATGGTCAGTTCCTCCTCCATGCACTACCACCCCTCATGCCAGGCAACTATGGTGGATTAGCAGCTAGCATCTTGTCACAAGCAACATCTCTTTGCAGCAAACGCGTAGATATAGTGTTTGATGCATATCCTCGTCCATCCATTAAAGACAGCGAAAGAGCACGAAGGGGGTATTGAAGAAAAGGACTACATCATCACTGGTCCTGAGCAACACCATCCCAAGAATATTGCTGATGCACTGAAAAATAGATCATTCAAGGAGCAGTTGCCACCATTTCTAGCCATAGAATGGGAGTCACAGCAATATGCGCACCTCATCAAAGACAGAGACGTGTACATTGCCTTTATTGGGTCTTGTTTCCGGTTCTATGTGAACAACGGGACAGTGATAAAGGAGGAGGTCACGGAACTTGCCAGCAACCATGAAGAGGCGGATACGAGGATCTGCACCCATGTAAAAGCGATCGACAGGATGAATATCGGGAGCCAGAATATCGTCATCAGAGCATCAGATACTGATATTGCTGTGATCATGATTTACCACTGCAGGAGGTTTGCTGCCAATGTTTGGATGGATGTAGGCACATCATCCAGAAATGACAGAAGATACGTGAACATAACAGCCATTAGCTCAGCACTTTGAGAACACCTATCTGATGCATTTCCTGGTTTCCATGCGTTCACCGGATCAGATTACACGTCTGCTTTTGTCCGAAAGGGAAAGATTCGTCCCTTTGCAATCCTCAAAAAAGACAAACCATCCCAAAAGGCATTGCACAAATGTCTACAGAGGAATTAGATGATGTATCAGTGGAAACCCTGAAGCACTTCACTGCAAGGATGTACGGGGCAACGGCAACCAGCAAAGCTTCTCTCAATCAGCAACGCAACAAAGTCTTTGAGAAAGGGTGTGCGCCCAAAGCATCAGCCAAAAATCCAATTGAAAAGCTGAAAGGCATTGCTGCTAGCACAATACCTCCGTGTGAAGCTGAAGTCATTGAAAAGATCCATCGAGCGTCTTTCGTAGCCAAAATGTGGGCCAACGCTGACCAGAAAGAGATAGACCAGCAACCAGCTGTCTCCGATGGATGGAAGCTGGATGACAATGGTTCATACGAAATCATCTGGTCCGAAGGCTCCCAGCTCTCTCCGCAGCATTAATTCCAGATAGAGATGTGGATGAGGAAAATGAAAATGACGAAAGCGACACAGACATGGAAATGTCTTCCTCGGATGAAGATGATATTCTGTCATCAGATGAGGAATCTGAAAGTAATACTGATGATTACCACCAAAAATAGATAAGGCAAGCTATCTGTTTTTGCTAGTACTAGTAACTTCCAAAAGCAATATATTGTAAGAATGTGCACTATAAACCCCCAGTTGTTTGCATAATGGATCATCAGGATGTCTACCCGTAATACCTGTTGTTTCAGTTGTGGATCTGTGAGACTTTGGCACAAACACTCTTACATTTTAGAACAATGCACAGTCTCTAGAATAATTGTGAACATGACGGTATCAGTTGAAAACTTTTTGCGTCTAGTACTGTGTGATCAGTAATTGACAAAGTGATTATGAGAAGTGTGACATGCTCAGTAATGCTAGTGGATGCGTTTTAATTGACAGTGTTCACTCTGGTAACCAAAGCAAAGTTATGGCTCTTGCAAACTCTATTATATGTGATTTTAAAACTTTATTTTGGTATTGCAGACAACGATATTCAAATGTTTCTGACCAAATACATTGTTTCTTGTACCCCTGGACTAGAAATTTGCAGGATGGTGAATACAGTTGTGGGATTTTATTTTTAATCCATGCAAAATAGTTACAGTGGAACCTCCTTTAACGGACACCTCTGCCAGGAGGATAACCTCTCTATTAAGGACACCCAATGTAGTCCCGAATTGGTCATTTCCATTCAATTTGACCTCTGTAATCAGGACGCCTCACTATTGAGGACAGCGTTTGTCAGTCCCAAGGGTGTCCTTAATAGAGAGGTTCTACTGTACCTCCCACTTAATATCCTTTCAAACCCAACCATGCAAACATAACATGTTTGTCAGCCTTTCAAGATAGGGATATTATTTAAAATGTCACGTGCGTTGGATTTGGCAAGTTGAAACTTTTCAAAACACTTAGAAATGTGCAATTATGGTGAATGCCATTCATCATGTAGGCCTGCATTTTCTCTATTTTCTGGAGTATATACCGTACCAAATAAACGGAGTATAATTTTTTTTATCTTGTCCTTGCCTATGTTTCGATATTACTTGCAGTTTCATCATCAGTGCCCTTGTTTCGCAATCATGATAATTACATCTGACCTAATCTTAAGTGGACTTTCCCACATTTTCGTTCTTCTTAAGTTTGTGATTCTAAATCAGTGGAATTTACTCTACATTTTGCATTTGGTTCCAAGGATCATTCAGAGTAATTAAATGGCTAATTAGCCCTAATTGGCATGCGTCTTAAATGACCTTTCCCACAAAATATTTTTTCTTAAGTAATGGATTTGGGCTCAGTGAGATGTCCTCTACCAAATAGTAAAGGAATTATACTTTGATCTTTCGTAATAATTAAATGGCTAATTAAGCACGAATTAGCGTTTGACCTCATCTTAAGTGGACTTTCCCACATTTTTTTTCTTCTTAAGTCGTTGATTCTAAATCAGGGGACTTTACATTTTGCATTTGGTTCCAATGATGGATCTTTAAGAGCAATTAAATGGCGAATTAGCCCTAATTAGCATGCGTCTTAAATGATAAATGACCTTTCCCACAAAATATTTTTTCTTAAGTAATGGATTTGGGCTCAGTGAGATGTCCTCTACCAAATAGCAAAGGAATTATGCTTGGAACTTTCACAACAATTAAATAGCATTTTGGGGTAATTCGAGTGCCCCCCCCCCCCCCAATCTCATCCCGCAGTGTATTTACTTAAGAATGTGGTTTTTGCTGTTAGTTAAGGTCCCTTTACACCTAAATCACATCAAACCTTTTGGAACTCTGGGAACAATTAAATCTCACTTGGCTCCCAGACTACTATGGTAGATAATTAGGCAAAAGAGCTCCAGGGACTGCACCTCTTCCAGTGGCTATCCAAAGAAAGGGATTGGAGAATTTGATTGCCGATCCTTGTGGAGAGACTGTGTGACTTTCCGCCATCAAACTTGGTGTTCCAAGTAGCTGACCAGTGGCTTCTCTTTTCCAGTTCTGATGGAAGGATTTCAGCAGTGCTGGCATTTCACAATTGATGTACTATTCTGTGCAGGGTGGATTCATCAGTAAAATTGCAAAGCTTGTTTTCAAAACAATTAGATCCATCATCATTACTGTAAATTAAGAATAATGTCGGTCCAAAGATGCTGCCCTGTGGAACCTCGACCTGATGTGGAAAGTTAATGAGAAAGGACATCATTCAGGGCCACCGGCTGTTTCTCTAAGAGGAAATTGGACAAAGACTTGAGCAAGGGAGCCTGAATAATATGTTTGTGGGGTAGATGGAGGAACTTCATTGGAAAGGTAGGATTGTATAGAGTAGCATTGTTCATGGACGAGCAGAAGACATCTCGATGTAATTTAAGTAGGTAAACGGGCAGCTTAAGATTGTTACGTGTCATCCTACGGGGGGCGGTGCTGTGTCAATTAGGTCGTGATTAAGGCTAATTTCTCCCAGAATGTGATTGACCTTTTCCTATGTTTTTGCATTTCCAAGACCGGCAATAAAAAGGAATAACGTCCTTAAAGCAACAACAACTGAGCCGAACATGCCAAGCAGGCGAAAACCCCGCCTCCAGGAATGACAACTAGCAAACCACACTCCTGGGGTGGATGAAGGATGGGCGGACGTAAGAAGGTTCAGGGGAGAAGAGAAGAGTGTGAGGTACGCGATTGGAGGCAAAAAGGAGCTAGCTTGCTTGCTTCTCGACACGGTGAAGAAGGCTGCATGATTCTCGTGTTCATGCTAAGGCGAATTTGTTCGTGCGCTGGAGAAAAACGCTGGCCATTACTGTTCAGCTGAGTCACGAAACGTGTTTGTTTTTGAGAAGAGAAGAAGATCACGTCTCTTAAGCCTAGGTCACATTTGCTCTACGGCGAGGATACGGTGGCCGTACGTCCTCTGAATTGACAGAAACGTGCGGCGGCCGCAGAGAAACTGAGGTGGCCTCAGGGAGGCCCTACGCCATTTGGCTATATTTTACAGGCCGTAGGGGTCGCCGTGGAATTATAGCGCGGAGTTATAACTTTTTTTCATTTCTACGTTCGCCATAGCAATTCGACAAGCCAAGCTATGACGTAGATGTGTTCCACGTCGACCGTGCGTAGGGCGTACAGTGGGCTTGCGTTATTCGTGCAGCTGCCGTAAGCTCTTCTCAATGAAAAATGAATTTTCCCAACCCCCAAAAAATTACTGCGGCCGCACTATTTCCACGGTCTCCGTACGGTGGCCTTGCGGTTTGTGTGACTACCTGCGGGCAACGCAGGGTCGACGCACGGTTCCCCTACGCCCGCCATGCACATATGTACGGTCTCCGTGGCAGTCTGCATCGACCGTGCGTCCACCGTGCGCTACCGCTAATGATTGGAGTATAGGTGTTTGCCTATACCAGTGTTTCTCAACCGGGGTTTCCCGGAACCCTAGGGTTTTTTTTTTTTTTTTTTTGTATACCTTGGTCGAGGCTCGTATGAGAGCTAACACACAACTCACAGCAATGAGGCATGAGACAAGAGGGGCGGGAGTGGAAGGGACAAAACATTGGGGAACAGACACAGGTGAAATGTGGAAGGGAGAGGGATGGGGATGGGACGGGGAACATGGCGAGGGGAAGATGGACATTAAAGGGACTTTCAGGAAGGAAAGCAGGAGAATTGAAGGAAGTGGGCTTGGGTGGATTATCGGGGGTAGAAAAGATCGAGGATTTGGATGGGGGAAGATAAGAGGTGGTGGTGAACAGCTGTTTTGAAAGCCTGGAGGGAAGAATGGGAAAGAATAGAGTGAGGAAGTTTATTCCAAAGGCGGGAAAAAAGAGGAATGAAAGAGTGAAGATGAGCAGTGATTCGTGATTTTGGTAGTTTTACCAGAAGGGGGTTGTTGGCGGACCTTGAGCGCCCTGTGGAAATGTGGTGGGGACAAATCGCAGAGAGAGCAGGGGGGGCAAGGCTGGAGAGGAGTCGGTAGAAGACAGAAAGACCACCGACCAACCTGCGGTTCCGCAAGAGGTCGCTAGGGGTTCCGCGAGAAACGGTAATAAATAGGCTAATGTACTTTTGAGTAGTTTTTGTTTGATTTAATATTCGTAATTTTACTATACACGTACAGCATATTGTTGGAAACTCCTTGGTTATTAAAATAGAGGCTTCAACCTGTTATATTATTTACAATCATAACAACCATAGGGAATGTTGTATGATAACAACCACGAAGCGCGATGGACGCCCGGAATAACGACTAGTCATTGAACATGGCACACAGCCTGTACGTGATGACGTCACCCACTCGAAGCACGATGCGCGATGGACGCCCGGAATAACGACTCATCATTGAACACGGCACACGGCCTGTACGTGATGATGTCACCACTGATGACGTGGTCTGTCTGTCCCATTGCCAATAAATTTGACAAAAAGGGGGTCATTTTTTCCTTAAACCAAACCAAACCAAACCAGGTATCTGAAAAAAAAAAAATATATTTACCACGTGAACTACGATAAAAATATAAAAGAGCAAGATATTAATAATGGTATATAATAATTTTATGCAGGGGTTCCCTGAGACATGAAAACTGTTTCAAGGGTTCCACAAGGGTAAAAAGGTTGAGAAACGCTGGCCTATACAGTGGTGCCCCCAGAATCCCAATTTAATTCGTTCCAGGAGGCTGTTCGGATTGCAAATAGTTTGGATTCCAAAAATATTTTCCCAAGAAGAATGCAAAGTGAATTGATCCGTTCGTGGACCCCAAGAAAACCCATTTTCAAGACACTTTAAACTGAAATTCCCCATGTTTAAGGTAAAATAAGATGAGTAAATAACCTTCGGTGGCGGTGTATTATATGTAAACTGGTACAATCACCATATCCAAAGGTCCACACAGGCTCGAGCTCCGGCCTGGGTTCCGATCGCTCACGCACTCTGCGAGAGCGCTGTCCCCAGGGCAGCTCATCAAACATGATGCCCGCAGAACCACAATCACTTTCATCAAGCGCGTCGGGCTGACGTAATCATGGATATTCCAAATTACAACCGGTTTTGCTGTGAAATTCAATCCTTGCCCAACAGTCCGTCACACCACGTGATCGGATTGATTTTTTTCTTATTAATTAAAACACAAGATGATTAAAAAAAAACATCACAAATTAAGGTGAAAACACGAGGTAAGGCCTACGTCCCATTTGGCTCGGCGGCCGGAGGGTCTACAAAATGTACGGGCACTAGCAATTATAAAGCGGCCGCAGTATTTCCACGGTCACACTATGCAGCAGTCACATATGTTTTTATTTTTAGGGTAGACACACGGGGTATTTATAAATTGTGGAGACCGAAAACGTGGGGGTGCCGTATGGTCTTTGATTTGATGTCGCACGGTGACCTTCGGTGTCCCTGCAGCGGCCATAGAATTTTCAAGGCAGACGCAAGTTTGCCTCAAGGTGCCCGCAAGGTGACCGCAGGGGGGCCTAAGGCCACCGTACGGCGACCGTGGAAATAGTGCGGCCGCTGTAATTTTTTGGGGGTTGGGAAAATTCATTTTTCATTGAGAAGAGCTTATGGCAGCCGCACGAATAACACAAGCCCACCGTACGCCCTATGTACGGTCGATGTGGAACACATCTACGTCATGGCTTGGCTTTGTCGAATTGCTATGGCGAACATAGAAATGAAAAAAGTTATAACTCCGCGCTATAATTCCACGGTGCCCCTACGGCCTGTAAAATATAGCCAAATGGCATAGGGCCTCCCTGAGGCCACCTCAGTTTATCTGCGGCCGCCGCACGTTTCTGTCAATTCAGAGGGCGTACGGCCGCCGTATCCTCGCCGTAGAGCAAATGTGACTGAGGCCTAAAGTATCGATCGACACACGAGAGATGCTTTCACGAGTACTTCCACCGACGAACTGAATGAATAAAGCGCGAAGATGCGGCTCGAATAGGTGGGGGAGACACGTGAGCAAACATGAACGCTACGGTGTGTTCGGTTTTTTTTAAATGTATTAGGTTTTTAGGGCAAAATTTTCTCGAAAAAATTGTTCGGATTCCAAGTTGTTCAAACAATGGGGCGTTCCGATTCTGGGGGCCACCACGGTATATTCAGTTGTACATACTGGTATATTTTTATTTCAGTAAAAAAGAACTGGTATATATACCCACTCGTTACCGTCCGTCTGGCCGCACATTCGCCTTAGGGCCCCCCTGCGTTCGCCTTGCGGGCACCTTGAAAATTCTATGGCCGCCGCAGCGACGCCCTAAGGTCACCGTGCGACATCAAATCAAAGACCGTACGGCACCCCCACGTTTTCGGTCTCCACAATTTATATATACGCCGTGCGACTACCCGAAAAATAAAAACATGTGACTGCTACATTGTGTGACCGTGGAAATACTGCGGCCGCCGTATAATTGCTAGTGGCCGTAGATTTTGTAGACCCCACGGCCGCCGTGGCAAATGTGACCTCGTCCTCAGCAATAACTTGGCGTGTCCCATTGTTTGTTCGAGGAGGAAGACGGGCCAATGTGGTGAGTGGACCTGGTATCGAGACGAGGATTGAGGCAGAATCTGCGGTCGGGACCCAAACGGAGGCATGAAGGGAGGTTCTGTGAGGATTGAGACAGAGTCTCTGGCTGGCCGCCCTCGACACGACGGAAAAGGCAGCGCGAATCCTGTTCGTTTGTGTGAATTTGCACATGTGATGGAGCAAGACGCTAGCTATTGACTGCTCGACTGGGTCATGTAAGACCGTGCCTCGGAGCCTCGTGGCCTCGTGTTGTGCCATCGGGGAAGAAGGCAGCGCTATTTTGCAGAGGAACGGCGTTGGCAAGTGCAATCGTGAAAAGAAGTGCACGGCGGTGTCTGAGCACTGATGTTGAATATCACCGCCCAAATTGACTCCAGTACGTTTCCCATTTAGGGTGCGGCTTCCCACGCAGGACGATGCGGGTTCGATCGTCAAGCTCTAAAAAATCACTTCTGGACCCGAAGCTAAGTGCCAGAATAAAGAGACGAAATTTCCTTTCATTTTATCTTCCCCTTGTCTGTTTTTGTAACTGTGTGTGGAGGCGCTTCGACTTTAGGCTTTAATTTACCTCACGTTTTATTATCACGTTTGATTTATTTCCATTATGTCCATAATGAATATTTGATATATCTTCTATATATTACTAAAACTCTCATCTTGTATGTATGTATGTATGTATGTATGTATGTTCCCAAAATACAGGCAAAACAGTACACGATAGCACAAAAATTTTCATGTCACCTTACTCACCATTCTACTGCGGTGTGCGCTATCAAGTTTCGTTCAAATCGGGCAACGAAAAAAAATATTAAAAAATAAATTCCCGATTCAGTCAAGTACTCTTCGGGAGTATTTGATCAATGCAAACAACCTCAGCGGAATAGTTCGCTGGAGCTATATATATTTTTTTGAAATTATTTATTAAAAAATCTCAAACATTTAGTGTCGACAAAGAATGATTTATTTTTAAGCATAAAATAAACATCGCCATTTTGATCTAATACTTCCGTGTTCATTAATAAATAAAATTGTGCTTAGAAGATTACGCACAATTTCTTCGACTTTCCTTTCTCCGTTTGTTTTTTTTCACATTGACGCGCAATATCAAGTTTCGTTCAAATGGGGCAACGAAAAAAATTATTAAAAAATAAATTCCTGATTCAGCCAAGTACTCTTCGGGATTATCTGATCAATGCAAACAACCTCAGTGGTATATTTTGCTGGAGCTATCTTTTTTTTTTTGAAATGATTTTTTTACCAACCGCTGTCACAACGGGAACCCAATGGGTTCATGGGTCGTCTTGTGTCCATTAAACCCCTATTTATTAAAGATTGCTTGTGTCTGTCTATTTGGTGTGGGAAAAGAGTACAAACTCTTTTCCTCCGTCCTGGTGAGCTCTGCCCCCGTCCCGCACGTGATAATATCTCCAAGGATCACGTTGTCACCTCCAAGGTAGAACCATTCGGCTATCCCGCCCAGGTCGGTCTTAAACCCACCCTGCATGCGACAATATGAAGTCAACTGAAAATTAAGGGTGAATGCCAGACGCTGTCAAAGACTGTCGAGATATCTATAGAAAAATGCATTGACCCCTTTCTTCCATTCCATCCATTGGGACAATACTCTGTGCAGAGCGTTGGTGCTGCCTCAGCAGTCTCTTGGCGTATTGGGCACAATCCTGGACGAGTCGCCACTCCGACACAGGATACCTGAATGGCTCAATCATCCCAGCAAGCTTTTTTTTGTACTCAAGTACAAAAAGCAAGCAAGACAAAAAAAAAAAAGCAAAAAAAACTCAAGCAAGTACTCATTTTGCCTACCTCAGAAGGATGATGGGCTGAGTCAACCCCACCTAGTATTAATTCAACAGATGAGCGAGTTTTAAACTCGTCAGGCATAACCCCTTTCTTGTATGCCTGGTGTTGGCTTAATTGTTAGGGTCCTGAGTTCACATCTCGCTCACCTGTTGAATTAATACCAGATGGGGTTAACTCGACCTGCCATCCTTCCGAGGTCGACAAAATGAGTGCCAGCATGCTGGTATCCTCTGTCGGAGTGGCGACCCATCCAGGATTGTGCCCAATAGCCAAGGAGACTGCTTCAGCAGCACCAGCGCTCTGTACAGAGTCTTGTCCCAATCTCCTCTCCTCTCCTTTCTTGTGCTTCAGGAAGTCCATCCGCTGCTGTGTCAGAAATGGTAACATATCTAAGGTGGAATCGCCAACTCAGAGGCCAAAGGGATTTTCCGATATTGGCAATTTTTGGAGAGATAGTGCCTGCAAATGTCTGCTACAAAGATGGACTCCACTAATTTTCTTGTTAATGGAGAGAAGGCTGATAGGAATGTGATTGAGTAATCAGTTTTTTAATGTTTTCAAAAGATATCAGTGCTTTGCAACTTTCCAAGATGGGGAAGTTGCCCATTCTAGAAGGATCTATGAAAGAGAAAGGAGAGAGGGATATATATATATATATATATATATATATATATATATATATATATATATATATATATATATATATATATATATATATATATATATATATATATATATATATATATATATATATATATATATATATATATATAGTACGAGTGTCAAAATGATGAACAGAAAAGTTGATTGCGGTGTGGGATGAAGCTGAAAAGAGAAATTGGTCAATACACCACTGTCTAAATGATGTATGAATGAGGCTTTTTGCATATGCCCTGTGTTTACACTTTTATGGTTCTGCTTGACAGGCATTTTTAACTTGCCATTGCTGGCATGAAAGCTGTTATTCAAATCGTCTTTTAAACATAATTTTCAGTGTTTATTGGGAGTGGATATTTCAATATGGTTTACCATAATTGTTCTGTTCCTGAATGCAAATCGAACTCGTGGAAATATAGGAACATATGAAATATCCTTGGAAGAGAGTAGTTTCGTTCGTACAATTTCCTGTTAATACAATTATCGAGCGGCGACCGTGGTTATAACTAACACGCACACACATGAACGGATACTTCTCCTGTCACCAACAGATGCAAATCCATATCTAGAATATGACAAGTGTTGTATTGTCCATTTGTTTCGAGTAGGTTAAATTGCCATGTAATGGGGACCTGTCAGAGTAACTCGTTTATTCATGTGATTCTGAGGAGGCAGCGTATGTAATTTATAGACAGGATAGTCAAAGTAATATTGTATCTGTAAACACCTCTTCTTTGTGGGCGGGGCTAGGTGAAGACTTTCTCTCACAAATGCACGTGTGCTGCCAAGCCGTCACGATCTGTCTTGCCAATGTGTTCCAGCCATGGCAGCATAATGCGCTGCAGGGCTGAAGAAAAGATTGTACATTTATTTTTTATCGTGCCTCCCCGTGGCTGGGACAGCCCAGAAGAGGACTCTGCCCAGTTTGAGGAAGAAGAGTCGGCGTCGTGTGGAAGGAGGACGAGAAGCTGTTCACGGAGGAGCTTGTGATGCAGGGCATTCTTGTGGTTTTCTTTGAAGAAGTTTTGGGATTGACCCAAGCTTGTATCATCCTGTTTTCAGATGGGGGGGGGGTGGAGAAGTGACCTCGCTGGGGAGAAGTGACCTCGCTGGAGAGGAAGAAGAAAGGCCACGGAGATAGAGAAGAGACAGGAGAACTTCACATGTATGGGGTGCAAAGAAGCAATTTTTGGTAAAAGAAGAAAGGCAGACCAGGAGGCCTCATCTGGAAAGGACAGAGGACCATGAGGGCAAGTTGAGGGGCTGATCATCTCTAGTGCTCCTTGTGGCTAGTTCACTTCATTTGGTCTAACTTTGTCATGGGCTCGTGTCTTGCACCTGGTTTCCAAAGCTGGCTGCATTGAGTCCTGCGTCCGCCTTACCTGCATTCTTATCTTGTTGTAAAAGTGTGTTCTGTGGTGCCTAGAGTGGGTTAGGTTTTATGCTTTTTTTCTCACCATTTTATATCAGTCTGTGTGTTCCCATTTTCCTCTTTCTGTCTTGATTCACTTGTTTCATACCATTTATGATCGCTTCTTGTCCACCTTCTTCCTTGTACTTTTCTCAACAAAAAGAACCCCTTTATAAGGAAATAAAATGTGTTTGAGCCGTCTGCTTCCCGTTTGCGTGTGCTGTCGATTTCAGCTCATTTCAATGATCCTTGGAGAACGGTAACCGTAAGTAAAAACAAGTCTGGACATGTTGATGGTTCACGAGCAATGTACACGGTTCGCCTTTTTTCTTTTTTGACCTTCGAGGGGACGCCACGGGCAAACTGGCGGGAATCGGGGAAAAACGTAAATGTTGAAAGTTGTAGTACTCGAAGAGCACTACTTGCATACCAACTTTCATTCGAAACAGTTGAAAACCCTAGGAGCTCGATGCCCAATTTATTGATTTTTTTTGGACATTTTCAAAGTTCGTGACCTTGTGACCTTGACCTTGGGACGAAAATGAAAAATCGAGCTCCGTGGGGCTATGCAGGTGCCATTTGGCTAACCATATACTGAAACCCCTGCCAGATTTGACAAAGCCCCTCAGAGAAGATGTAACTTGAAACCGGCTACCCCCTAAAAACACATGTTTTTTTGGGCGTGGCTCTGCCCATAATAGGCACAGCACGCCCATTCTCCGGAAAAAACAATTCGATCATGATACAAACCTCGCACCCTAATTTTATCAAGATCTGATCAAAACCCACGGAGCTATGCTCGGGACAGACAGACACACACCCATAACGAATATAGTGGTCACTTACTGACTCGTGAACCAATAACTGAACGCAGTGCAATGAGAGACTTTGTGCAATTTCCTGGGACAAAAGGTTCCGGTGCTGAGGTATACCATGTTAACGGACACTCAGACGTGATAGTATATTTTTGGCCAGAACAATCATCTTTATCAGATTGTCATAAATATGTGTCTTGGAGCCTCTTTAAATACTCTCAAAGGGATGTATACTTTCACAAACACATGTTCAGAAGAGGCTAGAGGAGCTGAGGAGGAGCAGAATAAATTTGAGGAAAATCTTGCCATGACGAGTTCCATTAATGAATGGTTCGCATTTTAGAAGATGTGTTTTGGAAAAGAAATGGACTAAGCAAGTTTTGCAGAATGACTTGGCTGCTATGCCATCATCTGGCACATGTGAACCAAATCCAAGTCAGGTGACATCATGACGATTAGTCTTCACAAACTAGGACTTGCAAACAGGTGGGAGAGGATGGCATCATTGTTTGTGAGAGTGCCTCTTACATGGAGTCATCGTGGTTGGGGTGAGGAGTGAACAGTGAAGTGCAGGGGTTGTGGCGATTTGGGGAACGAGCATGCACAATAACACCACCACCAGTGTGGGAACCAGGCCTATTATAAAAGAGAAGGGGAAGCAGTTACCAGGGAGACACACAAGAGCCCACCCAGGACATCCTGTGAAATAAATGTTTCCATGAGATGTACAATATCTGGGTTAGCTGAAGCAGCTTGTATAGACATCTCTTTGAAGATTGGGAGCATACATCTCATACTGGGGACCAGAATGTTCAAGAGGGAGAAGCACATCGAGGACAACACTGATGAAGGGGAGCAGGTAGATGATGAGAAGGGATGGGGTATTTTTTATTATTATTTTTTTTTAATGCGTGCGGGCGCTAACTGCTGGTCTGGTCATATTTTGTGAAATCAGATCAGTCATGCGGACTTGAGCATCTCATCCAAGACTGAGCAAGGGTTGGTTGTTTGTGTGGAGTTGGCAAAGACTGCATGTGTGTCGGGAGGTGTGATGCGTCTTTGCTATTGAGCCAGGAGCAGAGTGAGGGCAAGGAGAAGTGTTGAGGTGAAAAGAAAAGAGGACACCACAAAGAATTGTACAATAAAAGATGAGGCAGAGGTTTGAGAGTATCAGAGGCATTCCAGAACATGGGTGAAAGCAAGCAAGAAAAATAAGAGGAGGAACTGTTGTTTCATTTATTTATTTTATTTGTTGAAGAGAGACATGTGGAGCATTAAGCTGATTTGTGCTCGTAATGGTATTAGAAAAGTCCACCATTAGTAAGTAAAATAAAATGGTGGAATAGAGTAAAGAAAGAGTAAGCCAAATGAAACATGGTAGAGAATAGAAGGTGGCAGAGAACGGTTTATCTGATGAGAACAAAGTGGAACAGATTCATTAAAGTTTACGCAAGATAATGAAAATTATATGAGAATTTGCACCTCCAGTAGTTTGAGGTGCCCTGATTGGCTGATGTGCTGGTCAAGCCAACAAGCCAGTCAGGATGGCCTCGGCAAAGTTTGACAGAGTTGTCCGTAAGTGTAACCATAAATTGATTTTACACTTTGAATGTGTATTATATCAAAGTTAGCCGTGCCCATTCCCTGGCGTGTTTGCTGCACCAAGCTCTCCCCTTATCCACATCATTAATTATACGATGTTCGTAAAAACCTTGCATCACATGCACGCATTGAAATATGGTTATAAAGTTTGTATTTAAAATGCATATCTTACCATTATAAAAACGTTTGTCATCAGTCACTCTCAGTGAGTGGCTTGTTGTGTGGAAGCGGTTACCTAGACAAACTATCGGATGCTCTACATTATTAAAGACTGTCTTGTTAGCTCACCTGGAACATAGTTCCAGGGAGCTGATGGGATGGCTCGTCATCGTCCGTCCATTCATCAACAAATACTTTAAACTTCTTCTCTCAAACTACACCTCAGATTTTGATGAAACTTAACGCAACGTTCATCACTGTGTACGTACCAAATATTGTTCATGGCATTAAAAATAAAAAATCTGGCCTGAAATGGGTCTATGGAGGGAGTTTATGGGGGGTTGGCCCCCTCAGTCAGGCCAGATTACATCTGTGACTTGCTACAGATATCATGAAAACCTGTACGAACCTGTTCCATGGTCGAGTTGGCGACAAAACCGTCGAACCCACCAGGTTTTTTTTGTGAGGAGGGTGTTTGGATATGGACACCCAGCAGGATTAAAAACAAAACCTGTCAAAGGGTGGTGGAACTCATTGTGAGCCAACGGCCATCCATATCTAGTGCCCAACTGTTTCTGTGGACGTCCTCCTGCAGTTGGGTTACTTCTTATTCGGAGGTTAGTGGCAAGATTTGCACTCCGGCCACTGTAAAACCATTCATTCCGCAAAACACAAAAACCCACAGAAATCTGAAAACCCACTCCGTGGGAGTACCTCCTGTGCTGCTTCCCTTCGAAGGGCAGCTCACCAGACGATGGGATTGAGGCAAAGCCTTCGGGACCCCCAATCTTTGATCATAGGCGGGAAACCACGGGGTAACATTCCTGGTTCAGATTGCGAGAGAGTGTGTCCGGGTGGTGCTGAGGTGTCGTCCACCAGACGGCGGTCCCTTCGGGTGGGTGCCTGGCATGTCCTATTCCAAAGAGAGGATGATTACCTGTCTCTGTTATCATCTGAGCTCAAGCGTTTGGACATCGGTATTGCAGCACTCTGGGGTTCGGAGACTGGATTGCGACGAGATCATGGTGGGTGGTTACACCTACTATCGGTCTGGTCGCTCTGATGGTTACCATGCCCAAGGAGTTGCTCTAGCTGTGTCCAGTAAGCTGACTCCAATGATAATTGAGGTAACACCAGTCGACGAGTGTATTATGAGATTAAGGATTCGTCACTCCTTAGGTGTCATTTCCCTGGTCTCTGTTTATGCTCCGACTGAGGTGAGTGATCTCACCGTGAAGGATGCATTCTATGCCACGCTCGAGTCTGTGGTTGATCAGTGCCCCAGACGAGACACACTTCTAGTTTTGGGGGATTTCAATGCCTCGACTGGAACTGATAGGGATGGTTATGAGACGTGTGTTGGTCCCCATGGGTCAGGAACTATGAACCAGAATATCACTAAGTTCCTTGACTTTGCAAGAAGTCATGGACTGAGGGCGGCCGGTTCATGGTTTCAGCGCCCACAAGCTCATCGCTGTACTTGGTATTCCAACGCTGGTGGTGTGGCAAAGGAGATTGACCATGTCCTCGTTGATGGTCGCTGGAGGATGAACCAGAACTGCAGGGTCTACCGGAGTGCTCAGATCTTTAATACTGACCACCGGCTTGTTGTAGCAACTCTGAAGTTGCACCTTAAATCCAGGAGAATGGTACCATCCCAGCCTAGGCTGGATGTTGGCAAGCTCAAGGATGAGAGGGTAGCTGAGGAGTTTGCAAACAAGCTGAGTAGAGATTTGGGGGGGTCTGGGTGCTTTGGGAGGTCCTGAAGAGTTGTGGAGCGCCTTCTAGACCACTGTCCTTGATGTTGCCGGTGGATGTCTTGGAACTCACCGTAGGGCAAAGCATAATTTTGTCTCTCAAGGGACACTGGATACCATTGACCAGAGTTGCAGGGCCAGGCTGAATGGCAGAGCTGAGCTGTTCAGGGAGCTGAGGTGTAAAACTGTACATGTGCTCAGGGTGGACAAGGAGGCCTATGTGCGAGGAATCTGTGAGGGGATAGAGCATCACCTGTGGTCAAGGGATTCTCGTCCTGCTTACAGGGGAATTTGCGCATTGCGTTCATCCAAGCTCATCCCTCGGTGTACTGCAGTTAGAGCAGAGGGTGGTAGGCTCTTGACAAAGGAGTCCGAAGTGAAGGCCCGCTGGGCCAGTTATTTTAAGCGGCTGTACCAGGCTGATCCACCAGCGGTCATGTTGGACGTCAGCGGTGTTTCAATAACTGTTGCTGACCCTCCAATCAACTGTGGTCCACCTTCGCTTGTGGAAACACGGACTGTGGTGAACCAGTTGAAATGGGGTAAAACTCCAGGGATCTGTGGCATCCATGCTGAACTTCTCAAGGCTGGTGGAGATGCTGCACTCGTGTCGTTGCATGCAGTTTTGTGCTCTGCCTGGAACACAGACATCATCCCAACTGATTGGAAGAGGGGCCTTGTTGTCCCTCTCTGGAAAGGGAAGGGTGATCGCCAAGACTGCAACAACTACCGAGGGGTGACGCTGCTCTCAGTGCCCGGCAAGGTCTTTGCTCGGATAATTATTGATCGGGTTCGCCACCACCTGCTTGAGCACCAGCGTCCAGAGCAGTCAGGCTTTACACCAAAGAAGTCAATGGTTGACCATATCCTTGCTCTTTGGTTCCTCACCAAACGCAGACGAGAGTTTCGGTAGGGGCTGCTTGCAGTTTATGTTTATCTCTGTAAAGCGTTCGATTCAGTGAATCGGGATGTCCTCTGGAGGATTCTTGGTCTTCTTGGGGTGCCACCAAAACTGATCGATCTGGTGTCTGAACTCTACTCTGGTACTCAGAGTGCTGTGAGATGTGGTGGTACCATCTCTGACTTATTTCCAGTTGTTCCTGGAGTTCGTCAGTGGTGTGTACTGGCCCCCACACTTTTCAGCTCTTGTATGGACTGGATTCTTGGGAGGATGTCAGAGAGCTCAAGCTGCGGTGCATCGTTTGGGAATGTGAAGATCTCTGACCTTGATTTTGCAGATGATGCAGTCATCTTTGTGGAGACTTTAGATATCCTTTTGGGGGCCCTCGGGGTGCTGAATGAGGAGTCAGAGCCGCTGGGATTACGGGTTTCCTGGGTCAAAACTAAGATCCAGGCTTTCAATGACATCTTGGATGCTGCTGTCCTGTCTGTGCCTGTTTGTGGTGAGGATGTTGAGGTCGTGGAGAGATTCACTTACCTTGGCAGTGATATTCATGTCTCTGCTGGCTGTTAGACAGACGTCAAAGATATCTGGGTCGGGCCTGGGGAGTCATGGATTCACTGGATCATGGGGTGTGGCGCTGCCGATACGTGTGGGGGAGGACGAAAGTCCGAGTCTTCAGGTCTCTGGTGGTTCCAGTCTTGCTCTATGGATGTGAGACTTGGACTCTGACCAAGGATCTGAGATGGAGACTTAATTAATTTGGTACCAGGTCTCTTTGGAGAATCCTTGGCTCTCGCTTGTCAGACTTTGTGTCCAACGAGCGGTTGCTGAGAGAGACTCAAATGATATTTGTTACCTGCATCGTCCGTGAGCGTCAGCTGCGGCTGTATGGACATGTGGCTCATTTTCCTGATGCTGATCCTGCTCACCAGATTCTCTCAGCGGCGAAGTCTCATGAGTGGAGGAGGCCAATGGGCCGACCACGTGCCTCGTGGTTGCAGCAGGTTGATCGCATCTCAAGGAGATGGGGATGGGCCAGGCAACTGCCTGGGGGATGGCCAGGCGGAGGCCCCTGGAGTACCTGCAGAAAGTGGACGCAGCGACGCGCTGCTCTGGCGCATGCTCCCATACCTGACCTGACCTGGCCCCCTAAAGAGGTATTTGCTTTCTTCTCAGAAACAACACACACAATTCTGATGAAACTTGCAACCACCTGCATCACCCATGATGTACCAAAGTTTGTTCAAGACATTGGAAAAATAGGGGTCTTCTGGGGGTGTAAGGGGGGTTGCCCCCCAAAATATGTATTTTCTTTCTTCTGTGAAACTACATAACTGATCTTGATGAAACTTGAGCACAACCTTCATCACCCGTTATGTACCACAGGTTGTTAACACCATGAAAAATTGGGGTCTAAGGGAGTCTACGGGGGATGGGGGGGGTGGAGGTGCCCCACAAAAGAGGTGTTTGTTTTCTTCTTTAAAACTACACACAAAATTCCTATGAAAATTCACCACAACCTTCATCACCCATGATATACCAAAGTTCTTTCATGACATTCAAAAAATTGCGGTGGGAGGGGAGGGGGGGAGAGTTTGCCCCCTAAAATATGTATTTGCTTTCTTCTCTGAAATTACACACACAATTCCAATGAAACTTGACCACCACCTTCATCACCCATTATGTACCAAAGATTGTTCACACCATTAAAATAAATCGAGGTCTCAGGGGGTCTATATGAGGGAGTTGCCACCTAAAATAGGTATTTGCTTTCTTTTCAGAAACCACACACACAATTTTGATAAAACTCCACTCCAACTTTTATCACCCCTGATGTACCAAGGTTTGATCACAGCATTAAAAAAAAAAATTACACAGGTATTTACATTCTTCTCCGTTATATATTTTGTGGGTCATCCATGCCTACCAGTGGTTCTCTGGTTATCTTTTCCAGACGCTACCAGGTGAGCGTCCTGGGGTATTGCTCCTGTGTTTTTTTTTTGTTTGTTTGTTTGTTTTAATGGTGATTCATTCTGTCTGTCGTTCGTTCTGTCAATATTCCTCATTTCTCCTGTCTATGAAATCACCTTCCAAAAGCTGTTCTGTTTCACTCTTCCTTCCAAGACTTCAAGTTACCATTGTCCTGCCACATCTTCATCCACAATTCTGATCCATGATATTTATTACCCCCATTAACGTTTCCTCACTGAACCATTTTACCTGCTAGTTTCCTCCATCTCCTCTTTCCTGTTCGTTCATTCCCTTGATGTTTGTGTCACGGTCAGTTATTCCTTACTCTTCCATAAGCCCCGTTCCTGTAAAGAAAAAGGAAGAGACCTATGGAAGACCTAGAAACTTTATCTTGATTGCAAGCCTCAAAATATTTTTATACGTAAAGAACCTTATTAACCCGCAAGCAAATCATTGATTTTCAAATTGCCTGGATTCAAAGCTGGGCTTCGTTCTTCAGAGATTTTGACACTTTCAGCCCAGAACCTCTCCATACGTATCGCGCTGACGTGTGGATACACACAAATACGGAGGCCGACATATGGACACATTTCACTTGGAGCATTTATTTCTTTGCTTTCCTTGTGTTTACTCTTTAACATTTAACATTATCTTGAAGTTATGAAAAAAAAAAAACAACTGGAAGTACTATGTACTACTTTTACATGTTCGTATGCAATGTTTTCGGTTTGTGACCCAAACTTTCCAAAAGGTGTTTTTTTTATTTATTTTTTAGATTTATTGTTGAAGGTGAAATTGAAAACTGAGCCGAACTTGGATGAGCACCTGGATGTACTCTTCCCAAAAGAGTCCAAACTTTCATTGCCCCAAAGCCATCACCATGAAGGTTTGTGATTATGTTGAAACATTTTGCTTTGTTTAGTTTGACAATGCAGTTTGTGTTTTTTTTTTTTTTGAAAGGATTATAAAATAATGAAAATAAATGTGTTGAGTTTCATGACTTGAATAATTTTCCAACATAACAGGTCAAATTCTTCTTCTTCTTCTTCTTCTTCTTCTTCTTCTTCATCTTCTTCTTCTTCTTCTTCTTCTTCTTCTTTCGGCTGCTCCCGTTAGGGGTCGCCACAGCGGATCATCCATATGATCCGCATACTGATTTGGCACATGTTTTACACCGGATGCCCTTCCTGACGCAACCCTGGTCGCCTCTTACGACACAGGGATATGGTACACCTATTTTAACCGGGGTATACACCGGCCCAGTATAATGGTACTCATTTCGCCGACCTCGGAAGGATGACAGGCTGAGTCAACCCCCTGGTGTATTAATTCAGTGTCCCAACAGGGCTTGAACTCAGGACCTCTTGGATCCCAAGCCGCTGCCCTAACCACTGCGCCAACACCAGGCTTATAACAGGTCAAATTCTCTGGTGTCTATTATCCTTATCAGTTTGTTCAACAAAAGCAGGGACCCATGGAACAGAGTTTCGTGGAAAACCGTCCCCTTAGTTGGGTAGTGTATAGGCAACGAAATGCTGCCTCACATGCTCCTGGAAGTTTATGTTTACTGCTCACAACCCAGCGTTAATTTTAGTCATCCACACACTTATTGCCGAAAAATATTGTAAATAATTTGTTTTATGTTATAAAAACCATCTCTGGGAATGTCATTACAAACGAACTACAGTTGGAAGCCGTCCTGGGCTCAGTAACGATCCTGAATTGAGCCCTCGGCACAAAACTTTAAAAACAGAAAACTTCACAGCTTGATCCGTGAATCGTGACTCCTCACCGTAATGAAGGTGGATACTTTGAGCCCACCGTTATTCTTATTCTTATTCTTGTGTATGGCAGCTTAGCTGCCAGGGTAGCTATCATTTCTTGGAAGCGCGACTGTGTCGCTGATGCAGTGCCCCTCCACCAGTACACACTGGTACTCATTTTGCCGACCTCGGAAGGATGACAGGCTGAGTCAACCCCCTGGTGTATTAATTCAGCGGCCAACGGGGCTTGAACTCAGGACCCTAGGATCCAAAGCCGCCACCCTAACCACGAAGCCAACAGCAGGCTCATTGAGCCCACCCTTGGAGGACTCAATTCCACATTCTGAAACCCACGTATGTAGATACCAATCTCTCTCACACACACACACACACACACACACACACACACACACACACACACACACACACACACACACACACACGCACACACACACACACACACACACACACACACACACACACAGACACTTCCGTTATGGTAATACAGTTGATATACGGACACACGCATAAAATACATAAAAACGACAAACACAAAGATTGACCTTTAAACAGAGTTCTTTGAAAGAGGAATTCAAGTGGGATATTAGCTAAATTCAATTTAAAAATATATCAAGGAACAGAACACAAAATGTCTGTCTATGCTTTTGCCTTCACAACCAGATCATGGCAAACACGTGGTCGGATGGATCTTATTGTTTACATATATATATATATATATATATATATATATATATATATATATATATATATATATATATATATATATATATATATATATATATATGTATCAATGTCGAAGTGAGGGGTGGATTATATTTGGAGATTGCACAAAAGGTTAAACAAAGCGATATCCTGTAAAAAATATTGTTGTGGTAACGGATACCGAGACACCAGCTTGTCACTCAGGGGGATTAATCCCCGGTTGTCCTCGGTGGAGCTGGACCTGGGGCCACCGCTCACAATTAACGTTATGGTACGGTGGGTGGGTTGTTCTGGAACCACGAACGCCAACCAGTCAACCACGAGTTCCATGTCCGCCGTCTAATTATTCCGTTTAACTCGAGGTCACATGGTTACCTGAGCAGGGAGCGCGCCCTCGGCAAAGCACCAATATTATCTGATTAGATTTTAATTAGGGCGGCCGAGCATTTTAACCGCTGGTGTGTGCCGACAATTTTTTTGGTCATATCTGTGGTAATTAGCTCCCAGTCTACCTCGGTTCGCACAATGCAAGACCAATATAAGGAAAGGACAAACACTGACAGGTTGGAAATCGACAAATAATTTATTAATAATAAAATAAGTAAATAAAAAGAACTTTTTATTTGCTGAGGTAAATAAAGAATTTCAAAGCAAAATAAATCAAAATGCCAGGAAAGAGTCAAAGAGCAGATGCTTATCGGAGGTTGACTTACAGCTAAATGCAGACAAGGGTACCGAGCAGATCATTCAGGGGGAGGGGAGGGCGGGGGGGGGGGCGAATTGTCTCGCTCACCAGAAAGTCGTCCGTGAAGCAAAAACGTCCTGAAAATGCGTGCGTGCGTGTCACGTCCATCGCCATCACCCAGCTTTGCTGTGCACCCTCTCGCGGGGCAGCCTTGAATGCCAGTCGATGTCTGGAGGGCACCGAGATCGTCCGTTGTGGGTTTAAACCCTGGTGTTGTTGGTGATCGACCCGTGCCTCACTTGTTGGCGGCACTGCTCACACCCACACGTGCACCACACGCTCGCTTGTCGAAGCACTGGAAGGGCGAATTGTCTCATCGGCGCTGGTCAGACACCTGCTTCGTGGTCGCTTCTCTCGCCCTTTGCTTTTTCCTCTCTCCTTTCGCTTTTCCTCTCCTCACTGAACGTCCCTCTTTCGCTCGTTTTATTTTAATATCTCAGAACGTCTCTCCTCACCGAATGTACCTCACGCTTTCTCTCACTCATTTTTATATCCCCGGGCCATCTCCACGGGGTGCCGTCCGCCCCAAGCTCATCCCGCCCCACTGGGGCACGGTTGCCATGATGACCCGTGCGCTCTCAATAAAAGGCGGGCGTTGGAGCTCGCGAAAGAATGCTGCTGAGGAAAAACGAGGGCGGGCTTCAGAGCTCGTGAAAGAAATGTTGCTGAGGAAAAACGAGGGTGGGCTTCAGAGCTCGTGAAAGAAATGTGTGTGAACGTGTGTGTCGTAAAGAAAAAAAGCTTCCCATAAGAGAGGCGATCTATCCTTTACCCTTCTCAACACATCACATTTAAGATCCCATTAGACATGGGGATGGGGCTAATCTGAACATGCATTTAAGGAAATATCTGTCTGAGGACCTGGATGTGTGGATGCAATCATCAGACCGGATTCTAAAATCCATAACAATATAATCGCACCAC